>NC_137897.1:100113217-100713217 GCF_963455335.1 Martes martes | reverse complement strand
ATTTCTTTCATGAGTGTTCTGTAATTCCTCGAATATGGATCCTTTACCTCTTTGGTTAGGTTTATTCCAAGGTATCTTATGGTTCTTGGTGCTGTAGTATGTAGAATCAATTCTCTAATTGCCCTTTCTATATTTTTATTGTTAGTGTGTAAGAAATAAAGTGATTTCAGGCGCCTGGGTGGCTCAGTGGGTTAAAGCTGCTGCCTTCAGCTCAGGTCATGATCCCAGCATCCTGGGATCGAGCCCCGCATCGGGCTCTCTGCTCAGCAGGGAGCCTGCTTCCTCCCTTCTCTCTCTGCCTGCCTCTCTGCCTACTAGTGATCTGTCAAATAAATAAGTAAATAAACATCTTTAAAAAAGAAAGAAATAAACTTATTTCTGTGCACTGACTTTGTATCCTGCCAATTACACATATACAATGGAATATTATACAGCTATCAGAAAGGATGAATATCCAGCTTTCATATCAACATGGATGGGACTAAAAGAGATTATGCTCAGTGAAATAAGTGAAGCAGAGAAAGACAATTATCACATGGTTTCACTTACTTGTGGAGCATAAGGAATAACATGGAGGACATTAGGAGAAGGGAAGGAAAAGTGAGTTGGGGTAAGTCGGAGGGGAAGGGGCACCTGGGTGGCTCAGTGGGTTAAAGCCTCTGCCTTCAGCTCAGGTCATGGTCCCAGGGTCCTGGGATTGAGCCCCACATCAGGCTCTCTGCTCAGCAGGGAGCCTGTTTCCCCCCCTCTCTCTCTCTGCCTGCCTCTCTGCCTACTTGTGATCTGTCAAATAAATAAAATCTTTTTAAAAAATCGGAGGGGGAGAGGAAGCATGAGAGACTATGGAGTCTGAGAAACAGACTCAGGGTTTTGGAGGGGAGGGGGCGAGGGGATGGGTGAGTCTGGTGGTGGGTATTAAGGACGCCACGTATTGTATGGAGCACTAGGTGTGGTGCATAAACAATGAATCTTAGAACACTGGAAAAAAAATAAAACAACCAACCATACAAACAAACAAATCCAAGTGATCATCTAGTTCAGGTGTTGGCAGAGTATGTCTTGGGGTCAAATCTGCCTCTCTGCCAAATTACATTCAAATTGTAATTTGAACAGCCATGTCCCATTCATTTATGTATTGTCTGTGGCTGCTTTCATGCTACAGTGGCAGAACTGAATAGTTGTGATAGAGACTGGATGACTGCAAAAATACTTAACTATCTGGCCCTTTACAGAAAAAAGTTTGCTGACCTCTGGACCAGGTGAACTATATCATAATGCAGATGGAGTAATTGAAGTCCAAATTGGAGAAATATTATTAAGTTCGGCAAATAACTACTCTACTTTATATTGGGCTCTATCGAGGGCACTTGAGGTACATCAGAGAACAAAACAGATAAAAATTGCAGACTAATTATACTAACAATTGTATAACATACGAATGTTAGCAATTTATAATGCCATGGAAAAAGAATAGCAGGTTATAGGGGAATTGGGAGTGTGAAGTGGGAAGAGGAAGAGTCAAAACTTTAAATAAGGTGATGAGAGTAGGCTTCACTGAGAAGTTGAGATTTTAGAAAAGATTTGGAAAGGGTAGGGTGAGCATTGGAGACACTTGGGAGAAAACATTTTCAGGCAGAAGTAAATGCTCATCCAATGCCTGAACAGAGATGTTCCAACAACAGACAAGCTGAATGAAGTAACGTGAGTGAGGAGGAAGATAGTAGGAGAAGAGAGAAGTGAGGCAATGGAATGCCAGATGCCACTGGGTTTGTAAAGCCATTGGAAAACTATGATTAAAATGAGGGACAAATGTGGATTTTGAGCAGAGAAGTGACAGCTGATTAGGATTAAGATTTTAGCTTCATTATTGAAGATAGTTAAGGGAGTGAAAGTGAAAGTAAATGATCCATGTGATGCTTATTTTTCTTTGCCAACTTGGCTAAGGCATACCCAGATAGCTGGTAAAAAATGATTTCTGGATGTGTCTGTAAGGGTGCTCAGGAAGAGATTGGGATTTGAATTGGCAGAATGAGTAAAGATTTGCCCTCATCATTACGGTGGGCATCATCCAGTTGGTTGAGGACCTAAGCAGAACAAAAAAGCAGAAGAAGGGGAAATTTACTTTCTCTGCTTGAGCTAAGACATTCATCTTCTGCCCTCAGGCATTGGCACTCCTGATTCTCAAGCCTTCAAATCTAGTCTGAGATACTAGTCCTCTCGTTCTCTAGTCTTCAAGCAAGGACTGGAACTACACCACCAGCATTCCTGGGCCCCCAGCTTACAGATGGCAGATCATGAAACTGTACCTCCATAATCAGGTAAACCAATCCCTCATAATATGCTTCTTCCTGTATATCTTATATATTTCCTGTTGGTTCTGTTTCTCTGGAGAAACCTGACTAATCAAACCAGTTATGAAGCTATGATAGTAAGCTAGCCTAGAGATGATGTTGGCTTAGACCATCTTTTTAGCAGTGGATGAGATGAGAAGTTATCACATTCTAGATTTATTTTGATGGTAGAACCAAACAAGATTTGCTAAATGGTTGGCTGTGGGTATAAGAAATAAAGAGAAGTCAAGGTTTTTTGGTCTGAGCAACTGGAAGAATGGAGTTGTCAAAGTCATACAGGAAGTTGGTAGAAGAGCAAGGTCTTGAAGCCAGGCCCTCTAACTCCCTCTAACACCCCTCTAAATCCCAATTTGATTGTGCCTTCCTGAGGAATGCTAATATGACTTTCAGACAATGGAAACCAGCTCAATGCATGTGCAGCTGCAGCAATATGCAAATGATAAATAATAAATCTCAGAACCAAATCTTGTACAGAGTATCACTACTACCAGGTTTATTTACAGGTTTATCTCTCTGAGTACAGGAGAGGGAAAATTTCCTTACTATTTAGCTCAGGCTCATTAAAAAATCTCTCCTTGACCAGCTTTGATAAGGAGAAGAAAACAAACATAATGGCTCCCCTTGAATATCATAAGATAATAAATATTCCAAGTGAGCATAATTGTTTTTAACCTTTATGCCAGGTACAATAAATGTCAAATGGAAAGATAACCTAGTACTATCCTGAAACAGTTTAAATAATAGGCCCCAGTTTGCTTTAATGGGAACTTACCCAGTAGATACACTCATATAACAAAGGAGAAATCCCTAATGAGAGTTGCATTATTTCTATTGGCTTTTATGCCATCCTTAATTGATTGCCATCATGCACAGCTAATTAAGAGCATGATAATCTGACTGAGGTATTTTAAGCCAGTGCAATGGTGCCTGCTTTAAAACAGTGACTTTAAGAAACCCACATCAAGGGCGCCTGGGTGGCTCAGCGGGTTAAGCCTCTACCTTCAGCTCAGGTCATGATCTCAGGGTCCTGGGATCAAGTCCTGCATCGGGCTTTCTGTTCAGCAGGGAGCCTGCTTCCCCCTCTCTCTCTGCCTACTTGTGATTAAAAAAAAAAAAAACCCACATCAAGGTGGCTGGCAGGTTACTCTAGAGCTGGTGACTCCCCCATTAGAAAGCATGATCCTTTGTTGATAAGTCTAACTTGGTACACTCCTGGGGTTTAGTGCCTCAGCTGTGGACAGGAACATTGAGACCATCTCTCAATGATGCCAAAAGCACTCCAGGACAAGCCTTTTTGTCCTGAGCCTACTAACTAACTTCCTGTTTCTGAGGCCCTTTATTCCACCCCCACCTCCATGTCATAGATTTCCATCTTCAATCTCTTTCATAGGCTTATTCTCAGAGGGTTAGAGTATACTGAAAAGATGACTGGATTTGCATTTTATATTCAGCTCAACTATAAACTGGCTATATGACCTTGAATAAGAACACCTATTTTCTATATTTTTTTTCTATTCGAAAGTGAAGGGTTGAGAGGGGGTAAATTCCAAGCTTGCTTTCAGTCCTTCTAATTATTTTGTGACCCCATCTTTGTCAAAAAGCCAGTGGTATGACTGGGAAAGATTTGTTAAACTCAGTTCCCATTGTCTCTTCTGTGACTTTGGAAAAAGGAAACTTGCCTGACCTACATCAAGCACCTCCTTTTATGAGAATTGAAATGAATGTGAAATGAACTTAAAATACTCAAAACGGACATATGGTCAATATCATTATTATGTAATTGAATTTATTAAGCCCTTGGTCAGCAAACACAGGATTCATTCTTTCTCACCTATGGGTGTTTGTGAAAAGTGCCCCAAGGAGTTTGTTAGGGAGTTAAATATTTGTACCTCTAATATTACACATGTCTGACTGAGGTATAAAGTTATTTCCTTTAGAAACTGGCTTGTATCATGGAGATACAAGTTAACCAGCAAAGAGATATCATTTTGCAATAATAAAATGGAAAATAATTAAAATCTGTTAATATCAAGTGTTGGTGAAGAATGACATAATGGGAACCCTAATCTTCTGTTTTGGGAATGTGAATTTGTATAATTTCTTTACCCAGTAAATGCAAACATGTACATATACATGAATGTTCATAGCAGCCTTGTTTGTAAGTGGAAAAACCTGGAAAAATGTGAATGTACATATAATATGTATAAATATATTGGGGAAAATCATGCAATGAATGAAAATGAGTAAGCCACAGCTATACAAATCAACATGGGTACATCTAAAAATCATGCCCTTTGGGGCACCTGGGTGGCTCAGTGGGTTGAGCCTCTGCCTTTGGCTTGGGTCATGATCCCAGGGTCCTGGAATTGAGCCCCATGTCGGGCTCTCTGCTCAGCAGGGAGCCTGCTTCCCCCCCGCCCCCCATCTGCTTGTGATCTCTATCTGTCAAATAAATAAATAAAATCTTAAAACAATCATGCCACTTACCAAAAAAATGGCATGCCATAGATAAATACAGATGGTATAATTTTAGTTTTTTAATGTCTAAAAATTGAAAAAATTAAATGGTATATCTTTTAGGGATACGGATTTGAGTGATAAAACTACTTTTAAAAAGAGAGAGAATGATTAACAAAATAATCAGGATAGGTGAAAGGATGGGGAGATAATTAGAAGAAACATAAAGAAGGTTTCAAATATTGGGAATGTGCTCTTTAGTTCTGAAAATTTAAAAACTATTATAAAAGCAATACATGGCTATCATAAACTGTGGAACAATACAGAAGAATATAAGATCAGGAATAGAGTTGTCCCTTTTCCTCTTCTCTAAAATTCCATTTAAGAGATGAAAAGAGTGGGGCGCCTGGGTGGCTCAGTGGGTTAAGCCTCTGCCTTTGGCTCAGGTCATGATCTCAGGGTCCTGGGATTGGGTCCTGCATCGGGCTCCCTGCTCAGCAGAGGGCCTGCTTCCCCTTCCCCCTCTGCTTGCCTCTCTGCCTACTTGTGATCTCTCTCTCTCTCTCTCTCTGTCAAATAAATAAATAAAATCTTTTTTAAAAAAGAGATGAAAAGAGCGTTGTCAATAATTTGGGATACATCCTTCTAGATCAGTGGTTCTCAGTGTGATCCCTGGACTGGCACTATGTGCATCACCTGGGAACTAGAAATGCAAATTATCAGCCCAATCCCAGATTTGCTGATTCAGAAACTCTAGAGATGTGGCTGTGCTATTTATGTTTTAACAAGTCTCTGGGTGGTTATCAACCATGGTTGAATATTAATAGAAACACCAGAGAAACATTGAAAAACAAAATGCTAGTGCCCAGGTCTTACCTCCAGAGATTTTTAAAAAGCTCCTCCAGTAACTGTAATGTGTTGACAGAGTTAAGAGTCATTGGTTTCAGCTTTCTATATACATATACATATACAAAACATATACATATACATGATATTGTGTATATTATTATTGAACAGTGTAAGATATAGATTTTTTCACATGTATTAATATATATATATGTGAGAATCTTCTGCATCTTTCACTTTTTACTAATAATATATCAACAAATATTAATCTATTTTCTTTTTTAGAACAGTAGTTCTTAACGAAGGAAGATTTTGCCCTACAGGGGACATTTGCCAACATATGGAGCCTATTTTGGTTGTCACAACTGGGAGCAGTGCTACTAGCACCTGGTAAGGAGAGGCTAGAGATGCTGCTAAGTATCTTAAAAAGGACAGGACAACTTCCCACAATGAATGATCTGGCTCCAAATGTCAATAGTGCTGAGGTTGAGAAGCCCTGTTTTAGAGGGATACGTGGTATTTGATTCTAAGACAGTATTAGAATTCATTCAATCTATTCAATGTGCTTTGGTGACTTCACTAAATAACCACCAGCTCTGAAGAGCTTCAGAAGATATAAGTTATATGGGTATGCCTTGTTTCTACATACTTTCTCAAAACTCAGTAATGTGCATCCATTTTGTTTATTTTGCATTCCCATATAATAAACACATTGCTGAGTGTGTTAAATGTATCGAAGAAAAGCCTGGTGAGTTGAATTAAATCATCCCCAATACCCACAATATAGTGAAATTCTATGGCATTTGTCTCTGGTTTCTGTTAAATCCTAGAAATGAAGGTTGGTGAAATACTTTCTGTCAATAACAAATGGAATTAACAGTAGAGTCATGGGTGTATTGCAGAGTAAATGATTAAAAATCATCAGCAAATAGTAAGCTGTGTGCTGTGATCTTTTAGCTTTTGGTATTTTGACTGATGGTCCCATTTTTGCAGTTTAGTGAAGCTGTAAACAGAGAGATCTAAGAGCCACTTATGGGGCAAACAGTCAAATACTGAATATGAAAAGGTCAGCATCAAACTGCTTACTGATATGACTCAGGCTGGCATGGAATTGGGAGGGCCTATGACACTGTAGATTTGGGCTATTGTTTTAAAGGGAAACAAATCTCTATGTAGCAAATAGAATGAGAAAAAATCTTCAGTTTGAATTGTACTGGAAGATTGGAAAGCATCTCTGGCTGAAACTTAGGCCTGGTTAAGGCCATGCATATTTCAAGTATAAAATGCCATGGACCTGGACTTCTTGAATGCTCTGTCTAGGGTGTTGTTGTTGTTGTCTGCTTCTCTCTTTTTCTAAGAAGACTTTTAGTATCTTGCAGATAGTTACCTCTTTCTTACTCTGGTAACAGGGCTTTCTCTTTACCATCTCATTAAATGTAGAGCCCTTGGTCAACTTTTTCAGACTTTGCTCTCTTCTTTCTTCTTTACATGTCTCTCAATTTCATCTTTTCACCTTTGTGCTCACTATTTTCTTCTTCCTATATCCTTTAATACTCCTTAGAAAAACCAGAGTTGAAGAATATATTAATGGAAATAAACAATACGTTGGAGTGTATCAACAGTAGATTACTGGATGGAGAAGAATGTATCAGCGATCTGGAAGATTGGGTAACAGAGAGCACCCAAGTTGAATAGCAAAAAGAGAAGTTTAAAAAAAAAAAAGTTAGGCTAAGGGGTCTCTTGGACAATATCATGCAAATGCTTACATTATAATGGTCCCAGAAGAAGAGAGAGATAGGAGTAGAAACCTTATTTGAAGAAACAATAGCTGAAAACTTCCCTAACCTAGGGAAGGAAGTAGACATCTAATTCTGTGAAACACAGAGTATGGAACAAGATAAACCCAAAGAGGGCCAGAGCATGAAACACAGTAATGAAAATGTCAAAGACTAAAGATAAAGAGAGAATCTTAAAAGCAGCAAGAGAGAATTAAAAAAAAAAAATTTACAAGGGAAACACTATAAGGCTATCAGCAGATTTTTTAGCAGAAACTATAGGCCAGAAGTAAATGACCTGATATATTCAAAGTGCTGAAAGGAAAAAAAAATCTACATCAAAGAATACTCTACCCACCAAGATTACCATTTAGATTTGAAGGGGAAATAAACACTTTCCCAGACAAACAAAAGATAAAGGAGTTTATCGTCACTAATCCAGTTTTATAAAAAATATTAAGGGATTTCTTTTTTTTAATGTAATTTTTCATTTTTTATTGACATATAAAGTATTATTAGCCCCATGGGTACAGGTCTGTGAATCGCCAGGTTTACACACTTCACAGCACTCACCATAGCACATACCTTCCCCAATTACATAAGCCAACCATCCTCTCCCTACCCCCCTCCCCTCAGTGACCCTCAGTTTGTTTTGTGAGATTAAGAGTCTCTTATGGTTTGTTTCCCTCCCAATCCCATTTTGTTTCATTTATTCCTTTCCTACCGCCAAACCTTCATGTTGCCTCTCAACTTCCCCATATCAGGGAGATCAAATGATAATTGTCTTTCTCTGATTGACTTACTTTGCTAAGTGTAATACCCACTAGTTCCATCCACATCGTTGCAAATGGCAAGATTTCATTTCTTTTGATGGCTGCATAGTATTCCATTGTGTATATATATATATGTGTATATATATATATATATATATATATATATATATATATATATACCACATCTTCTTTATCTATTCATCTGTTGGTGGACAACTAGGTTTTTCCATAATTTGGCTATTGTGGACATTTGGTGCTATAAACATTCAGGTGCACATGCCCCTTCTGATCACTACATTTGTATCTTTAGGGTAAATACCCTGTAGTGCAATTGTTGGGTCATAGGGTAGCTCTATTTTCAACTTTTTGAGGAACCTCCATGCTGTTTTCCAGAGTGGTTGCATCAGCTTGCATTCCCACCAACAGTGTAGGAGGGTTCCCCTTTCTCCACATCCTCGCCAGCATCTGTATTTTCCTGACTTGTTAATTTTAGCAGTTCTGACTGGTGTGAGGTGGTATCTCATTGTGGTTTTGATTTGTATTTCCCTGATGCCAAGTGATGTTGAGCACTTTTTAATGTGTCTGTTGGCCATCTGGATGTCTTCTTTGCAGAAATGTCTGTTCATGTCCTCTGCCCATTTCTTGATTGATCTATTTGTTCTTTGGATGTTGAGTTTGAGAAGTTCTTTGTAGATTTTGGATACTAGCCCTTTATCTGATATGTCGTTTGCAAATATCTTCTCCCATTCTGTCTGTTGTCTTTCAGTTTTGTTGACTGTTTCCTTTGCTGTGCAAAAGCTTTTGATCTTGATGAAGTCCCAATAGTTCATTTTTGCCCTTGCTTCCCTTGCCTTTGGCGATGTTCCTAGGAAGAAGTTGCTGTGGCTGAAGTTGAAGAGGTTGCTGCCTGTGTTCTCCTCAGGGATTTTGATGGATTCCTTTCTCACATTGAGGTCCTTTATCCATTTTGAGTCTATTTTCATGTGTGGTATAAGGAAATGGTCCAGTTTCATTCTTCTGCATTTTGCTGTCCAATTATCCCAACACCATTTGTTAAAGAGACTGTCTTTTTTTCCACTGGACATTCTTTTCTGCTTTGTCGAAGATTAGTTGACAATAAAGTTGAAGGTCTATATCTGGGCTCCCTACTCTGTTCCATTGATGTATGTGTCTGTTTTTGTGCCAGTACCATAATGTCTTGATGATACAGTTTTATAATAGAGCTTGAAGTCTGGAATTGTGATGCCACCAACTTTGGTTTCTTTTTCAATAATCTTCTGGCTATTCGAGGTCTCTTCTGGATCCATATAACTTTTAGGATTATTTGTTCTATTTCTTTGAAAAAAAATGATGGGATTTTGATAGGGATTGCTTTAAACGTGTAGATTGCTTTAGGTAGCATAGACATTTTCACAATATTGGTTCTTCCAGTCCATGAGCATGGAACATTTTTCCATTTCTTTGTGTCTTCCTCAATTTCATTCATGAGTTCTTTAAAGTTTTCTGAGTACAGAGTCTTTGCCTCTTTGGTTATATTTATTCCTAGGTATCTTATGGTTTTGGGTGCAATTGTAAATGGGATTGACCCCTTAATTTCTCTTTCTTCTGTCTTGTTGTTGATGTATAGAAATGCAACTGATTTCTGTTCATTGATTTTATATCCTGACACTTTACTGAATTCTTGTATGAGTTCTAGCAAATTTGGAGTGGAGTCTCTTGGGTTTTCCACATAAAGCATCATATCATCTGCAAAGAGTCACAGTTTGACTTCTTCTTTGCCGATTTGGATGCCTGTAATTTCTTCTTGTTGTCTGATTGCTGAGGCTAGGACTTCTAGTACTATGTGGAATAGCAGTGGTGATAATGGACATCCCTACAATGTTCCTGACCTTAGCGGAAAAGCTCTCAGTTTTTCTCCATTGGGAATGATATTCACTGCAGGTTTTTCATAGATGGCATTGATGATCTTGAGGTACGTACCCTCTATCCCTACACTTTGAAGAGGTTTGATCAAGAAAGTGTGCTGTACTTTGTCAAATGCTTTTTCAGCATCTATTGAGAGTATCATGTTTCTTCTTCTTTCTTTTACTAATGTATTGTATCACATTAATTGATTTGGGGATGTTGAACCCAACTTGCAGCCCTGGAAAAAATCCCAATTGGTCATGGTGAATAATCCTTTTAATGTACTGTTGGATCCTATTGGCTAGTAATTTGGTGAGAATTTTTGCATCCTTGTTCATCAAGGATATTGGTCTGTAATTCTCTTTTTTGATGGGATCTTTGTCTGGTTTTGGGATCAAGGTGATGCTGGCCTCATAAAATGAGTTTGGAAGTTTTCCTTCCATTTCTATTTTTTGGAACAGTTTCAGGGAATAGGTATTAATTCTTCTTTAAATGTTTGGTAGAATTCCCCTGGGAAGCTGTCCAGCCCTGGGCTCTTGTTTTCTGGGAGGTTTTTGATGACTGCTTCAATCTCCTTACTGGTTATGGGTCTGTTCAGGTTTTCTATTTCTCTCTGGTTCCGTTTTGGTAGTTTATATGTCTCTAGGAATGCATCCATTTCTTCTAGATTGTCAAATTTGCTGGCATATATTTGCTTATAATATGTTCTTATAATTGTTTGTATTTCTTTGGTGTTGGTTGTGATCTCTCCTCTTTCATTCATGATTTTATTAATTTTGGTCCTTTCTCTTTTCTTTTTGATAAGTCTGGCCAGAGGTTTATCAGTCTTATTAATTCTTTCAGTGAACCAGCTCCTAGTTTCATTGATTTGTTCTAGTGTTTTTTGGTTTCTATTTCATTGATTTCTGCTCTGATCTTTATTATTTCTCTTCTTCTGCTGGGTATAGACTTTCTATGTTGTTTTTTCTCCAGCTCCTTTAAGTGTATGGTTCAGTTGTGTATTTGAGACCTTTCTTGTTTCTTGAGAAAGGCTTGTATTGCTATATATTTTCCTCTCAGGCCTGCATTTGCTGTGTCCCAAAGATTCTTAACCATTGTGTTTTCATTATCACTTTTTTCCATGAATTTTTTTCAATTCTTCTTTAATTTCCTGGTTGACCCATTCATTCTTTAGAAGGATGCTCTTTAGCCTCCATATGTTTGGGTTCTTTCCAAATTTCCTCTTCTGATTGAGTTCTAGCTTCAGAACACTGTGGTCTGAAAGTATGTAGGCGATGATCCCAATCCTTTGGTACTAGTTCAGACCTGATTTGTGACCCATGATGTGATCTATTCTGGAGAATGTTCCATTTGCACTGGAGAAGAATGTGTTTTCTATTCCTTTGGGATGGAATGTTCTGAATATACCTATGATGTCCATCTGGTCCAGTGTGTTATTTAAGGCCTTTATTTCCTTGCTTATCTTTTGCTTGGATGATCTGTCCATTTCAGTGAGGGTGGTATTAAAGTCCCCTACTATTATTGTATTATTGTTGATGTGTTTCTTTGATTTTGTTATTCATTGGCTTATATAGATGGCTACTCCCATGTTAGGGGCATAGATGTTTAAAATTGTTAGATCTTCTTGTTGGACAGACCCTTTGACTATAATATAGTGTCCTTCCTCATCTCTTATTATAGTCTTTGGCTTAAAATCTAATTGATCTGATATAAGGATTGCCACCCCAGCTTTCTTTTATGTGCATTAGCATGGTAAACTCTTTTCCACCCCCTCACTTTCAATCTGGAAGCGTCTTTGGGTCTAAAATTAGTTTCTTGTAGGTAGCATATTGATGGGTTTTTTTTTTTTTTTATCCATTCTGATACCCTGTGTCTTTTGATTAGGGCATTTAGTGTATTTACATTCAGAGTAGCTATTGAGAGATATGAATTTAGTGTCATTGTATTGCCTGTAATGTGACTGTTACTGTATATTGTCTCTGTTCCTTTCTGGCCTACCTGTTTTAGGCTCTCTCTTTGCTTAGAGGACCCTTTTCGATATTGCCTGTAGGGCTGGTTTAGTGTTTGCAAATTCTTTTAATTTTTGTTTGTCCTGGAAGCTTTTTATCTCTCCTTCTGTTTTCAGTGGTAGCCTAGCTGGCTATAGTATTCTTGGCTGAATGTTTTTCTTATTTAGTGCTCTGAATATGTCATGAATGGTTCTTTCTGGCCTGCCAGGTCTCTGTGGATAAGTCTCCTGCCAATCTAATATTTTTTACCATTGTATGTTACAGACTTCTTGTCCCGAGCTGCTTTCAGGATTTTCTCTTTGTCACCAAGACTCGTAAGTTTTACTATTAGATTATGGGGTGTGGACCTATTCTTATTGATTTTGACAGGGGTTCTCTGTGCCTCCTGGATTTTGATGCTTGTTCCCTTTGCCATATTAGGGAAATTCTCTACAACGATTTGCTCCAGTATACCTTCTGCTCCCCTCTCTCTTTCTCTTCTTCTGGAATCCCAATTATTCTAATGTTGTTTCATCTTATGGTATCACTTATCTCTGGAATTCTCCCCTCGTGGTCCAGTAGTTGTTTGTCTCTCTTTTGCTCAGCTTCTTTATTTTCTGTTATTTGGTCTTCTATATCACCAATTCTCTCTTCTGCCTCATTCATCCTAGCTGTAAGAGCCTCCATTTTTGATTGCACCTCATTGATAGCTCTTTTGATTTTGGCTTGTTTAGATTTTAGTTCTTTTATTTCTCCAGAATGGGCTTTTATTTCTCCAGAGAGGGTTTCTCTAATATCTTCCATGCATTTTTCAAGCCTAGCCAACACCTTGAGAATCATCATTCTGGACTCTATATCTGACATATTAACAATGTCTGTATTGATTAGGTCCCCAGCCTTCAGTACTGCCTCTTGTTCTTTTGTTTTGTTTCGTTTTGTTTTTTTGGTGAGTTTTTCCACCTTGTCATTTTATCCAGATATGAATATATGAAGGAGAGAATAAAATACTAAAAGTGTTTCAAAGACAACAGAAAAATGTGCATAAACCAAATCAGAAGGCACCCCAAATTGTGGGGAGAAGAAAGGGATAAAAAAGAAGTTAAAATAATTAAAAAGAATAAAAAATTAAAAAGTGTGTATATATATATATATATATACCCATTTTTTTATTCACCAGTCTAATATATATATATATTTTTTCACCAGTCTAATATATATATTAGACTGGTGAATAGTACAGAGTCACCCACTTAATTTCGGGAGTGTTTTGGTCTTTTAGAAGAAACTACCTTCCAACATTTTAAGAAAGAAAAACTTATATATATATATGCACAGAAAGATAAGGGCAAACATGATGAAGGGATGGAATATGACTGTAAAGATGAAATTTTTTAAAAAAATCTAAAAAATGAGTTGATGAGATAAGTTGGTTGGGAGAAGAAAGAAAAAGAAAGTGGAGAGAATTTTCTCAGGATGGAGACTAGAACAAAACCCTATGCTAGATTTAGGGATTTTGGCCTATTAGAAGAAGCTGCATCCCCAAATTTTTTAGATAAAAAAATGCTACATGTATACAAAAAATAAAGTTAGATACAATGAAGGATAAAATATGCATATTATAATGAAAGTTCAAAAAGTTTTTTTATGGAATGTATTGTTAAGATGAACTAGTTAAAAAACATTAAAAGAGAAAGAGTTAAAGTTAAGAAAAAGTATAATAAAAAATAAAATTAAAAAAATATTAATTAACTTTGCAAGACTAAAGATTCATGGCCAGAAAGCCATGAGTTCCATGCTTTGGTTTCTCTTCCTCTAGAATTCCTCTGTTCTCATTGATAAGTGAGCTTGGTCTTGGCTTGGTTTCTTGCTGATCTTCTGGGGGAGGGACCAATTGTAGTGATTCTCAAGTGTCGTAGCCCGATGTGGTATTGCACCGCCCTTGCCAGAGGCTGGGCTAAGTAATCTGCTTGGGTTCTCTCTCGGGAGCTTTTGTTCCCTGAATGCTTTCTGTAGACTTCTGGAGGACGGGAATGAAAATGGTGGCCTCCCAATCTCTGGCCCAGAGGAGCCAAAAGCTTGGGGCCTCACTACCCAGTGTGCCCTCGGAGGAACACCCTCAATCACTCCCATCTCCCTGGCCTCCAGCCACGCTCCAAGCTCACCTGGCCTGTGACTGAGTGTCTCTGTCTCTGGCACACAGCCCTGCCTGGAGTCTCCAAACCCAGCAGATCCCTGCCACTCTTCCAGGGGAGTCTCCCCAGATCTCCCACTTGTAGAGTCCCTGCTCAAAGAGCAGTGAACTGACTGTTTCACAGATCACAGTTTAAGGTAACCCCGAGTTGAGAGCTCACTCCTTGGTTCTGTCTCTGTATCCAGCTTCCCCGGTCTAATACCTACGAGCTCTGTGATACTCAGACACCCCCAATCTTTCTCTGACCCTGCGGGACCTGAGACCACTCTGTCCCCATGAGGGCTCCAACCCGCTTAGCCTCTGGAGTGATGTCCCTCAGTGTAGCAGACTTTCAAAAGTTCTGATCTTTTGCTTCATTGCTCTGCCATTTGCTGGGAGCCAGCCCCTACCCCCATGTTCTATCTTCCCGTCACTCTGGATTCACTTCTCTGCAAGTTCTACCTTTAAGAAAGTGGTCGATTTTCTGTTTCTAGAATTGCTGCTCTTCTCTTTGATCTCCTGTTGGATTTGTAGGTGTTTGGAATGGTTTGATAAACTATCTAGCTAGTCTATTGCTACCTGATGTCATCTCAGCCTTCTACTCCTCCACCATCTTGACTTCTCTCAGTTTTTGGAAGGAGATAGTCTCTCCTTTCACATACCATAGAGTAACACATCTTGGAAATAATGCGGGAAATAAATTTGCTCCAGTGTGAAAGATCTTGTAACAGATCAAGGATCAGATGATGTTATCATCATCTAGACAGAACATTCATCTTTGACTCCAAGGTGGCTGCTACTGCTCCTGTCATCATATAGATGCCACCTGCAACCTCTTCTTCAGTCTGGGAACCATGCTACTGATGGAACCAGCTGGCTTTCCCTGCCCTCCAGCCCTGAAGTTTCCCCAGAGCCTGAGGGGATGGGCATGTATGACAGAGGTTGCCCCAAGGGACTTCTTTAAGTAGAAAAGAAATGTCCATAATTACAAGTAAGGGAATTCTGAATAAAAAAATGTAAAATATGAGAACATATACATAAAACATGGACGAAGTAAAAAGAAAAACATTTTCAAATGTGTTTGAACTTAAATGACCAATCAAATTGAACTGACATCAAATTATAGGATATAGGCTGCTGTATACTTAGGATGTTAGGATGTTATATATGAATCTCATGATAATGGCAATCCCAAAACCTATAACAGATACACAAAAAAATAAATAGAAAGCCAAACATAACATTAAAGAAGCTCATCAATCACAAAGAGAGCAAAGAAGAAGAAAGGAACAGAGAACTAAAAAATAAACAAAACAAAACAAAAAACAGAAAACAAATAACAACTGTTAGTAAGTATATACCTATTCATAATTATTTTAAATGCAGATGGCCTAAATGTTCTGATCAAAAGATATAGGGTTTCAGGATGGATTAAAACAAAACAAAACAAAAAAAAACAGGACCCATATATATGCTGCTTACAAGAAACTCACTTCAGACCAAAAGACACATACAGCCTGAAAGCAGAGGGATGGAGATGCATTTATTTACCATGCAAATGGAAGTGGAAAAAAAGGCCAAGGTAGGAATACTCATATCAGGCAAAATAAACTTTAAAAAGGAATTAATCCAGAAGTGGATATAATAGTTGTAAATAACTATGAGCCTTACACTAAGCACCTAAAATATATGAAGCAAATATTACTGGACATAAAGAGAGAAACTGATGGTATAACAATAATAGAAGGGGACTCAAATCTAATATGCCTCCTGAACATAGATGAAAAAATACTCAACAAAATGTTAGCAAACTGTATTCAGCAAGATCATTTACCATGATCATGTAAAATTTATTCTGGAGATGCAAGAATGGTTCAATATTCCCAAATCAATCAGTGTGATACACCACAACGAAATGAAAAATAGAAATCATATGATCATCTCAATGGATGAAGAAAAAACATTTGACACAATCAACGTCCATTCATGATAGAAACTCTCAACAAATTGGGTTTAGAGGGAACACACCTCAACATAATAAAGACCATATGTGAAAAACCCACAGCTAACATCAGACTCAACAGTGAAAAATTGAGAGCTTTTCCTCTAAAACCCAAAACAAGATGAGGATGTCCATTCTCACCACTCTTATTCATCAAATTCCTTGGCATCCTAACTACAGAAATCAGATAAGAAAAAGAAAGAAGAGGCATCTGCATTGATAAAGAAATTCACTGTTACTGTTTGCAGATGTCATGAAACTATACTGAAAATCTTAGAGATGCTATCAGAAAACTACTAGGAGTAATAAATGAATTCAGTAAAGTCACAGGATGTGAAATTAATACCCAGAAATTTGTATTGTTTCTATACAATAACAATGTAGCAGACAGAGAAATTAAGAAAACAACCCATTTACAATAGCACCAGAAGTAATAAAATCCCTAGGAGTAAATTTAGCCAAAGAGGTAAACAAACAAACAAACAAACAACCTATACTCTGAAAACTAAAACACTGAAGAAAACTAAAACATGGATTGGGAGAATTAATATTGAAATGTTCGTACTGTCAAAAGCAATCCACAGATTCAGTGTAATCCTTATCAAAATGCCAATGGCATTTTTCACAAAACTAGAACAAATTCTAAAATTTGTATGGAATCACAGAAGACCACAAATACCCAAAGCAATCTTGAGAAAGAAAAACAAAGCTAGAGGTATTACAATTCCAGATTTCAAGATATACTACAAAGTTATAGTAATCAAACCAGTATCATCCTAGCACAAAAAGAGACACATAGAGCAGTAGGACAGAATATAGACCCTAGAAATAAAGACATGCTTATATGGTCAATTAATATATGATTAAAGAAGTCCAGAATCTACAATGAGGAAAAGACAGTCTCATCAATAAATGCTGGGATAACTGGACAGCTCCATGTAAAAGAATGAAACTGTACTACTTTCTAACACTCTACACAAAAGTAAACTCAAAATGGATCAAAGATCTCCATGTGAGTCCTGAAATTATAAAAATTCTAGAAGAGAACACAGGTAATAAATTCTCTGGCATAGGCTATAGCAACACTTTTCTAGATATGCCTCCTAAAGCAAGAGAAACAAAGGCAAAAATAAGCTATTTGGACTGCATAAAAATTAAAAACTTTTGCACATTGAAGGAAATCATCAGCAAAACAAACAAACAAAAGCAGCCTACTAAATAGGAGAAGATATTTGCAAATGATAGATCCCATAAGGGGTTAATACCCAAAATACACAAGGAACATATATAACTCAAACCCCCCACAAAAAAAAAGAAAAAAAAAAGAAAGAAACCCCAAGTAATCCAATTTAAAAATGGGCAGGGGGCCTGAATAGATATTTTTTTCCAAAGAAGAGATACAGATGGCCAATATACACATGAAAAGATGTTCAATATCACTGATCAGGGAAATGCAGGTCAAAACCAGAAAAAGATAATACCTTACACTTGTCAGAATGGCTAAAATAAAGAAGACAAGAAATAACAAGTGTTGGTGAGGATGTGGAGAAAAGGAAGTCCTGTGCATTCTTGGTGGGAATGTAAATTTCTGTAGCCATTGCAGAAAACAGCATATAGTTTCTTCAAATTTTTTTTTTCAGATTTGTTAATTTTTTTTATTTTAATAAACATATAATGTATTTTTATCCCCAGGGGTGCAGGTCTGTGAATCGCCATGTTTACACATTTCACAGCACTCATCATAGCACATACCCTCCCCAATGTCCATTTCCCACCATCCTCTCCCGTCCCCCCTCCCCCCAGCAACCCTCAGTCTGTTTTTTGAGATTGAGTCTTTTATGGTTTGTCTCCCTTCCAATCCCATCTTTTCATTTTTTCTTTTCCTACCTTCCCCCAAACCCCCCGCATTGCATCTCCACTTCCTCATATCAAAGAGATCATATGATAGTTATCTTTCTCCGATTGACTTATTTCGCTAAGCATAATACCCTCTAGTTCCATCCACGTCGTCGCAAATGGCAAGATTTCATTTCTTTTGATGGCTGCATAGTATTCCATTGTGTATATATACCACACCTTCTTTACCCAAACATCTGTTGATGGATGTCTACATTCTCTCCATAGTTTGGATATTCTGGACATTGCTGCTATAAACATTCTGGTGCACGTGCCCCTTCGGAGCACCACGTTTGTATCTTTAGGATATATACCCAGTAGTGCAATTGCTGGGTCATAGGGTAGCTCTATTTTCAGTTTTTTGAGGAACCTCCACACTGCTTTCCAGAGTGGTTGCACCAGCTTGCATTCCCACCAGCAGTGTAGGAGGGTTCCCCTCTCTCCGCATCCTCGCCAGCATCTGTCATTTCTTGACTTGTTAATTTTAGCCATTCCGACTGGTGTGAGGTGGTATCTCATTGCGGTTTTGATTTTTATTTCTCTGATGCGAGTGATGTGGAGCATTTTTTCATGTGTCTGTTGGCCATCTGGATGTCTCATTTGCAGAAATGTCTGTTCATGTCCTCTGCCCATTTCTTGACTGGATTATTTGTTCTTTGGGTATTGAGTTTGATAAGCTCTTTATAGATTTTGGATACTAGCCCTTTATCTGATATGTCGTTTGCAAATATCTTCTCCCATTCTGTCAGTTGTCTTTTGGTTTTGTTAACTGTTTCCTTTGCTGTGCAAAAGCTTTTGATCTTGATGAAATCCCAATAGTTCATTTTTGCCCTTGCTTCTGTTGCCTTTGGCGATGTTCCTAGGAAGAAGTTGCTGTGGTTGAGGTCAAAGAGGTTGTTTCCTGTGTTCTCCTCAAGGATTTTGATAGATTCCTTTCTCACATTGAAGTCCTTCATCCATTTTGAGTCTATTTTCGTGTGTGGTGTAAGTAAATAGTCCAATTTCATTTTTCTGTATGTGGCTGTCCAATTTTCCCAGCACCATTTGTTGAAGAGGCTGTCTTTTTTCCGTTGGATATTCTTTCCTGCTTTGTCGAAGATTAGTTGACCATAGAGTTGAGGGTCTATTTCTGGGCTCTCTATTCTGTTCCATTGGTCTATATGTCTGTTTTTGTGCCAGTACCATACTGTCTTGATGATGACAGTTTTGTAATAGAGCTGGAAGTCTGGAATTGTGATGCCACCGACTTTGGCTTTGTTTTTCAATATTCCTTTGGTATTCGAGGTCTTTTCTGGTTCCATATAAATTTTAGGATTATTTGTTCTATTTCTTTAAAAAAAAGTGGATGGGATTTTGATGGGGATTGCATTAAATGTGTAGATTGCTTTAGGTAGAATAGACATTTTCACAATATTTGTTCTTCCAATCCAGGAGCATGGAACATTTTTCCATTTCTTTGTGTCTTCCTCAATTTCTTTCATGAGTACTTTATAGTTTTCTGAGTATAGATTCTTTGCTTCTTGATTAGATTTATTCCTAGGTATCTTATGGTTTTGGGTGCAATTGTAAATGGGACTGACTCTTCAATTTCTCTTTCTTCTGTCTTGTTGTTAGTGTAAAGAAATGCGACTGATTTCTGTGCATTGACTTTATATCCTGACACTTTATTGAATTCCTGTACAAGTTCTAGCAGTTTTGGAGTGGAGCCTTTTGGGTTTTCCACATATAGTATCATATCATCTGCAGAGTGATAGTTTGACTTCTTCTTTGCCAATTTGGATGCCTTTAATTTCTTTTTGTTGTCTGATTGCTGAGGCTAGGACTTCTAGTACTATTTTGAACAGCAGTGGTGATAACGGACATCCCTGCCATGTTCCTGACCTTAGCGGAAAAGCTTTCAGTTTTTCTCCATTGGGAATGATATTTGCAGTGGGTTTTTCATAGATGGCTTTGATAATATTGAGGTATGTGCCCTCTATCTCTACACTTTGAAGAGTTTTAATCAGGATGCTTTTTCAGCATCTATTGAGAGTATCATATGGTTCTTATTCTCTCTTTTATTAATGTATTGTATCACATTGATGGATTGCGGATGTTGAACCAACCTTGCAGCCCTGGAATAAATCCCGCTTGGTTGTGGTGAATAATCTTTTTAATGTACTGTTGGATCCTATTGGCCAGTATTTTAGTGAGAATTTTCGCATCTGTGTTCATCAAGGATATTGGTCTGTAATTCTCTTTTTTGGTAGGATCCTTGTCTGGTTTTGGGATCAAGTTGATGCTGGCCTCATAGAATGAGTTTGGAAGTTTTCCTTCCATTTCTATTTTTTGGAATAGTTTCAGGGAATAGGTATTAATTCTTCTTAAAATGTTTGGTAGAATTCCCCTGGGAAGCCGTCTGGTCCTGGACTTTTGTTTGTTTGGAGATTTTTGATGACTGTTTCAATCTCCTTACTGGTTATGGGTCTGTTCAGGTTATCTATTTCTTCCTGGTTCAGTTGTGGTAGTTTATATGTCTCTAGAAATGTATCCATTTCTTCCAGATTGTCAAATTTGTTGGCGTACAGTTGCTCGTAGTATGTTCTTATAATTGTTTGTATTTCTTTGGTGTTGGTTGTGATCTCTCCTCTTTCATTCATGATTTTATTTATTTGCGACCTTTCTCTTTTCTTTTTGATAAGTCTGGCCAGGGGTTTGTCAATCTTATTAATTCTTTCAAAGAACCAGCTCCTAATTTTGTTGATTTGTTCTATTGTTTTTTTCGTTTCTATTTCATTGATTTCTGCTCTGATCTTTATGATTTCCCTTCTCCTGCTGGGTTTAGGCTTTCTTTGTTGTTCTCTCTCCAGCTCCTTTAGGTGTAGGGTTAGGTTGTGTATTTGAGACCTTTCTTGTTTCTTGAGAAAGGCTTGTACTGCTATATATTTTCCTCTCAGGTCTGCCTTTGTTGTGTCCCACAGATTTTGAACCGTTGTGTTTTCATTATCATTTGTTTCCATGAATTTTTTCAATTCTTCTTTAATTTCCTGGTTGACCCATTCATTTTTTAGAAGGATGCTGTTTAGTCTCCATGTATTTGTGTTCTTTCCAAATTTCCTCTTCTGTTTGAGTTCTAGCTTCAGAGCATTGTAGTCTGAAAATATGCAGGGAATGATCTCAATCTTTTGGTACCGATTGAGACCTGATTTATGACCCAGGATGTGGTCTATTCTGGAGAATGTTCCATGTACACTAGAGAAGAATGCATATTCTGTTGCTTTGGGATGGAATGTTCTGAAGATATCTGTGATGTCCATCTGGTCCAGTGTGTCATTTAAGGCCTTCATTTCCTTGTTGATCTTTTGCTTAGATGATCTGTCCATTTCAGTGAGGGGAGTGTTAAAGTCCCCTGCTATTATTGTATTACTGTCGATGTATTTCTTTGATTTTGTTATTAATTGGTTTACATAGTTGGCTGCTCCCATGTTAGGGGCATAGATATTTAAAATTGTTAGGTCTTCTTGTTGGACAGACCCTTTGAGTATGATATAGTGTCCTTCCTCATCTCTTATTATAGTCTTTGGCTTAAAATCTAATTGATCTGATATAAGCATTGCCACACCAGCTTTCTTCGGATGTCCATTAGCATGGCACATTGTTTTCCACATCTCACTTTAAATCTGGAGGTGTCTTTGGGTCTAAAATGAGTTTCTTGTAGGCAGCATATTGATGGGTTTTGTTTTTTTATCCATTCTGATACCCTGTGTCCTTTAATTGGGGCATTTAGCCAATTAACTTTCAGGGTAACTATTGAGAGATATGAATTTAGTGCCATTGTATTGCCTGTAAGGTGACTGTTCCTCTATATTGTCTCTGTTTCTTTCTGATCTACTACTTTTAGGGTCTTTCTGTGCTTAGATGACCCCTTTCAATATTTCCAGTAGAGCTGGTTTGGTGTTTGCAAATTCTTTCAGCTTTTGTTTGTCCTGGAAGCTCTTTATTTCTCCTTCTATTTTCAATGATAGCCTAGCCGGATATAGTATTCTTGGCTGCATGTTTTTCTCATTTAGTGCTCTGAATATATCATGCCAGTTCTTTCTGGACTGCCAGGTCTCTGTGGATAGGTCCACTGCCAATCTAATGTTTTTACCCTTGTATGTTACAGACATTTTTCCCCAGGCCGCTTTCAGGATTTTCTCTTTGTCGCTAAGACTTGTAAATTTTACTATCAGGTGACAAGGTGTGGACCTATTTTTATTGATTTTGAGGGGTGTTCTTAACATCTCCTGGATTTTGATGTTTGTTCCCTTTGCCACATTAGGGAAATTCTCTCTAATAATTGTCTCCAATATACCTTCTGCTCCCCTCTCTCTTTCTTCTTCTTCTGGAATCCCAATTATTCTAATGTTGTGTCATCTTATGGTGTCGCTTATCTCTTGAATTCTCTCCTCGTGGTCCTGTATTTGTCTCTCTTTTGCTCAGCTTCTTTATTCTCTGTCATTTGGTCTTCTATGTCACTAATTCTTTCTTCTGCCTCATTTATCCTAGCAGTGAGAGCTTCCATTTTTGATTGCACCTCATTAATAGCTTTTTTGATTTCAACTTGGTTAGATTTTAGTTCTTTTATTTCTCCAGAAAGGGCTTTTATCTCTCTGGAGAGGGTTTCTCTAATATCTTCTATGCCTTTTTCGAGCCTGGCTAGAACCTTGAGAATTGTCATTCTGAACTCTAGATCTGTCATGTTACCAATGTCCATATTTATTAGGTCTCCAGCCTTTGGTACTGCCTCTTGTACTTTTTTTTGAGGTGAGTTTTTCTGCCTTGTCATTTTGTCCAGATAAGATTTGCTTTCTCCTGCTGTGGAATTCTGCTGTTATTGGTGAATGAAGTTGGTTTTGGCTGTGTTTCTTGTTGACCTTCTGGGGGAGGGGCCTGTTGTAGTGATTCTCAAGTGTCTTTGCTGCAGGCGGAATTGCACCACCCTTGCCAGGGGCTGGGCTAAGTAATCCGCTCAGGTTTGCTTTCAGGAGCTTTTGTTCCCTGAGCGCTTTCCGTAGAGTTCCAGAGGACAGGAATGAAGATGGCGGCCTCCTAATCTCTCAGCCTGGAGGAGCCGAGAGCTTGGGGTTCCGCTCCTCAGTGCACCCTCAGAGAAAATCGCCCAACCGCCCCGCCTCCCTGGCCTGCGGTCGCGCTGGTAGGAAAGCAGTCAGTTGCTGGAACCTGGAGAAAAGCGCCGGGTCGCTTCCGTTTCCGTGGCCTCCGGCCGCGCTCCGAGCCCACCCAGCCTGCTACCAGCACAAGGTAACCCCGGGCTGAGAGCTCACTCCTCAGCTTTGTCACTGGAGCTGGCTTTCCCACTCTAATACCTGCGAGCTCTGTGGCACTCAGACACCCCCGGTCCTTCTGTGACCCCGCCTGGGTTTCCCCCCAGTTTAGCCTCTGGAGCGATGTCTCCCAGTGGAGCTGACTTTTAAAAGTCCCAATTTTGTGCTCCGTTGCTCTGCCGGTTGCCGGGAGCCGGCCTCTCCCCCCGTGGTCTATCTTCCCATTGCTTTGGATTCACTTCTCCGCAGGTCCTACCTTTCAGAAAGTGATCGATTTTCTGTTTCTAGAATTGTTGCTCTTCTTCTTTTCGATCTCCCATTGGATTTGTAGGTGTTCACAATGGTTAGATAAGCTATCTAGCTGATCTCCTGCTACCTGATGTCGTCTCAGCCTGCTACTTCTCCGCCATCTTGACTCCTCCCTTTGTTTCTTCAAAATTTAAACTCAGAAATATGATACAAGAATTTCACTACTGGGCATTTACCTATAGAAAATGATAACACTAATTTGAAGAGATATGTACACCCCTATGTTTATTGCAGCATTATTTACAATAACCAAGATATATAAATAACCCAAGTGCCAGTTGGTATGCAACAGATAAGGAAAATACAGTATACATGTACAATAGAATATTATGCAGCTATAAAAATGGATGAGATTGTGTCATTTGTGACCATGGTTGGACCTAAAGGAAAAAATGCCAAGTGAAATAAGTCAGAGTGAGAAAGACAAATGCTAAATGGTTTTACTCTTATGTGAAGTCTAAAAAATTAGTCAATAAACAAACAAAAAGCAAAAATCAGACCTATAAATAAAGAACAAACTGATGGTTGCCAGAAGGGAGAGCAGTAGAGAGATGGGGAAAATGGGTGAAGGAGAGTGGAAGTTATAGGGTTCTAGCTATGGAATGAATAAGTCACATGAACAAAGAGTACAACAAGGAATATAGTGAATGGTATTGTAAGAGCATTGTATGGTGATAGATGGTAATTACACTTATGGTAAGCATAGTACAATGTATAAACTTGTCAAATCACTATGTTGTACACTTGACACTAATGTACCATTGTATGTAAGCTATACTAAAAAAAATAAGTTAAAAAAAAAGACTATTGCTTTATGAAGTACTTCCATTCTTTGCTTTTTCCAGCCATGGGTTGTAATAAGTCTCTTATAATGGGAGGCCTTGAGCATTTATTCATTCATTTAACAAACACTGAGTGGCTAATATGATTCAGGCTCCATGTAGGTGCCAATTGGCAACATATGGTTTCTGCTATCTGAGTGTAATCAGTATAGAAGGAATACTAATGCCTAAGAAAATGTAACTGATTTACTAAATAGTGTGAATTCAATGAGGTACAAAAATGAAAGAGCTTTACTTTTCCCCAAATAACTGCCTTCAGCTATGTGTTGTTGAGTTTCCATTTCTGTTCTGTTACGACATCTTGTGTATATCCTATATATTTCTGACTATTTTCCATTTATTAAAGTGTAGTCCACCTTCCAGAATGGCTAAGGAAAACAAACAAACAACAACAACAACAACAAAAAACCCCTGATAATGCCAAGTGTTGGTAGGGATGTAGAGGAACTGGAATGCACCTACATTTCTAGTATGAGTGTAAGTTGGTGTACCCATTTTGGAAACCTTTTGGCAGTAACTATTAATTTGAATATATGCTATCCTATGACTCAGCAGTTCTATTGCTAGGTATACACACAGGAGAAAAGTGAACATATGTTTACCAAAATTTGTGTGCTAGATTGTTCATAATAGCTCTATACATAATAATCAAAACCTAAAAATTTCTCAAATATCCATTAATAGTAGAATGTGTGAATAAATTTTGGTACATTCACAAAATAAAATACTACTGTAATTAAAGTACATGAAAAAATGGTGTTTTCCCAGCACCATTTCCCAGTACCACTTTCTTCACTGAGTGTTCTTGGCTCCTTCGTCCAATGCTAGTTGGTAGTATTAATGTAGTATAGGTGGAGGTTCAATTCTGGGATCTGTAGTGTGTTCCACTGGTTTATGTGTCTATTTTTATGCCAGTACCATACAGTTTTAATTTCTATAGCTTTGAAGTATAGTTTGGAATCAGGAAGTGTGATGCCTCTGGCTTTGTTTTTTCTCAGCGTTGCTTTGACTATTCAGAGTCTTATGTGGTTTGATACAAATTTTAGGGAATTTAATATTATTATTTTTGTGAAGAATGGAATTTTGGTAAAGTTTATGGTTAATATCCAAAATACATAAATAACTCATACAACTAGTAAGAACAATCAACAATAACAACAAAGAAAGCAATGTGATTAAACAATGGGCAGAGGAAATAAATAGACATTTTTTCCAAAGTAGACATTCAAATGACCAGTGATGTATGAAAAGGAGCTGAATATCCTTACTGACCAGGGAAATGTAGATCAAAACAACTATATTAACTTATACCCTTAGAATGGCTATCATCAAGAAGACAAGAGATATCTAGTATTGGCAAGGATATGGAGGAAAGGAAATTCTTGTATAGTGTAGGTGGGAATGTAAATTGGTTCAGTTACCAAGGAAAACAACAGAAAGGTTCCTCAAAAGAGTAAAAATAGAACTACCTGGGGCGCCTGGTTGGCTCAGTGGGTTAAAGCCTCTGCTTTTGGCTCAGGTCATGATCCCAGGGTCCTGGGATCGAGCCCCACATCGGGCTCTCTGCTCAGCAGGGAGCCTGCTTCCCTTCCTCTCTCTCTCTGCCTGCCTCTCTGCCTGCTTGTGATCTCTGTCTGTCAAATAAATAAATAAAAATCTTTAAAAAAATAATAAAAAAATAATAAAAAAAATAGAACTACCTTATCATCCAGCAATTCCTCTTCTGGGAATATACCCAAAAGAAATGAAAACAGGATATTGAGGTGACACATGTACTTTCATGTTTATTGCAGCATTATCTACAACAAACAAGATATGTAAACAACATAAGTTCTCATAATGGATGAATTATAAATAATATGTTGTAAATACATGTACAGTGGAATATTACTCAGCTATGAGGAAAAGTGAAATTTTTCCATTTGTGACAACATGGATGGGTTTTAAGGACATTATATTGAGATAAATGAGACAGAGAAAGACAAAAGCTGTATTATATCAGTTATATGTGGAATCTACAAAAGCCTATCTTGTAAAAAAAACAGTAAAGTGTTGGTAAAAAGGGACTGGTGGGTAGGAGAATAGGTGAGATGTTTTTAAGAGCACAAACTTGCCAAAAAAAAAAAGCACAAACTTGCAACAGTAATAGATAAATAAGTCCTGGAGATCTAATGTACAATTTAGTGAACATAGACAGCATTATTGCATTATAGTCATCAAGGTTGCTAAGAGAATAGATCTTAATAATTCCCATCAGAAAATAAATGATAATTATATGACATGATAGAGAAGCTAATTATCACTACAGCGGCAATCATACATATATGAATGTATCAAGTAAACATATTGTATACCTTAAATTTGTAGAATGTTTTATGTCAAATATATTTCAGTTAAAAAGATCACAAATATAAAAAAATGAAGCCTAAGTGTTTGTCAATAGATGAATGGATAAGGAAGTTATTTAGGAGAGCACTTGTTCTAATGAGCACCGGCTGCTTTATGCAGGTGGTGAATCACTAAATTTTACACCTGAAACAAATATTGCACGGTATGTTAACTAGTTGGAATTTCAATGAAAACTTGGGGGGGGGGGAAAGGGAAGAAATTGTATGTATATAGAATGGAAAATTACGCAGCCACAAAATGATATCCTGCCATTCATGACTATGTAGATAGACCTAAAGTGTATTATACTAAATAAATCAAACTGAAAAAGAGAAATATATTCTTTCACTCATATATTGAATCTAAAAAAACAAAATAAATGAAAAAACAAAAATCAGAATTAGACCTATAAATACAGAGAACAGACTGATAGTAGCTGGAGGTGTGGAGGGGGGATGGGAAAAATGGGTGAGGAGAGTGAGAGTTACAAGCTTCTAGTTATAGAATGAATAAGTTACAGAAATAAAAGGTACAGCATAGGGAATACAGTCAATGATATTTTAGTAGCATTATATGGTGACAAATAGTAGTTACACTTGGGGTGAGCATAGTGTAATGTATACAGATGTTGAATTACTGTGTTGTACACCTGAAACTGTTGTAATATTGTGTGTCAACTATACTCAAATAAAAAAAGTAAATGGAGAAAGGGGAACCGTCTTACACTATTTGTGAATGCAAGCTGCAGCAGCCACTTTAGAAAACAGTGTGGAGATTCCTTAAGAAATTAAAAGTAGAGCTACCCTATGACCCTGCAATTGCACTACTGAGTATTTACCGCAAAGATACAGATGTAGTGAAAAGAAGAGCCATATGTACCTCAATGTTCATAGCAGCAATGGCCACAACAGCCAAACTGTGGAAAGTGCCAAGATGCCTTTAACAGATGAATGGATAAAGAAGATATGGCCCATATATACAATGGAATATTACACCTCCCTCAGAAAGGACCAGTATATCTATAGATACCAGCTGGACTGATCTTTTCTTCACAACATAATTGCTTGTTTATTGAAGCAATAAACACCATGAGGGCCCTACTCTTTAGTCAGGCATATTAACTTATTACTAAATGACTGATAAATTGAATCACTGCTGCTTTTTTTTGTTTCCAACTCTAAGATTTCACACTATTTTAAAAACAGAAAGCTATACATCATTATAGTGTTTGCCTTTGTATTTCTAGCTAGAGTTTGCCTATATACACACATTCTAAAATGTAGCTTGATGAACTGATATAGAGCTCTTTATAAGGTATATAATATAAACTTATTTCTTTTTATATGGAATGCAATTTTATTTTGTGTCATATAAACTTGATTCTTACCCATTACATAGTCCATCTTGAAGAGTTATACCTTCTAAAAAGTTATATTAACCAGTTTTGACCATCAGGTTAGCACATAATGTCTTTAAGTCAGTGTGTTGCAAGCAATAGTCTCCATATTTGGTGTCCTTCTCCTTTTCTTCCAGCCTGAGTAATATTTTTTAAAATGTAAAACTGATCTTGTCATACCCCTTCTTATAACCTCTTTTTTTAAAGATTTCATTTATTTATTTGTCATGAGGAGAGAGAGAGAGAGCACAAACAAGTGGACACAGAGAGAGAAGTAGGCTCCCTGCTGAGCTAGGAGCCCGATGCGGGACTTGATTCCAGGACCCTGGGATCATGACCTAAGCCAAAGGCAGCAGCTTAACCAACTGAGCCACCCAAGCATCCCCCATTCTTATAACCTCTTAATGATTTCCCCTTATAAACCACATTCTATCTAAATGTGTACCTACAATTTACAAGACTGTGTAATCTGCCTCCTAATCAACTTTCTAATCTCTTCCACTTCTAGTCTACACTTTACATACCACACTCCAGTCACATTGGCTTCTTTTATTTCTTCTTGTCTTGCTATAAGCTTCATCCCATCTCAGAGACTTTATAGTTGCTGTTTCCTCTGTCAGAAACAACCTTAGTACTTCCTCCAAATGTTTCACATGGCTGGTTCCTCCTTACCGCTTAGATCTCAGACAAATGTTACCTCTTTATATAGGCCGCCCCCAAAAGTAGAGTAGACCCCAGTCACACTGTTCAATTAGTTAATCTTCTTCACAGTACAGCATTATCTATCTCTTATTACTAGAATGTAATCTTTATGAGGGTGGGGTCTTGGTCATATTACATGAACGCCAGAATGTAACACAATGCCTGGCACATAACTTGTGGCCAGTAAATACCTGTTGAATAAATGAATTAATAAATAGAATATTAGCAAGGGAAGGAATTGTGATTTTTTACAATTGAGGTTAAATTTATATATAAAAACATTTAAACTTCAAGTGTACATTATAATTTGACATCTGTATGCATTATAAAGTCTAGTTATCATCAAAAGTCTAGTTACTATTCATTACCATACAGTTGATCCCCTACACCCATTTCAATTCCCACAACTACCTTGGCCTCTGATAACCATCAATCTGTTGTCTGTATCTGTGAGTTTGTTTTCATATTGTTTTGTTTTCTTGCTTTTAGAGTCCAGATATGAGTAAAATTATATTTGTTTTTTCTCTGATTTACTTTCCTTTGCATAATACACTTGAGGTCCATCCAAGTTGTTGCAAATGGCAAGACTTCATTCTTCTTTTTGGCTGAGTAGTATTCCATTGTACATTACATCCTACTTATTCATTCATCCATTAATGGACACTTGAATTGCTTCCATTATTTGGTTATTGTAAATAATGTTGCAGTGAACATTTGATCCAGCTATTCAACTTCTGGGTATTTCTCTAAAGAATATTAAAATCCCAACTCAAGAAGATCTATAGGCTCCCCTACATTCACTGTAGCATTATTTATAATAGCACTTCTGACTTTTGAGGTAATCACATTCAATGTTCATTTAGAAGTTAAGGAATTAAGTTTTACAGAGGTAATGCGACTCAGTCAAGGAAATACAGTAAATTAATGGCAGAACTGGGACCAGAACTAGATTTTGTTACAATCAGTTTAGTGACTTTTTACACCAAGAACTTAGAATTTATTAAACTATTATAAGTGACTTCTTTAACCGAAGTCCTTATGTTCAAAAGATCCTATTTGGAGAGAGTTATGTTTAACCCAAACGCATGCCATTTTGATAACAGAACTTTTGTCTTCTAGTGCCTGCATGAAAACGTTTCTGTAAATACCTTTAAATCATGACACCAACTGTGCCAAACAATTAAATCATTCCTGTGGTTCCACCTCTCTTTGGTGTTATATCACATTGGTTTTTGTTTTGTTTTGTTTTTGTTTTTGTTTTTAAGATTTTATTTATTTGACACAGAGAGATCACAAGACAGAGAGGCAGGCAGAGAGAGAGGGGGAAGCAGTCTCCCCGCTGAGCAGAGAGCCCGAGGTGGGGCTCCATCCCAGGACCCTGAGATCATGACCTAAGCCGAAGGCAGAGGCTTTAACCCACTGAGCCACCCAGGTGCCCCTCACATTGGTTTTTAATACAAATATTAAAACCAGACATATATAGGTTTGAATACCAGTTCTACTAATTACAACTGTTTGGTCTTATTTTTTCCTTGTCTTTGTTGGTTTTTCATTAAGTAAATTGTAAGCTGCTTATCCAATACATTTTTAACAACTATATTGAGATATAATTCATATGCCATAAACTTTGCACATTTAAAATTTAGGTTGAATGGCATTTAGTAATTCTCAGGGCTGTGCAGCCACAACACAATGCAGTTTAATAACATTTTTATCAACCAAAAAAGAAACACCATACAAGTTAGCAGTCATTCCCCATTCCATCCTACCCATCTCATCTGTCTTTGGCAACCACTAATTATTTTTTGTATCTATATATTTGTCTATTCTGAACACTTCATATTAATGGAATCATAATATGTGGTCCTTTGTAGCTGGCTTCTTTCCCTTACTATTATGTTCTTGAGATTCATCCACATTGTAGCATGCAGTAGTACTTCATTCCTTTTAATAGCGAATGATATTGCATGTATGTGCCACAATTTATCCATTCAGCAGCTGACAAACATTTAGGTTTTTAATACTTTTTGGCAATTATGGATAATGCTGCTCTGAACATTTGTGTACAGATTTTTGTGTTAATATATGTTTTTAACTCTCTTGGGTATATATTCAGGAGTGGAATTGCATGATTATTGTATAACTCTGTTTTGTTTTCTTTTTGAGAACTCTGAAACATTTTTTTCAAAGTGGTTATATAATTTTAAATTCCCACAGCAATGTATGAGACCTTAAATTTTTCTATACATTCAACAACATTTGTTATTATGTATCTTTTTGATAATAGCTATCTTGATGCATAATAAAGTATCTCCTTGTGCTTTCATTTTGCATTTCTCTGATGGTTAATAAGCATCCTTTAATGTGTTTATTGGTCATTTGCAGATCTTCTTCAGAGAATTGTTTTCAGATCAAATACATGTTTTAAATTCTCTTTTTATTACTGAGTTGTCAGAAAACTTTACAAATTGTATATTAAATTCTTTAACAGATACATGATTTGCAAATATTTTCTCTAATTCTATGACTTATTTCCATAATGTTCATGGTGATATCCTTTGAACTATATACATTTTTTATCATATATGAAGTTTTGCTTTTTTTCTTGAGTCACTTGTGGTTTTGTTGTCATATCTTTTTTGTTTGTTTGTTTGTTTTTGTTTGTTTCAAAGGTTATTTAGTGATTCATCAGTTGCATATAACACCCAATGCTCATTACATCAAGTGCCCTCCTTAACGCCCATCACCCAGTTACCCCATCTCCCCCATCCCTCTCCCCTCTGGCAACTCTCAGCTTATTTCCTATAGTTAAGAGTCTCTTATGGTTTTTCTCCTTCTCTATTTTTGTCTTATTTTTCCTTCCCTTCCCCTATGTTCATCTGTTTTATTTCTTAAATTCCACGTATGAGTGAAGTTATCTGCTATTTGTCTTTCTCTGACTTATTTTGCTTAGTATAATACCCTCTAGTTCCATCCACGTCATTGCAAATGGCAAGATCTCATTCTTTTTTCCTATGGCTGAATAATTATATATATATATATATATATATATATATATATATATTTACATCTTCTTTATCTATTCATCTGTTGATGGACATCTGGACTCTTTCCATATTTTAGAAATTATGGACATTGCTGTTATAAACTTTGGGGTACATGTGCCCTTTTGAATCACCATTTTTATCCTTTGGATAAATACATAATAGTGCAATTTCTAGGTTGTAGGGGAGTTCTATTTTTAATTTTTTGAGGACCCTCCATACTGTCTTCCAGAATGGCTATACCAGTTTGCATTCTCATCTTTGGTGCCATGTGTAAGAAAACTTTGACTAACTCAAGACCATGAAGATTTACTCCTTTATTTTCTTCTAACAGTTTTATAGTTTTGGCTCTTACATTTATGCTTGTGTTACATTTTGAGTTAATTTCTATCTGTGGTGTTAAATAAAGGTTCAAAATCATTGCATATCTGATTGTACCAACACTGTTTCTTGAAAAGGCTATTTCCCAATTTAATTGTCTTGGCAATATTTTTCAAAAATAAGTTGACTCTAAAGGTAAGAGTTGTTCTAGAATCTTAATTCTATTTCATTGACCTATATGTCTGCCCTTATTCTAGTACCACACAGTATTGATTACTATGATTGCTGTAGCTTTGTGTAAGTTTTGAAATTAAGATGTGTTGAGTCCAGCAACATTGTTTTTCTCTTTCAAATTGTGTTGGATATTATGGGTCCCTTGTATTTCCAAATGAGTGGTAACACCTCCTCATCAATTTCTCCAAAAAAGACATCTGGGATTTTGATAGGGGTTGTGTTGAAGCTATAGATTACTGGAATGAATGTTGTCATTTTAATAATATTAAGTCTTCTAATCTTTGAACATGGAATCCCTTTCTAATTATATCTTTAATTTCTCTAAACAATATTTTATAGTTTTTAAAGTGTAACTTTTATACTTGTTTTGTTAAATTTATGCCTAAAACTTTATTCTTTTGGTGCTAATATAAATAAGACTGTTTCCTTAATTTCATTTTCAGGGTTTTTTTTTTAATTGCTTGTGTATGGAAATAGAACTTGTTTTTGTATATTAATCTTGTACCCTGAAATTTTCTGTAACTGGATAATTATCTCTTTTGCATGTGTGTGTGTTTGTGTGTGTGTGTGTGGGATCTTCAGGGTTTCTTGTATATAAGATTATGCTATCTGCAAATAGAGATAGTTTTACTTTTTCCTTTTCAATCTGGATACTTGTTTTTTTTTTTTTCTCTCTCTCCCTACCTTTCTCTCCATCTCTCTTCACTATACCCCAGAATAATGCAGTATAGGAGTGGGACAAGTAGACATCTTTTGTCCCAATCTTAGAGGGAAAGCCTTAAATCTTTTAACATTAAATATGATATTAGCTGTGCATTTTTCATAGATGCCCTTTATCATGTTTAGGAAGTTACCTTCTATTTCTAGTTTGTTGAGTTTGTTTTTTTTAATCACAAAAGGGTATTGCATTTTGTCAAAAACTTTTCCTATATCAATTGGGATGATCATATAGTATTTTCCCCCTTTCATTCTATTAATGCATATAATCTAGTATATTGATTCTTATATATTGAACCATCCTTGAATTCCTGGGATAAATCACACTTGTTCATGGTGTATGACCATTTTAATATGGAGCTGAATTTATTTGCTAGTATTTTATTGTATTTTTATATCCATATTCATTAGAGATATTGATTTATAGTATTTTTGTGATTTTATTGTCTGGGTTTGGTATTGAGGAATGTTGGCCTCATAGAATGAGTTGGGTAATAGTCACTGCTCTTCTATTTTGGGGGAATAGTTTGTGAAAGATTAATGATAATTCTTATTAAATATTTAGTAGAACTTAACCTTGGCCCCATCTGTTCTGGCCTGTCCTTTGTGAGTAGTTTTTAAAACTTATTACTCATTCAACTTGTTTACTTTAAAAAAAAAAAAAGATTCATTTGTTTACTTTAGAAAGAGGGAGTAAGAGTGAAAGAGCACAAGCAGGAGGAGGGGAAGAGGAAGAGGGAGAGAAGCAGACTCTTCATTGAGTGTAGAGCCTGACCCTGAGATCATGAACTGAGTCAATATCGAGTCAGACACTTAACTAATTGAACTACCCAGTCACCCCAACTTGTTTAAAACTTATTTGGAACTTTCCTCCTTGGTTAGTTTAAGTAGTTTGTTTCTTTCTAGGAATTTGTACATTTCATCTGGATTATCCAATTTGTTGACATATGGTTATTCATAGTATTCCTTTATAATCAATTCTTTTTGTTTCTGTGACAACTGTACTGATGTCCCCTCTTTCATTCATGATTTTAGTAATTTGAACATTTTTTCTTTTTTCATGGCCAGTCTAGTTAAGTAAGGTTTGATGATTTGTTGACCCTTCAAAGAACCAACTTTTAGGTTTGTTTTTCTCTCCTGTGATTTCTTGTTGTCCTGTTGGCTATTTAGGACTCCTTTTTTCAAATTTCATGTATTTTGTGAATTTCCCAAGTTTTATTTTATTATTGACTTCTAATTTCGTTCTCCTGTGATTGGAGAAGATATTATGTGTAATTTCAACCCTTATCAATATATTGAGACTTCTTTTATGGTCTGTTACCGTATCATCTTTCTTGGAACATATTCCATGTATACCTGAGGAGAATGTGTATTCTGTAGTTGTTGGGTAAAGTCTTCTATAGGTGTCTGTTTAGTTTACTTGTTTTATGGTGCTGTTCAAATCTTTTATTTTTTTTTTAAGATTTATTTATTTATTTATTTGTCAGAGAGAGAGAGAGAGAGAGGAGCGAGAGTGAGCACAAGCTGACAGAGTGGCAGGCAGAGGGAGAAGCAGGCTCCCTGAGGAGCAAGAAGCCTGATGTGGGACTCGATCCTAGGATGCTGGGATCATGACCTGAGCTGAAGGCAGCTGCTTAACCAACTGAGCCACCCAGGCGTCCCTGTTCAAATCTTTTATTTCCTCGTTGAGGACCTGCCCATTTGTTCTATACATTTTTGAAAGCGGCATATTTGATTCTCCAACTATTATTGTTGAATAGACCATTTCTCCTGTCAGTCATGTCAGTTTTGGCCTCATGTATTTAGAGATCTAGTGTCCTGTACATTCATGCTTATAGTTTCTATGTCTTCTTGATGGATTGACTCATCTATCATCTGGAGATGTCCTTCTTTGTCTCCAGTAACAATTTTTGTCTCAAAGTCTATTATGTCTTATAGAAGTATATTATAGCCACTTCAGCTTTCTCTTCATTATTTACATAATATATCATTTCTTTTTTTTACTTTTATCCTATTTGTGTTTTGAATCTAAGTCAGTCTCATGTAGACAGCATGTAATTGGATTTTTAAAATTGATTCTGCAAATCTTCTTCTTCTGGTTAGAGTGTTTAATCTGCTTACATTTAATATACTTACTCCTACAAGAGGTTGCGTGTCTGCTGTTTTGCTGTTCATTTTCCATATGACATATTTTTCTATATTTCTCCATTATTGATAGCTTCTTTGTAAAGTAGATATTTTGTAATGTACTATTTTAAGTATTGTCATTTCTTTTAGTAATTTTTAAAAAGTTATTTTCTCTGTTATTGCTCTGTGTATTAAAAATATAATCTAAAAAATATATATATAATCTTTCAATATAACAATCTAGTTTGGGTTAACAAAACTTAATTTCAGTTGTATATAAGTTATATCTCTCCATTCTCTATACTCTCCTCTTTGCTGAAATTATCATAAAATTATATCTTTATACAGTGTATACTTATCTAGGTTTATAATTATTGCTTTATGTTTGTGTCTTTTAAATTGGATAGGAGGAAAAAGTTAAGAGTATATTTATGCCATCATTTATATTTACCTATGTAGTTATTTTTTTCAGTGATTTTTATTTCTTCATGTGGATATGAATTACTGTCCAGGGTCCTTTCATTTCAGTTGTCAGGACTGCATGGTGTCTGATGAGAAATCATTTATTAATCTTACTGAAGTTCCCTTGTACATGAGAAGTGCTTTCTTCTTATAGCTTTTAAGTTTGTTTCATTTTCTTTGGTTTTTAACAGTTTAATTATGATTTGTCCAAATGGGGGTCTCTTTGCATTTATACTACTTGGAATTTGTTGAGCTTCTTGAATGTGTTGGTTAATTTATTTTTGTAAAATTTGGGAAATTTTCAGTCATTATTTCTTTATAATATTCTTTCTTCATTTTTCTTTCTTCCCTCTCCTTCTGGGATACCAATCATGTATATGTTGGTGTGCTTGATGCTGTTCCACAGATCTTTGAGACTACATTTTTCCTCACTTTTTTTCATTCTCAGACTGCGTAATCTCAATGGATCTCTCTTCAGATTCTCTTATTCTTTCATTTGCCTGCTTAAATATGTTATTGAGCATTTCTAGTAAATTTCTCACTTTATTTTTTTCAATATTTTCTTTATTTACTTCTGAGAGAGAGAGTGCATGAGCAGGGGGAGTGGCAGTCAGAGGGAAAAGCAGGCTCCCCATTGAGCAATGTAGGACTCAATCCCAGGACCCTGGGATTATGACCTGAGCCAAAATCAAGAGCTGGACTCAACCAATTGAGCCACCCAGGTACTCCAAAATACTTTTACCTGATTGTTAATGTTTACTATGGCATCAAACCTTTTTAAAACATTAAACACTTGCTAGGTGCAAAAGTCTTTTGCACCTAAAGCTAAATAAATAACATATGCCTCCATCCCCAAATCTCAAAGTGGAGTGAGAGAAAATAGAGAAAGAGGTAGAAAGATATTAATTACTTACAATAGAAACTTGTGATGCATAATGAGATATGATATAGACCCAGTATGGTACCAGGTTACCTCATTGTTCTAATTATAATACTGTGAAGGTGAAGGGCCTGTTCCAGGTGCATGATGTTTTCCTAATGAGCCCTCCCCAGCCTTTCAGACACAGAGACTGGTAGTTGATGAGGAGCTTGCTTTTAAAGTTCTGACCCAGGCAGGGGCACCTGGGTGGCTCAGTGGGTTAGGCCCAGGTCCATGACCTTCGGCCCAGGTCATGATCCCAGGGTTCTAGGATCGAGCCCCACATTGGGCTCTCTGCTCGGTGGGGAGCCTACTTCCCCCCCCCATGCCTACTTGTGATCTCTCTCTCCCTCTGTGAAATAGATAAAAAAATCTTCCAAAAAAAAAAAAAAAGTTCTGACCCAGGCAGAGGGTATTCACTGTCAATGGATATCACTCAGACACTCAGAGGTAGGCAGCCAGTCTGTGGAGATGAATTTTTCTCTTCCCCACAACTCTTACTAAAACACTGCACTTAGAAGTAATAAGTCCCCTCTGGGAAGGAGCTACTTATCATCTCCTGGACAACACCATTGGGAAATTATTGCAAAATAATTATTGTTAGTGTTAAGGGAAAATCCTTAAATCTATGGATAATCAAGGTGTGATCATTAATACCAAGAAATTTGCTGAGAAGTTTTTTCCAGTTTTTTTTTAGTAAGGTTATTAACCTCATAAAGTGAGATGGGGATCAAAATATTATCTGGAGTGTCTCCTCTCTCTAGGAGGTAAGAGGCAAGTCAAAAATCAAAGAGGATTTCATCTTCTTTCCCACTCAGATTTGTTTGGAAAGGAGGTAGTTAAGTTACAACATCAAGAAAGTGGCAGTTATAAAGCTTGCCTTCTATTACATGCTTTTGCAGCAGCAATTACCTTGGCTACAAATCTCATTTACAGAACTCTTTGAAAGTGCTATCTGAAAGACAGCAGAATACACTGGAAATCAATGGAGGGCGATTTCATTCCCAAGTTGAATTTACTATTTAATAGTCAGGTAAAAAACACACACATGCACACCCCAACTTCCTTCCTACTCTTAATAGATTCCTCAGTAGAAATTATGAGGCTCAACTTTCACAAATTCAATTACTCCTCAAAAAACATGAATTATGAACACTCTACCAATTGAAATGCAACAGTATCCTAGTTTTCAGAAGAAAAATACACAGGAGCTGCTGAAAATGATCCTAATCATTATTCTAATAATTAACAGCCCAGTACGTAGTCTACAAAGCATGCCAGCACCTGCCTCTCTACACCTACCGTTGTGTGATATTTTCTTTCCCAATTTATAGCATCCTAGCAACCATCATGCATGTTAGTACTAATGGATCTAAAAATGATGCACTGGAATCTGTCCCTAAGAGCTTCATGTTCCTGGAGGGATACTTTCTCCCTTGGAGGGTACGTCAGTAGCTAAATAGATGTGTGGGGATCAGTGTCATTTTGTTTGCTCCTGTGGAGTCAGAGGGCCTATAATCCAGGTTTAATCTAAATAGATGGCAGTGTTGCCATGAGATCCTAATTCCACATGGATATTCAATAGCATAGCAGAGGAGTCTGGGGATATTGTCTGTTGGAGATGACCTTAGGTCTAGCAAAAGTGTTACTAACAATGGCCCTAAATTTCCACTTTATTTACTGTTCATGAATTTGAGTTAAGACAAGAAGGACACAATCAAAATTTAAACATGAAAATGTTTAAACAATCCCGTAATCTAGGATTGGTAAGGATTTAAGTCATTCTTATTTTACTGTGAATTAGATTAGCTATCAGCTCCATTAGGGCCCTCTCATAGAGGTTGGATATATTTTTTTAACATTTTATTTTTTAAATTATTATTTGTTATTATGTTCTGTTTGTCACCATACAGTACATCATTAGTTTTTGATGTAGTGTTCCAAGATTTATTGTTTACGTATAACAACACCCAGTGCTCCATGCCATACACATCACCAGGCCAACACATCCCCTACACCCTCCCTTCTAAAACCCTCTGTTTCTAGGAATCCACAGCCTCTCATGGTTCATCTCCCCCTCCGATTCTCCCACCCCAGTTCATTTTTCCCTTCCTTCTCCTAATGTCTTTCATGCTATTCCTTATATTTCACAAGTAAGTGAAACCATGTGATAATTGACTTTCTCTGCTTGACTTATTTCACTCAGCATAATCTCCTCCAGTCTGTTCCATGTTGATATAGAAAAGAAAATATTTAAAACTAGGGATAGAGCCCAATATTTGGAGAAAAGCGAAATGAAAAAAAAGCTAGACAAAAGTTCTCTTACTCTTGATTTTGGCCCAGTACTCCAGAATAAGTGATCAGATGTTGTCAGAGACTTTTCCAGATAAGACTTGTATGATGAGCAATTCTTTACTTCAAAGGAGTAGCGAGTCTGGTGTAAAGTTGAATGGTGTATTAGTTTCACAGTGTTGTCAAGGGAGAGATTTTATAGCTAAGAAAGATAGTTCTGAGTAATTGAGGGGTCTTTCCATTCTGAGCTCCCCCAACTTCATAATCCCTTTATTTCAGTTATAACATACATTCCCTCATCACTGTTCCATGATCCTGAATTCTGATCCTCCTCTCTGACTACAATCTCTTGTGCTTCTATGGCTCTTTACCCCTTCTTACCTATGGAATGTTCTTTTATTATTCCCATCATCACCTTTAAACTCTTAAGTAACTCCAGGTCTCCCAATCCTCTACCTCCCACCGTGGTTTGCCTTCATACTTACCTGGGCTCTGTTGTCACTATTTTGAGGATGTGCTCACTAATATCCCAGGTCTCCTTAGCCCATTAATAATCTGTCAAAGTTGTTGCCTTGTCAATCCAAAGCCTGGATAACCTCTACCAATTTCTTTTTTGCTTCTGAGGTGTTGAGTGTTTCTAAGGAAAGTTACAAAATCATGACAATATTATCCCCTATAACCATGGTAGGTAATTTCAGCTGGACCTTCTTGGCTACTCATCTACACTTCTTTTCATGACTTGTTGATTCCCTTTACTACTTATTCATTCTTTTGACAAATGTTTATTAGGCAATTATTATATTTTATATGTGGCCCAAACACTGAGGATACAATAATGCTCAGGACTGAAAAGAAATCTTCCCTCATGGAGTTTATTATTTAATGAAGGAATGTGGAAAATAAGCATTTTTAAAGCAATTTCTTTTTTTTTCTAGTTTTTATTTTATTTTATTTATTTTTTATTATGTTATGTTAGTCACCATACATTACATCATTAGTTTTTGATGTAGTGTTTCAAGATTCATTATTTATGTATAAAAGCAAGTTCTGTGCAGAAGGTAAGTGTAAGACTACCAGAGACAAGAACAAACTCAGGGTATTCAAAGGACAGAATGTAAGTTGGTGTAGGTGGACTTCAAAGAGAAGAAAGAGTGATAGGATGTAAGGTCACAGAGGTAGGCAAGAGACCATGTGAAAGACTTAGGTTTTTATTCCACCTTCTTTTTAAAATTATTTATTTATCTGAGAGGGATACAGGTAGAATATAAGCAGGGGGAGGGTCAGAGGGATAAGCAGATTCTCCACTGAGCGGGGAGGGAGCCCAACATGGAGCTGGGTCCTAGGACCCCAAAATGATGACTTGAGCTGAAGGCAGATGCTTAACTGACTGAGCCACTGAGATACCCTGGTTTTATTACACTTTCAATGGAAAGCCACTGGAGAGTTTTAAGTCCTGTATTTATGTTTATGCTTTGAAAGGATGACTCTAGTGGCTGTGTGGTAGATGTAAGAGGAAAATGTTTAAACAAAGATACCAGTTAAGGGGCTGATAAAAGACTCTGGTAAAGGGTGATATTGGCTTGGACTAGGGTTGTGGCAGTAAAGATGGTGAAAAGTGTTTGGATTTCATTGCAGAAGTCAAACGCTGAAAGATATGCCCAGGGTCTAATGAAATGATAGCAGTTACCTTTACAAATCATATTTAATTAGTCATTTTACTTTGTCTGAATAATAGAATGTATATTTTCTTTTCTACCCACCCCTCCCCATTTTGGTTACAGTCCTGGTACAATTGTAAAAAAAAAAAAAATGCTTTTGTTTCTCTCTCTCTCGCTCTCTCTTTTTTTTCTCTTTTCTCTTTGAGTGCCTTCTTATCCCTTTCCTGGACTTGCTCTCCAATGCCCAGCATATATTTCTTGCTCCTTTTTTCCATCATCCAAACTACCTAAGTCTTACTACTTCTGGCCACAGAGGTGACTCCAAAGTGAAAATCTCAGTAACCACAAAAAGCTGTAAGTAAAGAGGCTATTGAGCAGAATTGGTGACTATGAGCATCTCTAAAATCACTCACAGCAAAACACATAGGACTGATCTCAGTGTCTACTACTGAGTAAAGTTTCCAAGAAAGTATTTTTAACTATTCTATGGTCAGACATAGAAATACCAGACTTCTTGGGGGAAAAATGGGTTTTCAAAGAAGCCAGTAGATCTCATCATGCTACTTTATATTTGCTAGGCACTGAAAAGATTTATAAGGAAATAGAAAATTGATCCTGATCTGTGCTTTTACTCTGAGCTTATACCACCTCTTACTTAGCAAGCTCAAAGCAGTGCCAGTGTTAATGTATATTACCTTACTAATCTTGACATCTCAGGTGTGAGGCCACATCAGTAGTCACATTTCTCATTTTCCAGTTCAATCAATCAACACAGATATTTTTAAAAGCATATGCAAGTTTGAGCATCCATGGGCTAGGTTTTGGCCTAATATACAGATGTGTGATCCATGATTCCTGTATCAGAGATACAAACTGAATGTATAAGAAACAATTCAAGAGCAAAGCAGCAATTGATCATGTGCTAACCTGTATCATATAGATTTTAATTTTAGCATGAATTTTGAAATAGAGGCATCAATTTTCATTTAATGTTAGACTGTTAGACCTGGGATGGAACTCAGGGTCTTGTCTGCTCATTTCATAAGCGATCCAGGATCTGAGATCCAGGCAGATAAAGTAAATGTGTCATGATCACAGCAAAGTCAGTAGTAGAGTTAGGTCAGGACCCCAGGTGGTCTCTGAATTCCAGCCCAGTGTTGTTTACATTCCAAGAAACTTTCCCAACCATCATGTTCTTAGTATGGTTCTTTGTTGCTGCATGTTATTGGCCATTTGACTATGATTCTATTAATGTAAAGGGAACATCTACAGTTTCCATAGCCATTTAAGCATCTCACTCAGAAATGACTTCATTATGGCTATCTTAAATCTAGGATGCAATTTTGTGTGACACAGGTCTCCAAGATACATATTCAGCTGCTTTTAGTATCTATCACTAATCCTCAGGCTCCGCTGTATGCTCACACAATTAATCAACAAGGGATTGACAGCCAGGAGCAATTGTTAACTCTGAGCTGGGTTGGAGGAGATTTGGTCCTTGTTTGCCAGGAAAGCTTAGTCTAATGGGGGAGACATACATGCTACTAATGGTGGGGATTTTACTGTAATAGAGATACAATCCCTGATCTCAAAAGGTTTCTGGCTTGATTTATGAGAAAGAAAAAAAAAGTAAAACATACATATAAAACACACATGCGAAGACAAATACATACATGACAGTCACATATGAACATGCCAAATTGTGACATATCTATGACAAAGAACTGAAATGAGTAAATCCATGAATTAGGGTTTTTTATTATCATTTTGAAAAGTATGTGTTTAAACAAACCCATATATCCTGGTTAAATGAGGCAGCTAGGTGAACTTGAATTTCTCTTATGTAATATAGGGTGTGTTGAAATTCAAATATTGTTCTCATTTGATGTGGACTCTGATCATTTTGATGGAGACAGATTTTACTTAAAACAAATGTTGGACAGTAAGCATGCAAATGGGATCTTAATCCTGAATTTCCTTTGTATTGATATTATTTAGTGTTCAACCTTGACACAGGAATAAAAATAGGTATACATGGTAAAGAAACTGGTCTTTATTGAATACCTATTATATACTATATACTTTATAGAAATTATCCTTACAACAGTCCTATGAAATATGTATTATCTCAATATTAACAGTGAGATAACTGAGGCTGAGATAGAATTGGAAAGCAGATCTGAGTCACCTCATTCTCCTACCATACAATAGTATATAGACACTCTGAAGTATTCTGTTTGGGTTCTGACCATTTGGAGTAGGGTGAGAGAACTGAAGCTTTTCCAAAAAAAAACCTTGGGCAAAAATTCCAAACAGTTTGGTTATTTGAAAAACTATTTTGGTATATGACAAATATTGTAGATAATAAAGTTTAAGAGAGCAAAATACAAGCAAAGTCAAACTTTACTTTTAATGAGGTTGTCTATGGTCTTCAGTTGCTTCTGTTCAAAGAGTGGATATTTTGGGGCACCTGGGTGGCTCCGTGGGTTAAGCATCTGCCTTCAGCTCGGGTCATGATCCAAGTCTGCTTTTCCCTCTCCCTTTGCCCCTCCTCACTGCTTGTTCATTCTCTCTCTCTCTCTTTCTCTCTCTCCAATAAGTAAATAAGTCTTCAAAAAAAAAAGAGTGGACATTTTGCCTGATTAGTATTCATCAGAGAACAGTTACCTTGCAGAATTAAACCTCTTTTGGTTGAGTACATGCAGTTACTGCACCTGTATCTAAACCAATATTTTGGATAAAGATAAGAATAAAGGGGGGGCACATAAAGAAGATATGGACTAAGATTGAGAGAAATTTCTGATTTGTTTCAGGCAGTGAGAGTTCTAGTCAAACAGTGAAAATTTAGATTTAAAGGCAAGGGGGGAGGGGTATACATTATAGCTTTTGTAAAAAGCAGCTATAGAGTGCTGACATAGTCATCATGATTATTCTTTGGTAATGTACTTTCTCAAGTGGTAATGTGAGAGATATCAAATCTTTATGAAAATTTTTCTCCATTTTATTTTATTTCATTTCTTTTCAGTGTTCCAGCATTCGTTGTTTATGCACCACACCCAGTGCTCCATGCAATACATGCCCTCCATAATACCCACCACCAGGCTTACCCAACCCCCACCCCTCTAAAATCCTCAGTTTGTTTCTCAGAGTTCACAGTCTCTCACAGTTCATATCCCCCTCCTTCCCCCCCCTTCACTTTTCCTTTCCTTCTCCTAATGTCCTTCATGTTATTCCTTATGCTCCACAAATAAGTGACACCATATGACAATTGACTCTCTCTGCTTGACTTATTTCACTCGACATCATCTTCTCCAGTCCTGTCCCTGTTGATACGAAAGTTGGGTATTCATCCTTTCTGATGCCTACATAATATTCCATTGTATATATGTAATGTGGCAGGATACCAAATCAATGCATAGGAATCAGTCGCTTTCTTATACACTAACAATGAAAATATAGAAAGGGAAATTAGAGAATCAATTCCATTTGCTATAGCACCAATAACCATAAGATACCTTGGAATAAACCTAACCAAAGAGGTAAAGGATCTGTACTCAAGGAACTACAGAATACTCATGAAAGAAAACGAAGAAGACACAAAAAGATGGGAAAACATTTCCTGCTCATGGATTGGAAGAAGAAACTTTGTTAAAAAATGTCTATACTGCCCAGAGCAATGTATACTTTCAATGCCACCCAGATCAAAATTCCACCAGCATTTTTCAAAATGCTGTAACAAACCTAAAATTTGTGTGGAACCAGAAAAGACCCTGAATTGCCAAGGAAATGTTGAAAAAGTAAAACAAACCTGGGAGCATCACGTTACCTGATTTCAAGCTTTACTACAAAGTTGTGACCATCAAGACAGCATGGTACTGGCACAGAAACAGACAAATAGACCAGTAGAATAGAGTAGAGAGTCCAGATATGGACCCACAACTCTATGGTCAAATAATCTTTAACAAAGCAGAAAAAAATATTCAGTGGCAAAAAGTCTCTTCAATAAATGGTTCTGGGAAAATTGGACAGCTATGTATAGAAGAATGAAATTCAACCATTCTCTTATACCATACATAAAAATAAATTTGAAATGGATAAAGTACCTCAATGTGCCAGTACCATGCTCTCTTGGTGATCACAGCTTTGTAGTAAAGCTTGAAATTAGGTAACGTGATGCCGCCAGTTTTATTTTTGTTTTTCAACATTTCCTTAGCAATTCGGGGTCCCTTCTGATTCCATGGTACTGGCATAAAAACAGACACATAGACCAGTGGAACAGAGTAGAGAGCCCAGATATGGACCATGGACTCTATGGTCAAATAATCTTCGACAAAACAGGAAAAAATATACGGTGGAAAAAAGACAGTCTCTTCAAGAAATGGTGCTGGGAAAATTGGACAGCTATATGTAGAAGAATGAAACTCGACCATTCTCTTACACTGTACACAAAGATAAACTCGAAATGGATAAAAGACCTCAACACGAGACAGGAATCCATCAGAATCCTAGAGGAGAACATAGGCAGTAACCTCTTCGATATTAGCTACAGCAACTTCTTTCAAGATATGTCTCCAAAGGCAAAGGAAACAAAAGCAAAAATGAACTTTTGGGAAGCTATTTGTTTTAAAGGAGAAAGTATGGCTTTAGAACTAGACAGGCCTTGCTTATAATCCATGTCTTTTCATGTAGACTTCATCTAGGAAATAGAGTTCATGTCATCTACCATAAATAATTTAACTTAGAATCATAAATAATAGCTATAAATCATTGAATTATATGGGAAACATCTAGTTCAGTGGTTTGTATGTGGGTAAGTGGGAGCTAATATTAACATTGTTCCATCCTTTGCTACTGCCTCCAGAATAGCCTCAACAGTTTTACACTTTTAAACTTTGACCTGCTCAAGTTATCAGGCCTTCCCTCAATGGAAACTCCCCTTTCCTCTTTAATACACCATTATATGCCTATTGTTCAGGTTCTGAATCTTTTTTTAAATTTAAATTCAGGGAACCTGGGTGGCTCAGTGGGTTAAAGCCTCTGCTTTCGGCTCAGGTCATGATCCCAGGGTCCTGGGATCGAGTCCCGCATCGGGCTCTCTGCTCAGCAGGGAGTCTGCTTCCTCCTCTCTCTCTGCCTGCCTCTCTGCCTACTTGTGATCTCTGCCTGTCAAATAAATAAATAAAATCTTTTAAAAAAATTCCATTGTGTGTGTGTGTGTGTGTGTGTGTGTGTACATATATATCACATCTTCTTTATCTATTCATTTGTTGATGACCATCTAGACTCTTTCCATAGTTTAGCTATTGTGGACATTGTTGCTATAAACATTAGGGTGTGTGTGCCCCTTCAGATCACTACATTTGTATCTTTAGGGTAAATATTTAAAAACTCAATTACAGTAAACAGTCTCTGCAAAAATAGAGAATAGAGCACTAGTATTATGTATTTAGTAAGACAGAAGTAAGTTATGATTCAAGCAAGGAAAGTGGTAAGGAGGTTGGATCAAGCTAAAGAGATGATGTTACAAGTAGTAACCAGGGTCTTAAATATGAAAAGCACCTTCTACTATGCTTTGAACACAGTTGGCAACACAATAAATATTGATTAAATAAATGAGCATTGGACAATAGTGATAAGGATTTTAGATTTCATACTAGTGGTGCTAATTAGTGAGAAGTTGGAAATAAAGATTTTAAGAGATAATTAGCAGAGAGTGTTGACAGGACTTGATTGTGTTTGAAGGAATAAGAAAGATGGAGGAATCAAGATTGAATCATACATTTCTGTCACAAACAACTGCATGAATAGTGGTGTCTCTCACTGAGAGCACTGGGGGAGGGATAAATTTGAGGTGTGGTAGATGATAAATCTAGTTTGAAAAGTGTTGAGTATGAGTATGAGTTACCTGTGTGTCATCCAAGTGGAAATTTTCTGTAGAAAGATAGATAATGAACCTGGGGGTCAGGAAGTATAATGGGGGAAAAAACCAATTTGGGAAATGATTAACAAACAGCAGAAGAATATGGTATTTCCTAGGATGATTTTAAGAAAAAGAGTCAAGAAAGAACCCTCTAGCATATCAATATTTAAGTGATAGATGAATTAAAATGAACCAGTTAAGGACAACGAGGGGAGATAGTATGAGGAATTTGAAGAGAACCAAGATTAAAAAAAAAAAAATGGTGCTGCAAACATCACCCGAATAATTACTAAAAAATAAGCTGATGGTCAGCAGAAATATATGGCACATAGAAATCAAAGATGTTTTGCATTTAGAGGTAATTACTGAGATTAGGGAGATAATTTTAATAGCAAGAGTTTTTCAGTAACTAATATATAGATAGATATAGATATACAGATATAGATATAGGTGATATAGATATATAGATATATATGGAAAAAACTTGAACATGTTTGTTGACTGATGGAAAGAGTCTCTTGCTTGGGAGAAGTTGAGAAAGTGGAATTATAGCAACCTCTCTTTTATAGAAAGGACATAGAAATGAAATTTTGACTGAAGTAAAATAAGCTACAGCATTACTGGAGTGAGCTGTGCCTGAAAATCTCATCTGGTGCATGAGTGATCATTAATTGCCTCCTCTATTGAGCATTAATGAGAAGGTGGTAGTGACCATTAATTAGGAGATGTTTGCAAGATGAGAAAAAAGTGTTCACTCTTGGGAAATTCAGTGAATGACATTAAAGGACACTGGCTCCTAACAGGATTAAAGAGGGGGGAATTAATGACTTGAGAACTTGAATAAAAATGTGTCACAAAATGGCATCCAGGCAAGCGAAAGAAATCAGAAAAGTTCCATCTTGAAATGGCCACTAAATCTATCTAAACAAGCAAAGGGAAATGGACAACTGGAGTAATTATTTTAAAATCTCAAGGTCCCCAACCCCATTATGGAGAAAAGATAAATTTTTAGGATCAGTCAGGAGTTATCAGGTGTATGCAGGGCTCCAGGTCTATCCCTGGCATTTATGGAGTCCAGAAACAATCACACTACTATCTACCTATCATATTCTACTCACCTCCTTCCCCCTAATTTATCCAGAAGGAACCACATTATAAGGAACATGAAATAAAAAGCTAAAAGGAAAACTAAATGGAGTACATTATTCACAAAAGGCCTTCTTCCTGTGGGTATATAGTTCCAGGGTGTTGGAGTAGTCTCTTCATTTTATTTGGGTCATGAGCTTTAAAGGTCTATTTATGCATGTGAGCATCTGACTTGGTTTCCTTTATTTTAGCATCAAATGGGATACATCTTCTCCCCTCAGCTACAAGCTTAAGGTCCACCTTCCCTTGGGTAGTCCCCGTTCCTTAAATGTTGCTTGTCTGATTAATTTGTTAATTAATTAATTAATATTAATTAATTCATATTTGCTTACAGAATTAAAAATGAAAAATGGAAACTGAACTCCTTCAGGTCCTGAAGTAACTTCTTCAAAAGCTACCTAAAGCAGTAAGCCTTGCAGATTCACTCATCTGATTCTAAATGAGTACTCAATAGTCTGTTATGCTTTAATTAATCAGAAATTAATTAATTATTAATTATTAATTATTATTATTAATTATTAAATTAATTAATTTGTTGCTTGTCTGATTAATTAAAGCATAACAGACTATTGAGTACTCATTTAGAATCAGATGAGTGAATCTGCAAGGCTTACTGCTTTAGGTAGCTTTTGAAGAAGTTACTTCAGGACCTGAAGGAGTTCAGTTTCCATTTTTCATTTTTAATTCTGTAAGCAAATATGAATTAAGCAGCAGCTATATTCCAGGCACACTGCTATGCACTGGAGATATAGCAGTGAATGAGACAGGGCCTGCCTACTTGGAAATCATATACAACTGGAATTTTGGCTGCAGAAGCTTCTCAAGCCTTCAACTGGCTTAGCTTCTGACGTTGCCAGACCCTAAGTTGGATGACAGACCACTTTGTCCTGCCCTGTGACTTGACTTCATGCTGACCCATTCACTCTGCCTGCTCACTGGCTTGCCTCATGTTTGCATTTAGCCTCTTGGGTTCTAGACATGGACCTTGAGATATTTTATCAGTGCTGCTTTGCAGACCCCAAAGTAGGGGACACAAGTACAAGAAAGCCATTTTGCATCAATCTTGTTTGTGTAGGCTACATTGTCACATTTGGGAAGAAGAAACAAGAGAAAATTAGTAAAGTCAGGAAAAGACTGAGGCCCAGGTGATGACTGTTTCCCCCAGTGTCCTTGGTAGATTTTGAGACATCGGGCAAGTGAATGCAGTCTTTTCTCTGTATCTTTATTGTACAATAAAAAAGTTAAACTAGATAAGTAATTCTCAGTCTTTTTAATGATGAAGGGCCCTTTTTATTATCAAAGAATTTCACAGCCTGCCATGATAGTAATGTGTACTTAATGTAGCTGTGAGTTGAATACTTAACAGCAGTTAGACTATAATGTGAAAATTTTCCTTAATAATTACAGCATTTTATGCAGTTTGAAAAAAAAATAGTACTTTGTTCATTCATTTAGTTATTTATTCACAATTGGCTATCATCTAAGATGTGGCAGGAGACTTCTTGCTAAGTGATAGGGAAAAAAAGTTGAATGAGCCAAGGTCTCTACTTTTAAAGACTCATGGTCCATTAGGGGAGATAGATAAAATAAGTAGACAGTGGTAGGATGATAGTGTGGTGCATGTACAGGGTGCTCTGGCAGCTTAAAAAAGGAACAATTAATGCAGCCTGAGATCATCAGAGAAGGCTTTCCTGTGGAGGTCATTTCTAAGCTAAGGCCCCAAACTTTGGTAGGAGTCATCCAGGCAAGGAAAGAAGGAGTAAAAGGCATTTCAGCTGAGAGGACAGTGAGGCATGTTATTTATTCTGACTACAAATGGTCCTAGTGTGTATAGATTACTGTGACAGCACCTTACCTCAGGTGTCTTTAGCACATAGAACAAGAACTGCTAGACTAAATAGACATTAATATTTCTCAGAACTCTTAGGATTGATGGCACTACATCTCTCTTTTTACATGATAAATATAAACCTGTTAAAAAGTAAAAAAAAAAATGCAAAGAAACCTAAGGGATATATAAATAATTCTAGACAATGGACTTTCAGTGAAGACACATTTTGTTTAATTAAATTATGGAGACTTTGAGATTTCAATCTGTGCAGTTCCCCTTGGAAGTACCCCTACTTTATGAAAATATTCAAGGGTACTCTAGAATCATCCTTGTTAAGTGTTCTGCCCCTGCAGCCAAAGGTCCTCAGGACTGGTGGCTTTGCTTTATATCATTATGTTCTTCTCTTGACTACTGTTGCTACCACTACTTCATCCATGGAGTAAAGACCCTACAAGATATCCCATGTGTTTCACAGCTGATAAAAGGCTGAAACTTTTGAGCAGGATTGGCTTGTAATTTGGGGGGCTCGGTGCAAAAAGAAATTATGAGCTCCTTGTTCAAAAATTAAGAATTTCATGGTGGTAGTCATACAGCATTGAAACAATTGCAAAACAATTCTAAGTGTGCACTGCACATGTTACATACTTTTCATGACATTTTACTGAAAGTTTGGGGATCATGGAAGGGAAATAAAACATAAAAGATACTTCACCATCACCACTAACAGTACCTGTGGTTCTCTCATGGCCCATCTAAATCTATCATCAAGATTTTGTAAAAGGCATCTCTCTACTAGATCTTAGCTTGCTTCTATGTGGCCAGGAACTAGCTAACTGCCACTCCCTGCCCCAGGCAACAAATAGTATTAGCATATTTACACAATGCATTCTAGGTTAAGATGCAGTTTCTTCCATGTCAAGAAAGAGGAAAAGTTTCCTGTTACCTCCAAGTGAGGACCGGTTATCATGTTCTCATTCTCTCCCACAAGTCATCATTTTTAAGGATGACTGTTGATGGAAATGTCAACTCTTCTGAAAGGGAAACTCCCACTCTCTCTTAGTTGAGGTCTTGTTGAATTGTACCCTCACTCTCTAACCCTCAAGACAGTGAAATTAGAAGGCAATTTATTTAGTATGAGTACATTTCCTAAAGTTTTGGTCATTTTTTTTTTTTTTTTAAAGATTTATTTATTTATCAGAGAGAGAGAGAGGAGCGAGAGTGAGCACAAGCAGACAGAGTGGCAGGCAGAGGGAGAAGCAGGCTCCCTGCTGAGCAAGGAGCCCGATGTGGGACTCGATCCCAGGATGCTGGGATCATGACCTGAGCCGAAGGCAGCTGCTTAACCAACTGAGCCACCCAGGCATCCCAAGTTTTGGTCATTTGATTTCAAATTAAAGAGTAGAGAGTGCAAACATGGACCTGCAACTCTATCACCAAGTAATCTTTGACAAAGCAGGAAAAAATATCCAGTAGAAAAAAGACAGTCTCTTCAATAAATGGTACTGGGAAAATTGGACAGCTATGTGTAGAAGAATGAAACTTGACCATTCTCTTACATCATACACAAAGATAAACTTCAAATGGATAAAAGACATCAACGTGAGGCAGGAGTCTATCAAAATCCTGGAGAAGAACATAGGCAGTAACTTCTTTGACATTGGCCACACCAACTTCTTTTTTTTTTTTTAATTTTGTTTATTTACTTGACAGACAGAGATCACAAGTAGGGAGAGAGGCAGGCAGAGAGGGAGAGGAAGGGAAGCAGACTCCCTGCTGAGCAGAGAGCCTGATGCGGGGCTCGATCCCAGGACGCTGGGATCATGACCTGAGCAGAAGGCAGAGGCTTTAACCTACTGAGCCACCCAGGCACCCCCACAGCAACTTCTTTCAAGACATGTCTCCAAAGGTAAAGGAAACAAAAGTGAAAATGAACTTTTGGGACTTCTTTGAGATCAAAATCTTCTGCACAGCAAAGGAAACAGTCACCGAAACAAAGAGGCAACCCACGGAATGGGAGAAGGTATTCACAAATGACACTACAGACAAAGGGCTGATATCCAAGATCTATAAAGAACTCAAACTCAATACCCCCAAAACATAAAAAAAAAAAAATGGATAGAAGACATGAATAGACACTTCTCCAATGAAGACATACAAATGGCTAATGGACACATGAAAAAATATTCATCATCATTTGCCATCAGGGAGATTCAAATCAAAACCACATTGAGATACCACCTTACACCAGTTAGAATGGCCAAAATTAACACGAAAGGAAACAACAAGTGTTGGAGAGGATGTGGAGAAAGAGGAACCCTCTTACATTGTTGGTGAGAATGCAAGTTGGTGCAGCCACTTTAGAAATGAGTGTGCAGATTCCTTAAGAAATTAAATATAGAGCTACCCTATGACACTGCAATTGCACTACTGGGTATTTACCCCAAGGTGTACCACTACACACAGATGTAGTGAAAAGAAGGGCCATCTGTACCCCAATGGTTCATAGCAGCAATGGCCATAGTTGCCAAACTGTGGAAAGAGCCAAGATGCCCTTCGACAGACAAATAAATAAAGACGTTATGATCCATATATATAATGGAATACTATACCTCCATCAGGAAGGATGAATACCCAACTTTTGTATCAACGTGGACAGGACTAGAGGAGATTATGCTGAGTGAAATAAGTCAAGCAGAAAATGTCAATTATCATATGGTTTCACTTACTTGTGGAGCATAAGGAATAACATGGAGGACATTAGGAGAAGGAAAGGAAAAGTGAATTGGGGGAAATCAGAGGGGTAGATGAAGCATGAGAGAATGTTGACTCTGAGAAACAAATTGAGGGTTTTGGAAGGGAGGGGGTGGGGGATGGGTGAGCCTGGTTGTGGGTATTAAGGAGGACATGTATTGCATGGAGCACTGGGTGTGGTGCATAAACAATGAATCCTGGAACACTGAAAAAATAAATAAAAAAATAAAGTACACTGCATAGAATACTACCAGTCTCAGATAATTAAACCACATAAATCTGTTGTGGTTCTCTTTTTATGGGAATTAGAGTTACGTAGCGGGCAAAATCACATCTGTGTGTCTTTCCTATAGTTCTCTAGGTATAAACTAAAGTTATCTATCAAGAAATTGCTGAACAGGGGCACCTGGGTGGCTCAGTGGGTTAAAGCCTCTGTCTTCAGCTCAGGTCAAGATCCCAGGGTCCTGGGATCGAGCCCCACATTGGGCTCTCTGCTGGGCAGGGAGCCTGCTTACTCCTCTCTCTCTGCCTACTTGTGCTCTCTGTCTGTCAAATCAATAACAAATAAAATCTTAAAAAAAAAAAAAGAAATTGCTTCCACATCTTAAGTTTACACGCAACAACCCAAGCACAGTGTAGTCTATATTCATAGAAAACCACCACCCTACAACCCCCAAAGCAATAAAGTCTGCAGATACAGCCCTAAGTCAATAATTCATAACAATTTACATTATGGAGGAAAACAGTTACTTCTGCAACTAAAATGTCTACATTCAGATTACTCTACAGTTTTCTCCGAGAAACACAGATTTTTAAAATTTTTGTCACAAGAGCTGCTTACCCCAAAGGTAACAGTTCTTATTATTTGAGAGAAAGACAATGGCTCGTAGTCTTAACATGACAGTTTTCCCCTCTTGTGTGCATCAAGAATTCAAAAATCTTAGAACAATTTTGAGTCAAAGGAAGGTTATCCTATTTCAATAGAAAAAATAAATGTTAGTTATAATCCTGTCATCACCAAAGACTTTTGGAGTGTGTTTAGCTAGCATGTTAACTTTATTTTTTTAATATTAATTTAAATTGTACAAGAAAATCATGAATACATCCTAGCCATAAATCTTTAATAAAGAATAGAATAGAAAGTGAAAATTCCTCTTGACCCCCACCCCTGCCCCACTTTCACACTCTTCCCTAGAGGTAACAATGAAAAAAGGTAACTACTTAAAAGAGGTAACTACTGAAAAAGATCATACATTTTGATCTTATTTTATACACTTACATATATATGTGAATGTATGCATGTATGTAACTAGGATAATACCTAGAGTATGAATGCTCAGTCAGAGGACACATAATTTTAAATGGTCATGAACAGTGCCAAATCTCTTTCTAAAATAGCATGACCAATTCACACTACAATGTATAAAAGTGCCTACTGGTCTGTATCCTTAACCAATGTTGAATGGTATCAATTTTTAATTTTTCCAATCTGTTCTTATACTCTGCACTAAAGCCATAACTGTTTTTATATAAGACAGTTAACTTTGATATCTAGTGGGGCATGTGCTCCTTCTCTAGGTTTCATTTTTCTCACATGTGAAATGGGATTAATAATGATGTCCTCTTCATAGGGCTGCTGTGAAATTCAGAAAGGTAGGCAGGAGAAGACATGTACAGCCTTTACAGGGTTTGGTAAGGGATTTGTGTTTTATTCTAATATGTTTTATTCCAATATGATATTCTAATATGATAGGAGTTAAAGAGGAATTAAAGAAGGGGTTTTAAGCATGTGAATGATGTGATTTGATATATGCTTTAAAAGGACACTGGCAAGGAATATTGGTGTTAATAAATTTAAAAAGAGGCCCATATATACCAGTTTGGTGCCTTCCATCCCAGAGAAATATGTGTTGGGACTGTCAGAGAAATAAGAGGGAGTAAAGTTATGAGCTTTAGCAAAGATATATATATATATATATATATATATATATATATATATATATATATATAAAGTATTTCTCTCTATATATATGATACCCAGTTAAATTTTAGATAGTGAATAATTTTTTTTATGTTGTTAGTCACCATATAGTACATCATTAGTTTTTGATGTAGTGTTCCATGATTCATTACTTGTGTATAACACCCAGTGCTCATCACAACATATGCCCTCCTTAACACTATTCAATAGGCTACCCCATCCCCTAAACCCTTCCCTCTGAAACCCTCAGTTTCCTGGAGTCCATAGTCTATCATGATTCCTATCCCCCTCTGATTTCTCCCATTTCAGTTTTCCCTTCCTTCCCTTAATGTTCTCCGGGCAATTCTTTATGTTCCACAAATAAGTGAAACTATGTGATAATTGTCTTTCTCTGCTTGACTTATTTCACTCAGCATAATCCACTCCAGTTCCATCCATGTCTATGCAAATGATGGGTATTTGTCCTTTCTGATGGTTGAGTAATATTATATTATATATATGAACCACATCTTTATCCATTCATCTGTTGAAGGGCATCTCAGCTCCTCCCACTGTTTGGCTATTGTGGCCATTGCTGCTATGAACATTGGGGTGCATGTGGCCCTTCTTTCCACTACATCTGTATCTTTGGGGTAAATACCCAGTAGTGCAATTGCTAGGTCATAGGGTATCTCTATTTACAACTTTTTCAGGAACCTCCTTACCGTTTTGCAAAGTGACTGTACCAACTTACATTCCCACCAACAGTGTAAGAGGGTTCCCCTTTCTCCACATCCTCTCTAACATTTGGTTTCCTGCCTTCTTAATTTTTGACATTCTAACTGGTGTAAGGTGGTATCTCAATGTGGTTTTGTTTTGCTTTTTTTTTTTTTTGACAGACAGAGATCACAAGTAGGCAGAGAGGAAGGCAGGCAGAGAGAGAGGAGGAAGCAGGCTCCACTCGGAGCAGAGAGCCCGATGTGGGGCTTGATCCCAGGACTCTGGGATCATGACCTGAGCCAAAGGCAGAGGCTTTAACCCACTGAGCCACCCAGGCGCCTTCAATGTGTTTTTTTTTTTTTTAATTTTCAGCGTAACAGTATTCATTGTTTTTTCACCACACCCAGTGCTCCATGCAATCTGTGCCCTCCCTAATACCCACCACCTGGTTCCCCCAATCTCCCACCCCCCGCCCCTTCAAAACCCTCAGGTTGTTTTTCAGAGTTCATAGTCTCTCATGGTTCACCTCCCCTTCCAATTTCCCTCAACTCCCTTCTCCTCTCCATCTACCCTTGTCCTCTATATTATTTGTTATGCTCCACAAATAAGTGAAACCATATGATACTTGACTCTCTCTGTTTGACTTGTTTCACTCAGCATAATCTGTTCCAGTCCTGTCCATGTTGCTACAAAAGTTGGGTATTCGTCCTTTCTGATGGAGGCATAATACTCCATAGTGTATATGGACCACATCTTCCTTATCCATGTGGTTTTGATTTGAATTTCCCTGATGGCTAATGAAATTGAACATTTTTTCATGTGTCTGTTAGCCATTTGTATGTCATCTTTGGAGAAGTATCTGTTCATGTGTTCTGCCCAGTTTTTGACTAGATTATTTGTTTTTTGAGTGTTGAGTTTGAGAAGTTCTTTATAGATCTTGGGTATCAGCCCTTTGTCTGTAGTGTTATTTGCAAATATCTTCTCCCATTCTGTAGGTTACCTCTTAGTTTTGTTGACTGTTTCCTTTGCTGTGCAGAAGCTTTTTATCTTGAAGTCCCAAAAGGTCATATTTGCTTTTGTTTCCCTTGCCTTTGGAGATGTGCCATGAAAGAGGTTGCTGTGGCTGATGTGGAAGAGATTACTGCCTATGTTCTCAAGGATTTGGACGGATTCCTATATCACATTAAGGTCTTTCATCCATTTAGAGTTAATATTTGTGTATGGTGTAAAACAATGTTTGAGTTTCATTTTTCTGGATATAGCTGTCCAATTTTCCCAGCACCATTTTTTAAAGAAACTTTCTTCTTTACATTGGATGTTTTTTCCTGCTCTGTCAAAGATTAGTTAACCATAGAGTTGAGGGTCCATTTCTGGAGACTCTATTTTCTTCCTTTGATCCATGTTTCTGTTTTTGTGCCGGTACCATGCTGTCTTGGTGATCACAGCTTTTTAATATGGCATCAACTTAGGCAATGTGATACCCCAGCTTTTTTTTTTTTTCCCAGCAGTGCCTTGGGGATTCTGGTTCCATACAAATTTTAGGATTTTTTGTTTCAGCTGTTTGAAAAATGCCAGTGATATTTTGATTGGGATGACATTGAAATTGCAAATTGCTCTGGGCAGGATAGACATTTTAACAATGTTTGTTCTCCCAATCCATGAGCACGGAATATTTTCCATCTCTATGTTTCTTCCTCAATTTCCTTCATAAGTGTTCTGTAGTTTCTAGAGTATAGATCTTTTATCTCTTTGGTTACATTTATTCCAAGGGATCTTAAGGGTCTTGGTGCTCTTGTAAATGGAATATATTTCCTAATTTCTCTTTCTACAGTTATATTGTTAGAGTATAGGAAAGCAACTGATTTCTGTGCATTGATTTTGTATCCTGCCACATTACTGAATTGCTGTATGAGTTCTAGTAATTTGGGGGTGGAGTCTTTTGGGTTTTCCACGTAAAGTATCATGTCCTCTGTGAAGAGGGAGAGTTTGACTTCTTCTTTGTCAATTTGAATACATTTTATTCCTTTTTGTTTTCTGATTGCTGATGCTAGGACTTCTGGCACTATGTTGAACAATAGTGGTGAAAGTGGGCATCCTTGTCATGTTTCTGATCTTAAGGGAAAAACTCTCTGCTTTTCCCCATTGAGAATGATATTCACAGTGGATTTTCATAGATGGTTTTTATAAAATTGAGCAATGTTTCCTCCATCCCTACACTCTGAAAAGTTTAAATCAGGAAAGATGCTGTATTTTGTTAAATGCTTTTTCTGCATCAACTGAGAATCATATGGTTCTTGTCTTTCCTTTTATGAATGTGCTCTATCACATTGAATGATTTGTAAATGTTGACACCCTTGCATTCCAGGTATAAATCCCACCTGGTTGTGATGAATAATCCTTTTTAATGTACTGCCAGATCCTATTGGCTAGGATCTTGTTGAGTATCTTGATATCCATGTTCATCGGGGATATTGGTCTGTAATTCTCCTTTTTGATGGAATCTTTCTGTGATTTTGGGATCTGGGTAATGATGGCCTCATTGAATGAGGTTGGAAGTTTTCCTTCTTTTTCTATTTTTTGAAAGAGAATCAGAAGAATAGGTATTATTTCTTCTTTAAATGCTTGGTAGAGGGTGCCTGGGTGGCTCAGTTGTTAAGCAGCTGCCTTCGGGTCAGGTCATGATCCCAGGGTCCTGGGATTGAGCGCTATATCAGGCAGCCTGCTTGGCGGGAAGCCTGCTTCTCCTCTCCCTCTGCTCCTGCTTGTATTCTCTCTCTAGCTGTTCCACTCTCTGTCAAATAAATAAGATATTTAAAAAAATAAATGCTTTGTAAAATTCCCCTGGGAATTCAACCAACCATGGACTCTTGTTTTTTTGGGAGGTTATTAATTATTATTTCAATTTCATTACCAGTTATTGGTCTATTCAGATTGTCTATTTCTTCCTGTTTTAGTTTTGGTAGTTTATAATTTTGCAGGAAGGCGTCCATTTCTTCCAGGTTGCTTAATTTATTGGCATAGTTGCTGATGATAAGGTCTAAAAATTGTTTCTATTTCCTTAGTGTTAGTTGCGATCTCTTCCCTTTCATAATTTTTTTTTTTTTAATTTGCGTCCTTTCTCTTTTCTTTGGGACATGTCTGGTCAGAGATTTATCAATCTTACTATCTTTCTCAAAGAACCAGCTTCCAGTTTTGTTCATCTGCTCTAATGTTTTTCAGATTTCTATTTTATTGATCAATTCTCTAATCTTTATTATTTCTCTTCTCCTGTTTGATGGGTCCTTTGGGTGTAAGGTTAGCTTTTGCATTTGGGATTTTTCTACTTTTTTGAGTGAAGCTTGGATGGCTATGTATTTCCACCTGAGGACAACCTTTGGGTTTATGACTGATGTGTTTTTGTTCTCATTGGTTTCCATGAATTAAGTTCTTTAATTTCTTGGTTGACCCAAACATTGTGTTTTAGGTGGTTTCTATTGTTTATTTTATTTTATTTTATTTGTTTTTTAATTAACATATAATGTGTCATTTGATTCAGGGGTACAGGTCTGTGATTCATCAGTCTTGCACAATTCACAGTGCTCACCATAGCAGATACCCTCCTCAAAGTCCATAACCCAGCCACCCCATCCCTCCCACCCACCTCCACTCCAGCAACACTCAGTCTGTTTCCTGAGATTAAAAGTCACTTATGGTTTGTTTCCCTCTCTGGTTTCATCTTGTTTCATTTTCCCCTCCCTTGCCTTATGATTCTGTTTTTTTCCTTAAATTCTTCATGTAAGTGAGATAATATGATAATTATCTTTCTATGAGTGCCTTATTTTGGTTAGCATAATATCCTCTAGTTCTGTCCACATCATTGCAATGAGCAAGATTTCATTTTTTGATGGCTGCATAATATTCCATTGTATATAAATACACACCACATCTTCTTTATCCATTCATCTGTTGATGAACATCTAGGCTCTTTCCATAGTTTGGCTATTGTAGACATTGCTGCTATAAACATTTGGGTGCAAATGCCCCTTCAGGTCACCACATTTGTATCTTTAGGGTAAATACTCAATAGCGTGATTGCTCGGCTGTATGGAAGCTCTATTTTCAACTTTTTGAGGAACCTCCATACTTTTTCCCAGAGTGGCTGCACCAGCTTACCTTCCTACGAACAAGGTAGGAGGGTTCCCCTTTCTCCACATCCTCACCAGCATCCGTAGTTTCCCAACCTGTTAATTTTAGCCATTCTGACTGGTGTGAGGTAGTATCTCACTGTGGTTTTGATTTGTGTTTCCCTGATGCTCAGTGATGTTGAGCACTTTTTTCATGTGTTTGCTTGCCATTTGAATGTCGTCTTTGCAGAAATGTCTCTTCATGTCTTCTGCCCATTTCTTCATTGGATTATTTGTTCTTTGGGTGTTGAGTTTGATAAGTTCTTTATAGATTTTGGATACTAGCCCTTTATCTGATATGTCATTTGCAAATATCTTATCCCATTCTGTCAGTTGTCTTTTGGTTTTGTTGACTGTTTCCGTTACTGTGCAAAACATTTTTCTCTTAATGAAGTCCCAGTAGTTCATTTTTGCCCTGCTTCCCTTACCTTTGGTGATGTTTCTAGGAAGAAGTTGCTGTGGTTGATGTTGAAGTATTTGCTGCCTGTCTTCTCCTCAAAGATTTTGATGGATTCCTGTCTCACATAGAGGTCTTTCATCCATTTTGAATCTATTTTTGGGTGTGGTATAAGAAAATGGTCAAGTTTCATTCTTTGTCATGTGGCTGTCCAATTTTCCCAACACCATTTATTGAAGGACTGCCTTTTTTGCCTTTGGATATTCTTTCCTGCTTTGTTGTAGATAGTTGACCATAGAGTTGAAGGTTCATCTCTTGGCTCTCTATTCTGTTCCATTGATGTATGTGTCTGGTTTTTTGCCAGTACTGTACTGTCTTGATGATTATAGCTTTGTAATAGAGCTTGAAGTCTGGAATTGTGATGCTGCCAGCTTTGATTTTATTTTTCAACATTCCTCATGCTATTTGGGGTCTTTTTTGGTTCCATATAAGTTTTAGGACTATTTGTTCCATTTCTTTGAAAAAATTGATGGTATTTTGACAGTGATTGCATTAAATGTATAGATTTCTCTAAGTAGCATAGACATTGTCACAATATTTGTTCTTCCAATCCATGAACATGGAACGCTTTTCCATTTCTTTGTGTTTTCCTCAATTTCTTTTATGACTATTCTATTCTATGTACTCTGTTTCCTATGTACTCAGTATTCTATTCTATGTACTCAGTACAGATTCTTTGTCCATCTAATTAGATTTATTCCTAGGCATCTTATGGTTTTGAGTGTATTTGTAAATGGGATCGACTCCTTAATTTCTCTTTCTTCAGTCTTTTTGGTGTATATAAACATAACTGATTTCTGTGCATTTGTTTTATATCCTGACGGTTTACTGTATACCTCTATGAGTTGTAGAAATTTTGGGGTGGAGTCTTTTGGGTTTTCCACATACAGTATCATATCATCTGCAAAGAGTGAGAGTTTGACTTCTTTTTTGCCAATTCAGATGCCTTTTATTTCTTTTTGTTGTCTGATTGCTGAGGCTATGGCTTCTAGTACTATGTTGAATAGCAGTGGTGATAGTGGACATCCTGCCATGTTCCTGACCCTAGGGGAAAGGCTTTCAGTTTTTCTTCATTGAGAATGATATTTGCTGTGAGTTTTTCATAGATAGGTCTTATGATATTGAGGTATATTCCCTATATCCCTACACTGTGAAGAGTTTTTATCAAGAAAGGATGCTGTACTTTGTCAAATGCTTTTTCAGCATCTATTGAGAGTATCATATGGTTCTTGTTCTTTCTTTATTAATGTATTGTATCACATTGATTGATTTGCAAATGTTGAACCAACCCTGCAGCACAGTGATAATTCCCACTTGGTTCCTGTGAACAATCCTTTTAATGTACTGTCGGATCCTATTGGCTAGTATTTTGGTGGGAATTTTTGCATCTATGCTCATCAGGGATATTGGTCTACAATTCTCCTTCTTGATGGGGCGTTTGTCTGGTTTTGGGTCAAGGTAATGCTGGCTTCATAAAATGAGTTTGGAAGTTTTTCTTCCATTTATGTTTTATGGAACAGTTTCAGGAGAATAGGTATTTATTCTTCTTTAAATGTTTGGTAGAATTCCCCTGGGAATACCTCTGGTCCCAGTCTCTTGTTGGGATATTTTTGGTGACTGTTTCAATTTCCTTACTGATTATGGGTCTGTTCAGGTTTTTCCTTTCTTCCTGGTTCACTTTTGGTAGTTTATACATCTCTAGGGATGCATCCATTTCTTCAAGATTTTCTAACTTGCTGGAATATTGTTGCTCAGAATATGTTTTTTTAAAGATTGTATTTCATTGGTGTTGGTTGTGATCTCTCCTCTTTCATTCATGATTTTATTAATTTGGGTCCTTTCTCTTTTCTTTCTGATAAGTCTGACCAAGTTTTTATCAATCTTCTTAATTCTTTCAAAGAATGAGTTCTTAGTCTCATTGATCTTTTCTACTGTTCTGTGTCTATGTCATTGATTTCTTCTCTGATCTTTATTTCTCTTTTCCTGCTGGGTTTAGACTTCATTTGCTGTTCTTTCTCTAGCTCCTTTAGGTGTAGGGTTAGGTTTTGTATCTTAGACCTTTCTTGTTTCCTGACAAAGGCTTGTGTTGCTATATACTTTCCTCTCAGGGCCACCTTTGTTGTATCACAAAGATTTTGAACAGTTATGTTTTCATTTTCATGTGTTTCCATGCATTTTTTAATTCTTTAATTTCCTGGTTGCCCCATTCATTCTTTAGTAGGATGCTCTTTAGCCTTCATGTATTTGGTTCTTTCCAACTTTCCTCTTGTGGTTGAGTTCCAGTTTCAAAGCACTGTGGTCTGAAAATATGCAGGGAATTATTCCAATCTTTTGGTACTGGTTGAGACCTGATTTCTGTCCCAGGATGTGATCTATTCTGAGAATGTTCCTTGTGCACTAGAGAAGAATGTGTATTCTTTTGCTTCAGGATGGAATGTTCTTTTTTTTTTTTTTTTTTTTTATTTATTTATTTGACAGAGAGAGAGATCATAGGTAGGCAGAGAGGCAGGCAGAGAGAGAGGAGGAAGCAGGCTCCCCGCTGAGCAGAGAGCCTGATGCGGGGCTCGATCCCAGGACCCTGAGATCACGACCCGAGCCGAAGGCAGAGGCTTAACCCACTGAGCCACCCAGGTGCCCCGGAATGTTCTTAATTGTATTATTGTCAATGTGTTTCTTTGATTTTGTTATTAATTTGTTTATATAGTTGGCTGCTCCCGTGTTAGAGGCATAGATATTTAAAATTGTTAGATCTTCTTGTTGTATAGACCCTTTAAATATGATATAGTGTCCTTCCTCACCTATTATTATAGTCTTTGGCTCAAAATCTAATTTTTCTGATATAAGAGTTGCCACCCCAGCCTTCTTTTGATGTTTATAAACATGGTAAATTATTTCTCACCCCCTCACTTTAATTCAGGAGATCTCTCTAGGTCTAAAATGAATTTTTTGCAGACAGCATATCAGTGGGTCTTGTTTTCTTTATCCATTCTGATACCCTGTGTCTTTTAATTGGGGCACTTAGCCCATTTACATTTAGGGTAACATTGAAATATATGGATTTGGTGCCATTTTATTGCCTATAGGTGACTGTTGCTGTGTATTGTCTCTGTTCCTTTCTGGTCTGTTACTTTAAGGCTCTCTCATTGTTTAGAGCACCCCTTTCAATATTTTCTATAGGGCTGGTTTCGGTGTTTGCAAATTATCTTAGTTTTTGTTTGTCCTGGAAGCTTTTTATCCCTCTTTCTATTTTCAATGACAACCTCACTGGATAAAGTATTCTTGGCTGCATAGTTTTCTCATTTAGTGCTCTGCATATATCATGCCAGTCCTTTCTGGCCTGCCAGGTCTCTGTCTATAGGTCTGCTTCCAATCTAATATCTCTACCTTTGTAGGGTACAGACCTCTTATCCCCCAAGCCACTGTCAGGATTTTCTTTTTGTCTCCGTGACTTGTGAGTTTTACTATTAGTTGATGGGGTGTTGATCTATTTTTTATTGATTTTAAGGGGAGTAGAGAGAGAGAATCTTATATAGGCTTCATGCCCAGCACAGAGCATGATGTGGGGCTCAATCTCATGACCCTGAGATCATGACCTGAGCTGCAATCAAGAGTCAGATGCTTAACCAACTGAGCCACATACGCACCACCATTTATTTAATAAAGATTATTTCTTTCTTTCTTTCTTTCTTTTTTTTAAGATTTTATTTTCTTATTTGATAGACAGAGATCACAAGTAGGCAGAAAGACAAGGCAGAGAGAGAGGAGGAAGCAGGCTCCCCATGGAGCAGAAAGCCTGATGTGGGGCTCGATCCCAGGACCCTGGGATCATGACCTGGGCCGGAGGCAGAGGCTTTAACCCACTGAGCCATCCAGGCACCCCTCTTCCTTTCTTTCTTTCTTTTTTTCCTTCTTCCAGTTAACCATCATATACTATATCATTACTTTTTGATGTAGCCTTCAATGATTCATTAGTTGCATATAACACCCAGTGCTCATCAAAACACATGTCCTCCTTAATACCCATCACCCACTTACCCCATCTCCCCAAACCCCTCCTTTCTGAAACCTTCAGTTTGTTTCCTCGAGTCCAGAGTTTCTCATGGTTTGTTTCTCTCTCTGATATCTTCCTATTCAGTTTTCCCTCCCTTCCCCCATGATACTCAACACTGTTCCTTATATTAATTTAATTGAGAGAGATGAGAAAGAGAGAGAGAGAGTATGAGCAGTGGGGAGGTGCAGAGGGAGAGGGAGAAGCCAACTCCTGCTTAGCAGGGAGCCCAACACAGGGTTCCATCCCAAGACCCTGAGATCATGACCTGAGCCAAAGGCAGATGCTTAACTGAGTCACCCAGGTTCTCCAAGATCTTATTCTTAAGTACTCTCTTCACCCAATGTAGGTTTTCATTTTATAACCCCAGGATCAAGAGTTGCGTGCTCTACTAACTGAATCAGCCACGTACCCGAAGCCGTACATTTTTTACTGCTGTTTTCTATTGAAATCCATGGTCCCATATTAGTTCCTGGTCCAAAGTAAGTACCCAATAATTCTTTGTTCAACAAATGCATCGGTGTTCATAACAGTTTTATGTATTTATGTATATGTTGTTAATTAACTCATTAATTATCACCTTCAGCTACTTCATAGATTACCCCTACTAGCCTCCCTTCTGACAACCACCAGTTTCTTCTCTGTATTTAAAATTCTATTTTGTTGGTTGGTTGGTTTTGTTTTTTATATTCCACATATAAGTGAAATGATAAGGTATATGTCTTTTTTTCTGACTTATTTAGTATCACACTCTCTAAGTCCATCCATGTTACAAATGTCAAGGTCTCATTTTTTATGGTTATAAACTGTTATGTTTATTCCATTTTGTACACACAGACACACACATATCGATATATACCACATCTTTATCCATTCATCTATTGATGGACACTTGGGTTACTTTCATATCTTGACTCTTACAATAATGCTGCAATAAGCATAGCAGTGTATATATCTTTTGAAATTAGTGTTTTCATTTTCTTCATGTAAATACACAGAAGTGGAATTATACTATTGTATTGCTATGTTTAGTATATATTATATATCATATATATAAATTTTATATATATCATATATTTATATAGCATATATATAAAATTATATATATATATATATATATATCCCACCAACAGTGGGACCCAGCAGTGCACAAGTGTTCTCTTTTCCCAACATCCTTGGCAGTACATGTTATTTCTTGTATTTTTTGTATTTCTTGTATTTTTGATACTAGCCATTCTCAATGGTGTGAGATGATATCTCACTGTGGTTTTGATTTGAAATTATCTGATTATTAGTAGTGTTGAGGATCTTTTTTATGTCTGCGGGCCACCTGAATATCTTTGGAATAGTGTCTGTTCAGATTTTCTGCTGATATTTTTAATCAGACTCTATTTTTCTGTTTTGTTTGTTTGTTTTTGTATTGACTTGTATGAGTTTTTCATATATTTTAGATATTAACCCCTTATCCAATATATCATTTGCAAATATGTTCTTCTATTCAGTGTGTTGCCTTTTTGTTTTGTTGCTAGTTTCCTTTGCTGTGCAAAAGATTTTATTTTTGTTATAGTCCCAAATGTCATTTTTTAAAAGATTTTATTTATTTGACAGCAGAGATCACAGGTAGGCAGAGAGGTAGACAGAGAGAGGGAGGGGGAAGCAGGCTCCCCACTGAGCAGAGAGACAGATGTGGGGTTTGATCCCAGGACCCTGAGATCATGACCTGAGCGGAAGGCAGAGGCTTAACACACTGAGCCACCCAGGCACCCCTCAAATGTCATTATTTTTTAAATAGAATTTATTTTTCAGAGAAGTTTTAGACACACAGCAAAATTGAGCATAAAGTACAAAGTTCCCATGTACCTCCTGTCCCCATACACCCACAGCCTCATCCACTATCAACATCCCCCACCAGAGTGGTATATTTGTTGCAATTTATAAACCTACATTGACACATCATTATCACCTAAAGCCTTTTGGGTTCATTCTTGACATTGTATATTCTGTGTGTTTTGATGAATGTTATCATGGCATGTATCCATTGTTATAATATTATACAGAACAGTTTCACTGCCATAAATATCCTTTGTGCAATAGCATTATTCTTAACAGCAAACATTTGTAAATAACCCCAATGTCCATTGATAGGAGAATGATAATTAAAATATATTGTATTCATACAAGGATAGATTATACAGTTGTGAAAAAGAATCAACTATGACTACACATATCAGCATGAGTGACTCTCACAAATACGACATAAAGTAAAAAACATTCAGATAAGAATGCATATGTTATGACCCATTTATATAAATTAAAACATGTAAAACTAGAAATGTATATTTTAGGGCTCCATATGAATTTAATAAAAGTATAAAGGGAAGTTAAAAATATAATCAAAATGTTTTAAGATAGTGGTTACCTCAATGTGTCAAAGGGATAGGATAAAAATAATCTTTAAAATTATTGGTAATATTCTTTTAAAGTAAATGACAGTGACATAGACTTTATCTTATTTTTGTATCTTTATATATACGTTGTATACATTATTTTGTATGCATAAATATTTCAAAATTTAAAAATACAAAATTTAACCCAAGAGTGTGCTACTTTAGATGGAGTGGTCAAAAAACAGCCTCTATGAAAGTTAGTCAGAGAAAGACAAATACCATATGATTTCACTCATATGAAGAATTTCAGAGATAAAACAAATGAACAAACCAAAAAAGAGATGAAAAACTGACTCGTAAATATAGAGAACAAACTGGCGGTTACCAGAGGGGAGGTGAGTGGGTAGTGGGTGAAATAGATAAAGGGGATTGAGAGTATACTTATGATGAGCACTGAGTAATGTATAGAATTGTTGAGTCATTATACTGTACACCTGAGACTAATATAACACTCTATGTTAATTATACTTGGAAAGAAAAACAACAACAAGGGACTGTCTTTATGAGAAAATGACATTTGGGTTGCCTGGGTGGCTCAGTGGGTTAAGCCTCTGCCTTCCGCTCAGGTCATGATCTTAGGGTCCTGGGATCAAGCTGCACATTGGGTTCTCTGCTCAACAGGGAGCCTGCTTCCCCCTCTCTCTCTGCCTGCCTTTCTGCGTACTTGTGATCTCTCTCTCTGTCAAATTAATAAATAAATTCTTTTTTTTTTTTAAAGAAAATGACATTTGAGCTGAAATCTCAATGATGTAGTAAGCCATTCAAATAGTTAGGAAGGCAAACTACAGATAAAGAGAACAATTTAAGAATATTAGCAATGATTGAAGGAAGCCCAGAGAAGGAGCTGGAGAAAGGAAAAAATGACTTAAATATCTGAAGTACTCAGATGAAAGAGGAAGATTTAATTTGGATCAGCACAAAGGTAGAACTATGGTCAATGGGTGGAAGCTAGAAGGAGACAACTTAGCAAATGGTAAGGAAAATTTTGTAAGAATCAGAGCCTTACATGAAATTACTTCCAGAGATAGCAAGTTCCTTGTCATTGAAGTGATTCCTAGTGAACTGGAAGATTTGTCATGTATCTTTTATATGTGCGTATTTTTATATTATTGGCCCTCTGTATTCATTTCTTCCTTTTTGAAAAAATAGCTCTTGATTTGCATTAAGTGAGTGGGATTTTCTACCTCCATGTACAATGCTAGTCCAACTGTTAAGATGCCCTGGCTTCCTCTTGCCAAGTGGTGATCTTGAAATCTGAGCTAAATTTCTCTCTCTCTGTCCTGGGACATTCCTGTCCCCAATGATGCATGGTAGGAGGCAGGAAATCCATTCCAGAGGACATTTCAGTGATTAATATCTGTACTAGAGAGGTTTAAAAGTCATTGTCAGGTTTAATGGCAAGGGCTTAAAGCTGTGTTTGCATAGCATTTTATTTCACATATGATTGACATAAATTGTCTATGTAAAAGGAGAGGGCAAATAATCAACTCTGATGGCATCCAGTGGCCCATTCTGAAAAGACTGTTGTTTAGTTTCCATTATCTTGATCCCTGGAGTTAACTTGGATCCTGTTCCTTTTGGTCCTAGTTCTCTGTTCCTTTTATTTTGTGATACACTGTTCCAATAAATTCCTTAAAAAATGGTTTCAATTCAGCCCTCAAGCTCAACATATGTATTCTGCTTTTTTTGCATTCATTAGACAGCCAGTATGGTGTGGTATTATCTGCTTCTGATTGTAAGATCTCAGAAGGGATGGACATACTCACTAATGCATGAGACCTTTCACTTGGCCTTTAGTGACCATATGAATGGTGAAATTACTTGAAATGAAATGCTTTGATCATATTCTTCCTTTATTTTGGTTACTGAAACCATCCTACACCACTGCTTGCGTCCCTGCAGACAGTGCTAATAATTTGAGATAGTATTTTAGTTAATTTAGTCTAATTTTGCAGGTGCTGTTAGGAAAAACCAGCTGGCTTGAATATAATTGCCCTCCAGATGCCAGCTAGCCATGATATTATTGGCTTTTTGAGGGTTTTCAGAATAACAGATGAGATAATAGTAGGTTTTTAAAATCCCAGTTTAGATCTGATTTTGCTGCATTTATCTCCATTGACTTTGCAGAAGCAGTTATGATTCAGTTCTTTCCTGAATGAACTACCCCCTCTCCTCCTCTTCCTCCCACTTTCTCAGCAAAGGAAATCTCTCCTTCTCTCTTTCTCTCTCCTCCCCACCTTCTCTCCCTCCATTCTTTCTCCTTTTTTGTTTCTCTTTTACACATGAAGGGACAACTTAGACATAGTCATATAGGTAGTGGACAGACCTCAAGCCATTCCTGATGCAACAGGAAAGCTCAATTTCCAGCCTATTGATTGCAGATTGTAGAAATACATGAAATGCCTCTGTGTGGAAAGTTTCAAGGCAAGCGAACACAATGTTTACTTAATCAAATAAGTGTCATATTCATGTAAAATTCCAACTAATGTTACCAAAGTAGCTCAAATATTGAAGTGAATGTTACTGGTCTTTTATAATTTTAAGATCTATAGAGAAAATAAGCCAAGGTATATCCATGCATCCTTGTTGAAATAAACTCTTTTCTTCACCATGTTTCCTAACATGTCCATAGTTATTCCTTTGGGTTAAATCCTTCCTTAAAGTGAAGGTAAGCTAGCTTGTGAACTTTTGGTTTAGGGAAAAATATATATGGAATCAATTTATAATCTATAAAAATTAGGAGATGGGATATTTTTATACTGAAGCTATCATCCATCATTTAACCCCTTACCTGTGATAAGGGATTTTTTTTAACTGTGGATGAAAATTAAGAGTTTAGAAATGGTCAGTAATTTAGATTGGTAATAGGAAAGTCAGGACTTCAGGTTTCCTCACATAGCTTCAAATAGACTTACTCTATATTTTTGAAGACTCTTCCATTTATTTGTGAGAGAAGGAGAGTGAGCATGGAGCATGAATTGGGGGAGGGGCAGAGGGAGAGAGAAAGCAGACTCCTTGCTGAGCAGGGAGCCCAACAATGTTGGCCTGGAACCCAGGCCCCCAAAAGCCCAGACCCTGAGCTGAAGACAGATTCTTAACCCACTGAGCTACCCCGGAGCCCTGGACTAACTCCCCTTTTATGTATTATATATTTATGGCTTCTATGTAAGACTTTGTTAACAAAAGATTCAACTGAGGAGTGAAAAAATTCTGACAACCACTACTTGAGATTGTCATATAATTCTGGCAATGGAAAGGATTGTAGAGCTCATTTCTTTCAACCATCTTATTTCATAGATAAGGAAAGTGAAGTATGAACAGATCACACAGTTTACTCAAGGTCAAATAGCTAGCCAACGGCCATAACCTCATGATCTTAGCTCTGCACATATTGTTCCCATTTTCCACAAATACTTTTCCAGTGCTTCTTTACTTGGCACCCTTAGATTAACTTTTCTAGAGCAGAGGTGGTCAAACAATGACCCATGTTCTAAATCAAGCCTGTAAGCAGCTTTTATAAATAAAGTTTTATTGGGATACAGCCACATTCATTCATTTCATATTGTCTGTAGCTCTTTTTGTGCTGTAATTGTGAAGTTGAGTAGTTGTGACAGAGTCCATATGGTCTGCAAAGCATGAAATATTTCCAAATAGGCCCTTTACAGAAAAGTTTGCCAACTCCTGACCTGGACCCCAAAGTCTGTTCTGACTTCTAACACCCTACTGAATGGAATCAGAAGGAACAACAAAAAAAAATGAGGTTGATGACAGGTTTTGTGGGTTCATGCCAGCAGAGTGAATCCTTGAAATGGCCCTTTTCCAATTAGCCCTTTCCTTGCTTGCCAGCTTTCAAGTCACTCCAGGCTGCTAATGCCTCCCTTCTCCACCCACTATTTGCCAGGCCATCTGCATACAATTGGTTTCCCTAGTAATAATTCTCACTATATCTCTGTTCACTCTCAACCTAGCTTCTGATTTTTTAAAGGCCCCACATCCATTTATTATCAATAGACATTTTGCAAAATGAAGATATTCAAAATACAGCAAGATTTTTTTTTTTTTTTAAGGGAGAAGAGAAGCTGCTTTTTCACCAGGAGCCAAACTCCATATAATGAACTGCCTCATTTGCCTTGTGGCCTGTGGGATATTTTACACTAAGTGCAGAAGTTGGCCTGCTGACACTGATGAGTATTTCCCAAAGAATACAAAAACTTAAAAGAATAGTCCTGCCCATTTGGAAGCAGTTGTTCAATCTTGGCCATTGGCTAGGGAAGGACTTCGGAGGAGGAGTAGGTGGGGACCTAAAGGGCTACATTTAAGCTATAACTGATAAAATTGAGACTCAGAAAGATCAGGTGACTTTCAAGATCACACAAGTATTAAGTAACTGTCAGAATATAGACCCAGATTTGTCTCATTCTATGCCTTTCCTTTTAACCACTTCACTAACTTGATTTTTTAATGGAGAATAATATAAAACTGTTTAAAAAAGATTTTATTTATTTGGCAGAAAGAGAGATCACAAGTAGGCAGAGAGGCAGGCAGAGAGAGAGGGGGAAGCAGCCTCCCCGCCAAGCAGAGAGCCCAATGTGGGGCTCGATCCCAGGACCCTGGGATCATAACCTGAGCCAAAGGCAGTCGCTTAATGACTGAGTCACCTGGGTGCCCCTAATATAAAACTTTTTAATGATAAGTTGCAAAAATCAGAAAATAATCTTTCTCTGGGACTAGATGAAGCTCCAGGAAGATTAGTATCTTTTCATAAAGGCTATTCTTATTTGTACTTGCTGGTCTTTTATATATAAAACATCTAGGTTATAGTTACAGATTGTCAGTGTTTTTCAGTTGCTGTGCTAAATCAATTTAACCAACATATTACCTAGTATGTGTAATGATTATCATACAGTATTTGTTCTCAAGGAGTTCACAGATTGGCTAAGAACATAAACATAGATAATTAATAAATATTGGTTGAGTGAAAGAATGATATTTTGGGAATACTATACTGGCTGAGAAAGACATAAGACTGATCTTCCTAGATCTCTCAGTTCAGTTGGTAATGAAAATATATAGACAGATAATGAGTGTGTTGGATGATAAAATAGTAGAAGTGAGGAGTTAGGAATTTGGCAGGTAAAGTGGGAAAGGACATTTCTGGCAGGAAAACCTAGAATGTGTAAACCATGAAGATCCGGAATAGCATGTGAAAGGGATTTATAGGTAGTTCAATACTCCTGGAGGTGAAAGGGGAGAAAGAATTGTACCTGGATATGTAGAGAGGGGGAGCCAAGGAATATTATTTTTCATTTAACCAGTATTTTCATTTAACCAGTATTTACTGGTTAAATGAATACTGGTTACTGGTTACCAGTATTACTGAGCATCATTTGTAGGAGGCACTGGAATATGATCTGTAGGACCCATGAGAAATAGAAATTTCTGTAGAACTCTCTTCTTAGGATGATAGTCTGCTTTTGTAGATAAAAACAACTATGGCACAGAAGCAAGGGCATGCATGTGCTATCCACACTGAATATTTGAGTTCTGAGTTTGGAAGGGGATTCCTGACTTGGATAGAAAATTTATATTCACCATGTTTTTTTCATCTTTCCCTGGTCTCCTGCTTAGCTTACTTTATGCCATATGTCTTCCTTTTCTTTTTTTTTTAAATATATATCCCAACCTTTTCATCTTCTCTATTCTTGTTTCTATTTCACCCTCTTCTTCTTTTTCTCTACTGTTTTCTGTGAGTGTTAAATAAGTCCCCAGGTCCAATCTCTCTGTCTCTGTCTCCCACAAGAGTGGGTGACTTGGAAGGAGAATTAGGGAAAAGAGAATAATTTTTCAGGTATTTTTCATTACAACCTCAGACACAGAGGAATGTCAGTTCCCTCAGAAGGTTTTTGGACCTAAATCCAAGTTGTCTTTGAAATTTAGATAAAATTATGTCAGGACACTATCCCACATTCTGTTCAATATTCATTGCCCTCCCATATTTTTCTCTTTAAATTAAAACAGACTCACATTTCAGTATCACTTCTGGTTCTGAGTTTTTTCTTTCCACAAGTTCTCATTCTTACTGATCTCTGTCTCCCTCTATTTTCCTTCTCTTTCCTTTGTCCTCTGCCAATCTAGATTTGGGAGCTCAATCATATTTCTTTGATTTCTGCAACAAATACCCACCTATATAAACACTTGTGTTTGGAATAATTTTACAGTATAACAGAAATATTTTTTCTTCTCTCCCCCTACCACAAACTCTTATTCAGATCTTATGCAGGGAAGTTTAGCTTGCTGTATTTTTAAACTTTTTCTTTCCAGTCCAGGCCCTCCTGGTCTCATCTTTATACCCATCTGACCAGCAAGATACTTGTTTAAAATGTTATTTCTTTTCTGAGGGATTTTGTCTAGTTACTAAAATGACATTTTCACTATGATATAATCATAGTTATAAGGATATCTTTTACCTGCAGATTCTGCAAAACCCCCCAGGAGCCACGAAGGGACTGGGGAGAAGATAGGGGCTTAGGCAACAGGACTCTGCACATCTACAACCTTGCTTCAACAATTTCAGCTTCACTTTGATCTCTTTTATATATTTGATTTCTTGACCATTGGGGGTGAAAAGACGTTTCCATTCTTAAAATTTGAAAATCACTGCTTAAGAGTGGAAATTTATTAACACCTAAGGGTAGTATGAGTTGAAGATACATAAATTTGTTCCACAAAGAAGGCAGAGAACATCAAAGATGCTGTATCTATATTATTTATTGAAAAAATAATTCAATGTAAATAAGGATGTTTGGAGGTCATGGCAAATCCCCAAGGCTGACATAAAGGAGGACAACTAGATCCTTTGGATAACTCATCAGAGGCTAAATTCTTCGTAGAATGGACTCTAGGCTATTATGGCGTTTCTGGGAAGAAAAGCCATTTTTGTTTGTGGCAAACTTTTGAGTCCAGCTATGTTATGTTTGCATGGGATAGCAAGACTTGTCAAAGTTACAATTCAATATAGAACTCACTTGAGAAGGCCAATTATTCATTCCCTACCTTTATTTTTCTCTGGTTGTGAGTTCTGAACAGTTAATTTGAGTTCAGGATGATTTTACTATTTGATACCATCCTAAAACCTTTCCTTTTTTCATGTACTCCCTTGATCTTGAGTGTGCTTGACAGGACACCAGCTGTCTCTGATGGCTTGGTTTGATATGCTACTATCATTTAAGAAAAATAAAATTCTCTTAATTATGCATTTTTTCTTCACATTAACTTTTGTGAATAATTAAAAATAACTGATGGGTTTCCTGGGATTTAATAGAAACCTATGGCATTTTGACTTGTTCTACAAATTGAGGTCATTTGTGTATATCTTATTTCATGTTTAGATTATTTCTGCTTTAAGATAGGAGTTGTGTTTGATTAATCTTTGTGTTCTCCATCCCACTGAGCAGAAGTGAAGTGTGCAGAAATAATTTGTTGAGTTGAATTTGTGCCACAGTAGACCATGGCCCACCATAGTATTTAATGTTAAAAAAAAAAAGTGTTTTGTTGAGAATAAGTTGCGATTAGTAGGGAATCAAGAGGAAGGGAAGTGGCTATGTGCTACACATTACCCTTGGAATCTTGTTTATGCCATCTCACTTATTGTGCTTATACACCAATACTACAGGTTTCATGATAGACATTTGGATCTACCTTGCCAAAGAGCTGGTTTCTTGTTTGATCTAATACATATACTATATGATTCAAAGAGTCTCACAGCACCTGGGTGACTCAGTTGGTTAAGCATCTGACTCTTTATCTCATCTCAGGTCTTAATCTCAGGGCTGTGAGTTAAAGCCCCATGTTGGGCTCCATGCTGGGTGTGGAGCCTACTGAAAAAAAAAATTCCCATATTGCCTTTGCTGCTATGACTTAATCATCAGGGCTGTTTTGGGGGAAGGGGGCTGTGACCTGAGAGACAGTGTCCATTCAGTCCTCAGTAATTTGCTTTGATACCATCTTTTTTTTTTTTGAAGCTAATTTCATTGTGTTTAACACATCTACTTTTCTGTATGTCTGAGGCTATCACAGGGCACAGAGTATTAAAAAGAAAACAATTAGACATACAAATAATCTTGGTACTATGGACTTGAAGTAGCCTCCAAATAAGAGCGTTTTTTTTTTTTTTTTAACCTATAAAACGTCTCAAGCCTAGGGCTCTTGAGTGTCATAGCTATATTTCTTCATGGTTCTTAGTGTTACAGAATCCTCTTCTTAGTTTACACCCCCTCCTTTTACTTTGTTTTCCTTTCATACAGAGGTTTCCATACCTTTTATCTTTTGTACTGCTGGCTCCTGGCAGTCCTTCAATTCAGTCACTTTAGTTAACATGCAACTTTATTTATTTGCTTCTCTAAATTGTTCCAGAGTAAATCACAGAATTATGAGAAGGTCACATACTGAACATAAGGCTAGCCAAGAGAACCTAGGCAATGGAGAGAACATTTCTTCCCAGCAGGTGAACTTAGATATGAAAATCTGGATTTTTGTAACAAATAAATCAAGGGATAATTTTTCACATTGCAGAAGGATTCGCCATGGGGTTCCTTTAAATAGCTGATTAACTTAGTGCATATTACAATGGTATTCTGTTGCAAAAAAATAAATCAAATCCAATTGTAAGTTTTCAGAAAATAGGCAATTATTATGACACCTGATAAATTTTATAGATTTTTTCTACCTTGAAAATGATTTTAAAAAATAGGCCCAGAGCTAATATATATATTGCCTGATAATATAATAATCATAAGGGAAGATAGGTATTGAATAAGATCAACTGTTTCTCCTCATAAACTACCTGCAGCTAAATCAGTCACAATACTTTTATTTTAACTTTTTTTTTTAATTTTTATTTGACAGACAGAGAGGCAGACAGAGAGAGGGGGAAGCAGGCCCCCCGCTGAGCAGAGAGCCAGATGCGGGGCTCCATCCCAGGACCCTGGGATCACGACCTGAGCTGAAGGCAGAGGCTTTAACCCACTGAGCCACCCAGGTGCCCCCTTTTATTTTAATTTTTAAGAAGATTTTATTTATTTGAGAGAGAGTGAGTGGACAAGAGAGAGAGCATGAGCAGGCAGGGGGGCAGAGGGAGAGGGAGAAGCAGATTCCATGATAGCAGGGAGCCCAACGCAGTGCTAGATCCTGGAACTCCAGGATCTTGACCTGAGCCGAAGGCAGACTCTTAGCCAACTAAGCCACCCAGATGCCCCATCCTATGATACTTTTAAAATGTAAACCCCCAGGGGGAAAGTCTGAGACTCTGTACCTTAAACTTCTCCAGGTGATTAGGATTGACACTGATGTTTCTGAGAACAAGGTCTTTTATTTTTATTTATTATTTATTTATTTATTTATTTATTATTTAAGGATTTTACTTATTTGATAGAATGAGAGCAGGCGATCACAAGCAGGGGGAGCAGTAGGGGTAGAGGGAGAAGCAGGCTCCTTCCTGAGCAGGGAGACTGATGTGGGGCTAGATCTCAGGACTCTGGGATCATGACCTGAGCCGAAGGCAATCACTTTACCAACTGAGCTACCCAGGCACCCAAGAACAAAGTATTTTATTGGACTAGATTATTGTCTGCCTGTATCTTTTCTGCTTGTCTTTCTTTGGCTTTAAGGAAAAGCTCATGACCTTAACTGTTTTAATGGTTACATCAGTGAGGAAACAGAAACACTAACATTGGGACTGTTAAAAAACGAGGAGCAGGGACTTCGAAAGTGGTGAATAAATGTTAGTGTGTGTTCATGTGTATAAGGAAATGAGTCTCAAGATGTATTTTTAAAAATCTAGAAAATGCTTTACTGTACACTCTTCTCACTTCTTTTGTGTTTGACCCTAAGTGATAGGTGAACCATTATTATGCAATAAATACTGACTGTTCCAAATTTTAACTTCCTATGCATTTTAACTATGTGTTGCCAAACAGTTTTGTACTGAGGGATGATTTTTGTCCTTCATAGATCCCTACTTTTTTTTCTTATTTGCTCTATAACGCTCTCTGTCTCTAATACCAATAAAAAGCCAGTCACTCTGAATGCTAAGCTTTGTGCTAGTCATAGGTCAAGCTTGTAATAGAAAGATGGCATTGTAGTGGGGAATTTTAGTCAACCAAGAAGCTATTAGCTATCGCCAATGTGATATGACTCTCTGACTCAAACAAGAGAACTGACAGTGAATAAGCAAAGTGAAAACACCGGTTATAACCATTACACAGGTTAATAAAGATGGCATTACAAGCCTAGAAAAACTCCTTTTACTTCTTATATTCAATATTTTCACTCACCTCCTGAAAGGTAAATGCAATCTTAATTTTTAACTTCATAGATTAGATTTTCTATTTTGAATTTTATGAAATTTGAGTTATATAGTTTTTACACTTTTGAGTATGGATTATTTCATTCAACATTATGTTGATAATATTTTTTATTCTGGGTATATGTTGTAAAGGCCATTTGACAGCTTGCCTATTTACTTTATTAATGTTGTCTCCTTTTGAATAGAAGTTATTTTTATTTTTTAAATTTCTTTTCAGTGTACCAGAATTCATTGTTTATGTACCACACCCAGTGTTCCATGCAATACATGCCCTCCATAATACCCACCACCAGGCTCACCCAACCTCCTGCCCCCCACCCCTTCAAAACCCTCAGATTGTTTTTCAGAGTCCACAGTCTCTCATGGTTCACCTCCCCTTCCAATTTCCCTCAACTCCCTTCTCCTCTCCATCTACCCTTGTCCTCCATGTTATTTCTTATGCTCCACAAATAAGTGAAACCATGTGATAATTGACTCTCTCTGCTTGACTTATTTCACTCAGCATAATCTCTTCCAGTCCCGTCCATGTTGATACAAAATTGGGTATTCATCCTTTCTGATGGAGGCATAATACTCCATAGGGTATATGGACCACATCTTCCTTATCCATTCATCCATTGAAGGGCATCTTGGTTCTTTCCACAGTTTGGTGACCGTGGCCATTGCTGCTATGACCATTGGGGTACAGATGGCCCTTCTTTTCATTACATCTGTATGTTTAGGGTAAATACCCAGTAGTGCAATTGCAGGGTCATAGGGAAGCTCTATTTTTAATTTCTTAAGGAATCTCCACACTGTTCTCCAAAGTGGCTGTAAACAACTTGCATTCCCACCAACAGTGTAAGAGGGTTCCCCTTTCTCCACATCCTCTCCAACACACCTTATTTACTGTCTTGTTAATTTTGGCCATTCTATCTGCTGTAAAGTGGTATCTCAATGTGGTTTTGATTTGAATCTCCCTGATGGCTAGTGATGATGAACATTTTTTCATGTGTCTGTTAGCCATTTGTATGTCTTCCTTGGAGAAGTGTCTATTCATGTCTCCTGCCCATTTTTTGACATGATTATCTGTTTTGCATGTGTTGAGTTTGAGGAGTTCTTTATAGATCCTGGATATCACCCTTTTGTCTGTACTGTCACTTGCAAATATCTTCTCCCATTCTGTGGGTTGCCTCTTTGTTTTGTTGACTGTTTCCTTTGCTGCACAGAAGCTTTTGATCTTGATGAAGTCCCAAAAGTTCATTTTCGCTTTTGTTTCCTTTGCCTTTGGAGACATGTCTTGAAAGAAGTTGCTGTGGCTGATGTTGAAGAGGTTACTGCCTATGTTCTCCTCTAGGATTCTGATGGATTCCTGATTCATGCTGAGGTCTTTTATCCATTTCAAGTTTACCTTTGTGTATGGTGTAAGAGAATGGTCAAGTTTCGTTCTTCTACACATAGCTCTCCAATTTTCCCAGCACCATTTACTGAAAAGACTGTCTTTTTTCCACTGTATATTTCTTCATGCTTTGTCGAAGATTAGTTGACCATAGAGTTGAGGGTCCATATCTGGGCTCTCTATTCTGTTCCACTGGTCTATGTGTCTGTTTTTGTGCCAGTACCACGCTGTCTTGGTGATCACAGTTTTGTAGTGAAACTTGAAATCAGGCAACATGATGCCCCAGTTTTGTTTTTCTTTTTCAATATTCCCTTAGCAATTCGGGGTCTCTTCTGATTCCATACAAATTTCAAATTAGTTCCCCTTGCATGGTCTTTGAATTTGCTGTTTTCCTTGCCTGGAATGTTTTTTGTTTGTTTTACCATGATTCTGATCTCTGCCTGGAAGTTGCCTTCTCACCACTCATATCTCAGATCAAATGTCATCCCTTATCACACTGTATGAATTTTCAATAACCCTCATCCCTATTACCCTTTATCCTAGCCCTTTGCTAAATACGCTTCCTTCATACTGCTTACATAATCTAAAATTATATTTTTCATGGTCATTTTCTTCCCTACTAGAACATAAACTCCATAAATTCAGGGACCTTATCTTTTTTTAGGGGGGGGGTAATTGCTAAAGTTCTTGTCCTCGGAAAGAATTAACATACAGTATCAATTTGCTGAAAAACATGAATGAGTTCAAAAGATACTGCCAAATGTCTCCTCTAGTCTAATCTCTTCACATAACTCCATCTGTCAAAACATCCTTGATTCTTTTTTGTCTCAGAGAGACATTTCCCTAGGCTAAAGCTTCTAGAGGCTTTTAAAATGAAATATATCCTTGGGGTGCCTGGGTGGCTCAGTCATTTGGGTGTCTGACTCTTGATTTCAGTTTGGGTCATGATCTCTCTCCCTCTCTCTCTCTCTCTCTCAGGAAAAAAAGAAAGAAAGAAAGAGAGAGAGAGAGAGAGAGAGAGAAAGAAAGAAAGAAAGAAAGAAAGAAAGAAAGAAACCCCCATGAAGAGTGATGCCTTAAGATGTGATCAGCCTTCTATATCCCAAGTGAGATACTGAAGGAATTTGAGTTGGGAACAAGATAAGAGGGACCTGAGAGGGATTATTATAGAGAAAGTGTCCCTTCTAGGGGAGACTGACTTAACTGGGCTAGTGCAGTAGCTAATCCATATATTGAGTGCACTAAAAGAATAAAAGGATTATTATAAATATAAATTATGTGGACTTCAAACTTGGCCAAAGGCCAAATCTGGAATGAAGGAACCCTTTCTCTACCTTTCAGTTTGTAAATAGTTTTCATTTTACACCCATCCTCAGCACCCACCCTCCCTTCAAAAACCTGTGTTTTTCAATTCCTGGAACTTACTTGTCATGTTCTTACATGTCATAAGCAGTTGTATCTGGTGTTGCATTGTCCTGTTGACATAATAATCTACTGTGACAGATGCAACTGTGGTATCTTAGTGACATGTAAATGGAAGATGACAGAGGGTTGGATTCTGGAAAAGTGTGATGCCACATGCCTTTGTTGACAGAATCTTAATGACCAGATGTGGTTCCAAACTTATATTTGTGGTTTGAAGCTTTAGTGGATAGATTTAGGATCTTAGTGGAGATAACAGTTTAAGCAACATAGCCTGAGAACTTGCTGTGAGCTGAAGGCAGCATTGGGACTTGTGAGCCAAATCCTCAAGATGTTTACTGAAATACTAATAATAGCTAATATTTAGATGGTCCTCTGTGTAAGGCACCATTTGTAAATGTTTCACTATGCTAGCTTATTTTATCTTCAAGATCCCGTGAGTCAGAGAAGGCTACTATCACAGAGGCACAGGAGAAACTAAAGTGCCGAATAGAAAAGTGCACTGCTGAAAGATGTATAGCTATGAGGTGTGGTGAAGCATGTACTGAAACTCAAGTCTAACTGCCAAACCTGAGCTTTTAATAATGACTATCCTATATTTTATTGGTAACCCTGGAGAGAACTGTGTTATAATAATGGTGAATAATAACAATTATAATAACTACCATTAATTTGTGCTTTGACCTGTGTTAAGTACTCAGCTACATTATCTCATTTAACCTCCCCACTCGTTCTGTAAAATAAGTACCATTAGAATCCTTGTGTTGTATGTGTGGAACATGAGACTCAGAGAAAATATACTGTCTTGCCCAAAGTTTTATACCAAGGAAGTGGGACAGCCAGTAGTTGACTCTTCCAAACCTGGTTTCTCAAAAAATCAATTCCCCTCACCACAGATCCATACTTCAGTTAGCTTATAGGTCAACATATAAAAGTTTCCTTTGTTTTACAATGAGGCTCTCTGACAAAGTGGGAGAAATCAGTAACTCACTTTTCATCTGCCAAGTTGTAGAGGTCGAGTCTCAGAGTACATACATTGGCATTGCACTTCACACACCTACCCAATTACTTAGAAGTATCAGTCTACCTAGCCCTGGGCTCTGTAGGAGAAATTTGTGTCAGAGGATTTCTAAGACAAGACTTCTTTCTCCTTTATGTAACCTCAGTTTTCTCTTTACTGTTCTTCCTGTGCTAAGATAATACACCCCACCTACTGTCCCTAAATGTTACTTTGAATTGATTCTCTTGTTTTAGGGGTAGAACAAGCTGATGTTTCCTATTTTGTCTGGTTTCTGTTGTGATTTTTAAAACAGCTGGTCAAGATTAGGGGCTCTGGCAATGGTTAGAATTTAGGGTCCCAATATCATCCAAGGTTAAATTCTGAGGCAGTGATAAGGATAAGAGCAAACTCTTTGTCTCATGGAGGGATTATACTCATACTTGATAGTACTGCCCTTTAACTAGCCAGTTTCCAACAAGGCAGCAGGGACTTCAATTTTCTGGTCTTAGTGTCATTTGCAATGCAATTCAAATTGCTCAGTACAGTTTTTCCTGCTCCCACTTGCTGCCACATATTTGAGATTCCTGCTACTTCTACTCCTCTGTGAAGTGTGCAGTGAAATGAACCTGTTTTATTTCTCTCACACACAGCAGTTGGCAACTCCCTGTTAGTGTAGTGAGATAAGGCAAGTGTAGGGCATCCTAGTTACCTGCTTATTGGGATATGGCTTTTATAAATCCTTTTGATCTTCAGCCCCAGGTCATCACCTACTTGACCTGGTAACATCTCCAAAGTGTTTATCAAAGTTAGGGACCAACTCCCTTCTCCATCCCCAACACATAAATATTGCCCCATCTATCAGGAAGGGAATTTAATTGAACTCACTTGGAAGCTGATCTTTGCATGCTCCCTGCTTCTGTTTCTAATGAATTTCTTTTGGCATTAGCTGCACTTCACTGCCAGTGGACCCTTTTGCCCACTGAGGATGGAGTGAGGTGGACATGCTGCCTTGGTTTTATGAAGCAGCAGCAGTGTCTTCTTGCAGTTACTGCAATATGAAGGTCAGTGCTTTCACAGGGAAAACACAGTCATTTAAGCCTTAAAAAGGTCATCAAATCTCCTTAGTATAGCTTCTGCCACAGCAGTACTTAAGACCCCAGACCTAGACTACTGATGGCAGAAGGAAAGGCATTGGGAAAAAAGCTATCTCAGGTAAGTGGGTGGGAGAAAAGATATGTCTGCCCATTATGGGATTGCAGCATTGTCAACTTTGAGTATTTGCAAAGAAACAACATTCTCCTTACTTGGAGTTTTTGTCCTTCTCTATAGCCTGCCCTCTCCCCAACTTGTGGGGCTTTGTGTATAGGCCAGTGAGTTTCAAGGGATGGGTAAGTTTGTCACTCTGTGTGTTTGAAGGATGGTAGAGAAGAGGAGCAATGTGAGGATGATAGTATAACAAAATGGGGCAGGGCATATGTGTGGCCTAGAGAAAAAAATGTGATATTATAATTATTTTATTTTATTTTTTTACTACTTTATTCACCACACAGTATATCATTAGTTTTTGATGTAGTGTTCCATGATTCATTGTTTGTTTATAACACCCGGGGCTCCATGCAATACATGCCCTCCTTAATAACCCATCCCTGGGCTCACCCGTCCACCCCACCCCTCTCTGCTCTAAAATCCTCAGTTTGATTTCCAGAGTCCATACTCTTTCATGGTTATTCTCCTCCTCTGATTGCCCCCCCCTTCATTTTTCCCTTCCTTCTCCTAATGTCATCCATGCTATTCTTTGTGTTCCACAAATAAGATAAACCATATGACAATTATACTCTGTTTGACTTATTTCACTTAGCATACTCTCCTCCAATTCTATTCATGTTGATACAAATGGTGACATTCGTCCTTTATGATGGCTGAGTAGTATTCCATTGTGTATATGGACCATATCTTCTTTATTCATTTGTCTGTTGAAGGGCATCTTGGTTCTTTCAACAGTTTAGTGATTGTGGCCATTGCTGCTATGAACATTGGGGTACAGATGGCCCTTCTTTGCACTACATCTGTATCTTTGGGGTAAATACCCAGGAGTGCAATTGCTGGATCATAGGGTAGCTCTATTTTTAACTTTTTGAGGAACCTCCACCCTGTTTTCCAAAGTGGCTGCACCAACTTGCATTCCCACCAACAGTGTAAGAGGGTTCCCCTTTCTCCACAACCTCTCCAACACTTGTTGTTTACTATCTTGTTAATTTTGGCCATCCTAACTGGTGTAAGGTGGGATCTCAATGTGGTTTTGATTTGAATCTCCCTGATGGCTAATGATGAATATTTTTTCATGTGTCTGTTAGCCATTTGTATGTGCTCTTTGGAGAAGTGTCTGTTCAGGTCTTCTGCTCATTTGCTGAATGTGCCCCTTCTTTTCACTACAAAGAGGACAAGGTGCTGTCAGCCAAAGCACTTTTCTTCTTTCTTCTATGCATGACACCAGTCAGAGGAAATGCATGATCAAGGAAGGCCTGAAAGATAAAGCTGATTTTCTCAATTTGTTTTTAACTCTTACCTCCTTTAATAAACATAGATCATAACTTTTCCCTTCACTTTTTTAAAAAAGATTTTATTTATTTGACAGAGATCACAAGTAGGCAGAGAGGCAGGCAGAGAGAGAGAGGAAGGGAAGCAGGCTCCCCGCTGAGCAGAGAGCCCAATGTGGGGCTCGATCCCAGGACCCTGAGATCATGACCAAGCCAAAGGTAGAGGTTTTAACCCACTGAGCCACCCAGGCGCCCCTCCCTTCACTTTTATAAGTCCTCTTAGAAGGGCTTGCCACCTGACTATTTGAGAATCACTGATAGAGAGAAGCTGATATGTGTGCTACTGATTTCCATCAAGTAAGGGAAATTTATCAAAATGTAATTTTTACCATTAAAATTGTTGAGGGTAACCTCTTTGACATCTGCTATAGCAATTTCTTTCAAAACACATCTTGAAATGTAAGGGAAATAAAAGCAAAAATTAACTTTTGGGACTTCATCAAGATCAAAAGCTTCTGCACAACAAAGAAGACAGTCAACATAACAAACAGGCAACCCAGGATATGGGAGAAGATACTTGCAAATGACACTACAGATAAAGGGCTGGTATTCAAGATCTATAAAGAGCCTCTCAAACTCAACACCCAAAAAACAAAACTGGGCAGAAGACATGAACAGACACTTCTCCAAAGAAGACATACAAATGGCTAACAGACAAATGTAAAATGTTCAACATCATTAGCCATCAAGGAAATTGAAGTCAAAACACATTGAGATACCACTTTACACTTGCTAGAATAACAAAAATTGACAAGACAAGAAACAACCAATGTTGGAGAGGTTGTGGAGAAATGGGAACCCTCTTACACTGTTGGTGGGAATGCAAGTTGGTGCAGCCACTTTGGAAAACAGGGTGGAGGTTCCTCAAAAAGTTAAAAATAGAGCTACCCTATGATCCAGCAATTGCACTCCTGGGTATTTGCCCCAAAGATACAGATGTAGTGCAAAGAAGGGCCATCTATACCCCAATGTTCATAGCAGCAATGGCCACAATCACTAAACTGTTGAAAGAACCAAGATGCCCTTCAACAGACAAATGAATAAAGAGAATATGGTCCATATATACAATGGAATGTTACTCAGCCATCATAAAGGATGAATGCCACCATTTGCATCAACATGGATGGAACTGGAGGAGAGTATGCTAAGTGAAATAAGTCAAACAGAGTATAATTGTCATATGGTTTATCTTATTTGTGGAACGTAAAGAATAGCATGGATGACATTAGAAGAAGGAAGGGGAAAATGAAGGGGGGGGTGATTCAGAGGGGGAGATTAGCCACGAGAGACTATGGACACTGGGAAACAAGCTGAGGATTTTATATGGAAGGGGGGTGAGGGAATGGGTGAGCCTGGTGATGGGTATTCAGGAGGGCACATATGACATGGAGCACTGGGTGTTATATGTAACTAATGAATCATAGTTCATTACATCAAAAACTAATGATGTATTACATGTTGACTAATTGAACATAATAAAGAAACACCAAGCCAGAGTTTATTTTTTCATAGGGGCTTTGCTTTTTGTCCCCTTTGCATTTTTATTTCACATGTTTTGTGCATTGACTGCTCCTGCCTTGTTTACTTTCCTGGTTGCTGTTAGATTCTGTTATTGTACATTTGGTGACTTCCAGTTATCTCTCTCTCCATATTTGTATCTCTGTTTCTGCCTACTTGTCTCTTTTTTTCTCTTTTTTTGTTGTCTCTCTTTTTTGTGTGTCAGTCTCTGAATCTTTATCTTTTTCTTTTTTACCTCCTATCTCCTTTGGATCTTTTCTCTGCAGTATCTCTACCACAGTTATCATGAGGACTGTCCACATGAAAGTTGTTTGAAGACCAAAATCATTACTGGTATCATTACTAACAGCTTGGAAATTGTGTGAGACCCCCCAACAGATATTTATGAAAACAAAAAATTTGAGAGTAATTCTCCTGAAAAGCTCTGCAAACCATCTTTTGGTTTGATGGGATTATGGAATGGAGCCAACCAGTACCAATAATAGTAGTGAAACTTTGTTTTTGAAAGTGTAAGAGAGTCAAATTTGTTACAATCATATCAGTTGCTGGTTATTCCAGTTTCTGCCTGGTATTACCTAGATTTTGCTTGTTGTTAGCTTTTGCATTTTAGCCAAAGTTGAGCTGGATTCAAGATACAGGGAAATTGAGTCTCAGTCATTCTAGGAGGCTCAGTCTTACTATGGGGGCTAGAAGAATGAAGAGGCATCACATGGACACAAGGGAAGGAAATAGCAATCAGACCCTCTAGCAGATGGAAATAATAATAAAAATAGCTACCTGAGATATTTATATATAATTAACATCAGTACTCAAGTTCCTAGCCACTTTTTTCTTTCACCAAGGCAACATGGATGGGACAGAGAAAGCTGCTTCTCTGTCATGTTTATGCATGATCTCCTCACATTGCTCTGGCTTGTGGCATGTCAATATAGAGGCAATTTCTTATGTTGAGCACTTATATGTCAGGCATTATGTTAAATTAATTACATTAATCTCATTTAATCAGTCCTCAGAATAATCTCATGAAAGAGAGAAGTATTATTATTGTCACTTGCAATTTACAGATCCAAAAACAGACTCAGAAGAGTTGAATTCACTTCCCCAGATCTAACAGTTTCCCCACTGTTAGATAATGCTCAGATTCAAATTCAGGTGTTTTTAACTTGCTCATCTATTTTGCCTCTTTGCCTCCTACTCTCCCAAATTTACTGCCTCTACTTCGTAATGTTTCAAGGTAATCTGGGGAGACAATTGTTGCTTCCCTGCTGTATAACACAAAACAAATTGTTCCAGGAGCCTGTGGAAGTGAGTTATTTTTCTGTGGTCCATGCTCAGTAAGGGCATCTTTCTTGCCTGTGGAATGTCCTGCAACTTATTTCCTTTCCAAGTAGTCAGTGTACCAATGTAGTCCCATATGCAAAGACTGGAGTTTGATATATTTCATCCTGCCCACACACACTGTATGTGTAATAGGCTAGGGACAGAAAGTCAAAAATTTGAGGAAGGGGTCAGAAAACATGAAGAAATTGGTGTAATTTCCTAAAATAACAGACTTTGCGAGTGGATTATGGGGACATGTGCCAGCAGTGCCATTATTTCATGCCCTTTGTGGTTTTACCATCCCAAGCTGGTAGATCTTTGTGGCCATAGCATATGAATCATATCCTTTCCCTGTCCCAAATGTCTCTTAAGGTTCTAATATGGAAAAATTCCATTCTGCTATCTATATACCCATTAGTTTGTCCATTAATTAATGTCCAAGCTATCAGCTGAGCACTGTGCATTGACCTTTGTGTTTGTAATTGCTACATTTGCTTCTGCACTGCAGGTGGTGAGATTAGAACAGGGCATTAATCTCTACATGACTAGGCCTTTATGGATATTTAAGGTAGTGTATGCCGCTTTTGCCAACTTCCTTTGGTTAGCTGGTCTGCTAAGTTTGGACTACCATTACTTAGGCTGCTTTTTCTCCAGCAGAGTCAATGATGTCTGCTTTTTCTGATAACTTAGTTTCCCTTGGTCTGAACTGATGTCATCTTTTCCTTCTTATGAGTTTTCTGAATTAAAACTTTCTCTAATTAAGTTTTTCTGAAATAGTGGTCATGAGACCACTGCTTTCAGAATTGCCCACAATAATTCCTGTTATAGATTCCTACATCTTATCTCAAATTTAAGGAATCAAGAACTCCAAGAAATTGGGCCTTGGAATCTGCTTTCTAGTCACACTGACATTAAAGAACCCTTGTTCTAATTGTTTTTCTTCATTCCAGACAGACACCCGAGTCCTCTTTGATCTCATTGTTTCCTACTTCTAGAGCATTGTAGAGTCTCTAGGAGATGTTTCAGAGGATCTTTAATGTACCCAGGAATTAGCTGCTAGTCATTTGAGAGAAATACTCTGAACCATCAAGGTAATTAAAGCAAATGTATATCACCCATGCCCTGAGGAGTACAAGGGAATTTAAAAAGAAAATGTGTGGATGGTGCCTCCTGCAAACACAGTTCCATGCTATAACTAGAACTGAATGCCAGTCTATAACCCATTCACTAACAGCACTTCTCCCATTTCAACCTCGAGTGCATGGACTTGTCAGTGGGGTGGCTTTCTATATCCCAATTCATCTGCTCCATTGAACTGTTGAGACAATTTTACCTACAAAATAACCTTATAAACACCTGGACCTAAAGACAGAGTTGGGAAAGGGAAATTGATGTCAATTTCCAAGTGTAATGGCTAAAGGTTGACAGTGTACTCCTAGGGTGTAGAATAATGTTACTTCGGAGCATATCCTGACTCCCAAGGTCGTGTGCAAAGCATGCCTAAGAAGATGTTGAAAAATAATAATCTCATAAGGGAGTGTTTCTAAACTGTGGAGGTGCCCTGCAGATGTTTAATGTAGTTTATATACTTAAAAAGCATCACTCAAAAATAAAAAAAAAATCATCATTCACTTTCCCCTGAAGTTACTAGCCTTGTAAATAGCTACTAGTGGATACACAGACAGAAATTCAAATATTAGTTAAATTAGAAAAAAAAAACCCACAAATGACCTAATGAATCACTGTTAATCTCAGATAACCATATCATTCATAGTTAAGGCTGGGATGATTTTGGCAATGGAAAGGTTGCTATTAATTAAACCAGGACAATAGGTATAAACTGGTATATAAGGAAACCTTACTTACATGCCATTTAACCTTATTAGCAGACAAGCTCTGACAAAGAGTCTCCTTTTTTATTACAGGGAGCTATACCAGGCAGTATTCTGGAATGCAGAAACACAAATAGATTTGAGGAGAAGATAATAGAAAATCAACCTGCTTTTTCCCTTTGTTCTGAATGATAAGACAGCTGCTTTTTTATTAGTCAAGTGTGAACACTGGGAATATGATTGCAGGGACTGGATGACCCATCCACCATGGCAACAGTGTTTTTTAGCTGATAACAGCCAAGTGAAGGGTTATGTACATTACTCTATTTGAGACCATCTGCTAAGCAGTTCCATTACAAAAAAAGTAAGCTTGGGTTGCATATGGGACTTTTAAACACAAGTTTGGCATCAGGATTTGGGGTATTTGAAGCCCAGTTAATCTCAGGAAGACACTTTACCCTTCAATTCTTTGCCTATATTATTTCAGGAAAATAATACACTGCACATTTTCTTAAAAGCTCAAGCACTCACACACAAGTGCCTGTGCATGCACAGTCATGCACACTATTGTAATACCTAGTGACTAAACTCAGACTGATGAGGATATGAGGATCTAGTGATAAGAGAGTATGTCCTAATGTCAGATCTCCAGGATGGAGGTTATCATTTTGTTCCCTGTCTCCTACAATATACCAACTGTTTAGGGGAGAATTTGTATCTTTAGGGGAGCTGATGGAGGGACCTGATATGAACATTCTTCTTGATCCAGACCCTTTCTTATTTTTGTCTTTCCCACTTTCTTCCCTGTAGACTAGATATTCAACTTAGAGCAAGCTGATTCATAAATTTCCAGTGAATGAGTACCTTTCCATCCTCTCATAGAAGATATAGTTGAAGTGGTTTTTCTATGCAAACTTTTGTTTTGATGACCCCTCATAGAGCCCCAAAGCCACACTATAAAAATTGCCTAGAGCTTCTGTTCTTTGACTTTCATGGGTCCCTCCAGGACTCTTCAGTGTCTCTATCACTAGGTCATCTGAAGTTTGCCCAAGATTTAGCTGCCTTTTGTAGAGGATCATTTTCAGAACTTGATAGTGAACTTTCAGGAGCTGATGTGCAAGGAGCATTTAACATTGATTTCCTGTCTGTGCTATTAGTCTCCAGGGCTTAGACTGCTCCAAGGATATGAACTAAGATTTTGCAAATCTTTTTTAACTCCTAATTACCCCTTCTTTCCTATGACTCTCTCTGGAGAGTAGCATAAATTTGCTAGGTGATTGAGATGCTGCTTTCTTTCTTCTTTACAATTTCAGAGCCAGTCAGCATTGTCCCTTACCCTCCTAGTAGACCATGGGAAATACAAAAGTTATATTACGAACCACAATATATTGGAGTCTGAACACACTAAAGAAGTCAGTTTGTCTAACTCCTTCTGCAGAGATCTGTAGTTGGGGCACTCCCCTGCTTAGGCTGAAATTTGGCTTTGGAATTAGAAGTGAAGGAGTTCAAATTAAATTAATCTTAGGAATATCTTATCCTCTTTAACTGTTTTAACTGTAATCACTATAATCCTTTTCTTTCTTTTTGCCATCTCTCCTAACATCAGCCATAGACCTCATATTCCATGCATACTTTCCTTACTTTCCTTGATCAGGTAATGGCTTCCTCTTGGTTGCTTCTATTTTTCACAGCCACAAGTGGGAATTTCACAGGCCTTATCTTTCCCCAAACTGGGTTAAACAAAGAATCCTACTTGTATTTCTCCATAACCTCATTCCACTATGTGGAGAAATAGAAAGCACTGACTCCTGAGCCACAAGAGGCCTAAAAGGTTAGAATCTGCCAAAGATAGATAATCACTAGTTTTTGTGCATCTCAAATCCAAACCAACATGCAAAAACTCTTCCTCCCCCATTCTTTCTCCAAATTAGAATTCACTGTTTTTAATTCTAGTTAACAGAAATCTTATTATGCCTTGTATTATAGTACCTGTCTCTCCCATTGAATTGTTAGTTACTTAAAGGGGGTGGGACAATTAATTAGTCATCTCTGTGTCTCTAACCAGTATCTCTATGTCCACCAGTAGTGTCTGATACAGAGTGGTATCCAAATAGTTCGTGGAATTGAGACTTAAGACATTTTTTAAATGGTCTGTCTAATTCATGCCAGAATAATGCTGGATACCACATTGATTTCACAAACAGCATATATAGGTTCCTAATTATAAACTCATTCTTTAATTAAAAAATGTTAAATCAAAAACTAATCATGTACTATATGTTGGCCAGTTGAACATAATAAAAAAGAATTCAAACACACAAAAAATTGTCAAATGCCTACTATGTTTTAGGTATTACAGAAAAGCATGGATTTTTAATAATTTTAGTTTAGAGAGATATAACATGTGTAATAGAAATGTTACATCATATTCTAGGCCTGTACTTCACTTTGTTGTTGATTAAGGAAGGCCCTACTTAATTTACAGTCACATGGCAACCTCAATTCAAATGAATAAAACTTCAAGTGCAAATGTATGATTCTTACCTCTATATCTCTTCTTCTAGGGCCCATGATACTCCCTTCACTTTAGATCTGATGTCTCCCTACATCTCCCATCACCTAGCAATAGGAGAGGACTCGTCTGCCTATTATGGGTGGGGGACATGAAATCAAGGAAGTCTTTCTGAAGGAGGCTGCTCTTAAGTTGGGGCTTTATGGATAGACAGAGGTGAAGGGAAAGGATATCCAGAAAGATACATTAGTAAGAGTAACAATACAAATAATGTAGGGAAGTGGTCACCAACTTTCTCTGAAATGGGATTAACTGGTGTGTCTTTATAAAAAGTCAAAATCCTGACCCCTCTCTCCATTTTCAGAGATTTTGATTAAGGAAGGTGTTTCTTTTTTCTTCCTTCTTTTCTTTCTTTCTTTCCTTCTCTCTCTCTCTTTCTTTCTTTTCCTTCCTTCCTTCCTTCCTTCCTTCCTTCCTTCCTTCCTTCTTTCTTTCTTTCTTAAGCTGATCAGTCCCTTTCAAGCATCATCAATTTTGGAAAACTTTTAGTTTTCCATTTCTGTGAATTTCTTCATACTCTTTCCTGACACTAGGCTGTCCATATTTTTCCTTATTCCTAAACAAGAAGACTGTTGTAGAGACACAGTACAGTTCTTCTCTCTTTCAAAAAGCCCTTGTTGACCAAAGCTGCTAGATGTGTGTCTTCCCTTGTTCTGAACTCTGATTTAAAGTGTTGATTGGCCCTGCCAAGAATTTCGAAGCTAGTCTTAACAACTTGTTGTAGACAGTGAAAATTCTAGGTTGAGGAAAATCCTATCTTCTTCGAATATCCCATACCACTTTTATAGTGTTTTATACATAGTACACAATCAGTAAATGTTTAGTAAATTTAGTGTGTGTAATGACTGACCATAACCAATACTTCACTTAGTTTCAGTGGGGAGTTTTTGGTCTAAGTATATGTGCAATCATAAGAACTTCAATAATGGAAAAAGAATGAATGAAAGCAGGGTCTTATAGATTTTCTAGCTTGAATCAGGGCCTGAGTAGTTTATGATGGATTTAGAACCTTTTTATGAAAGGCTTCTTGGCAAGGAAAAATCATCCATCTCTGCAGTAGTGATTTTCTAATTTTCACCATTAGAGTTGTTAAAGTCTGAAAGCTATGCCAAGTATGTAAGGATGTGTGTGTGTATGCACATACTTGTCTTTGCATATTAAAAGCATATAAAGAAAGTTCATTCTTTGTTATCTTGCACCAATTTTTTTGCATATTTAATAAAATTCACACCCAGGAGTTCATGGCTTCCATTTTATTGTTTTGTTTGATATCACCTTTGAGGATGAGAGAAGTTCCTTTGTCCGTTCTGAAATTTTATATTTATTGCTTATTTTTATAGGGAAGGTAGACGTTTATTAAAGGAAAAGAATGTATTCTGGATCAGCATTCCCACCACTGTGAGGAAAATGTGTGATCCTTTTAATTTTTCACTTAGGGCCAAAAGCCTGAACACTTTTTATATCATTCTGTTTCTGAATCGCCATCTCTCTAGAAGTTTGGGTGTTGGTATTAGGATTAAGGGAAGGTTTTATCCATCAGTGTCATGTTTCTATGCATCTTTTTTTGGTACAGGGAGGTCTCTAAGTATTTGGTTTACCCTCTCCTTTTGGATGGATGGAAAGATAGTCTGGGCAATGATGTATGAGCATGTGTGACATGTATCACTTCAGCATGGTTGCATTTAGTTGTTGGCACTCAACTCTTCAGCCTTCCTTTCTGCGACAAGATTGTGGAGGCAGGTGTTCACGTGGAGGTCTAATAATAAGCCATCTTGTGGAAAAGAGCTACCCTGGAGAGTTACCTGGACCTATAGCACATTTTGTATGAGTGAAATTTAAATAAATCTTTGCTGTTGAAAGCAGCTGAGAGCTGAGGATTATTTATTATTTCAGTGTAGACTATCCTATTGTATAAGCATCAAAGAAATACTGTTTTTGTCTTGATGGGTATCACTTTCAGCCAAAGAAACATAAAAGTTATTTCTATCTTTTGTTTTTTTTAAATTAATTTTTTAAATTTTTAAATAAACATATAATGTATTTTTAGCCCCAGGTGTACAGGTCTGTGAATCGCCAGGTTTACACACTTCACAGCACTCACCACAGCACACACCACCCCCAATGTCCATAACCCCACCACCCCCTCCTAACCACCCTCCCCGCAGCAACCCTCAGTTTGTTCTGCAAGATTAAGAGTCTCTTATGGTTTTTATCCCTCCTGATCCCATCTTGTCTCATTTATTCTTTTCCTAATCCCACGTTGCATCTCCACTTCCTCATATCAGGGAGATCATATGATAGTTGTCTTTCTCCAATTGATTTATTTCGCTAAGCATAATACCCTCTAGTTCCATCCACATCGTCACAAATGACAAGATTTCATTTCTTTTGAAGGCTGCATAGTATTCCATTGTATATATATACCACTTCTTCTTTATCCATTCATCTGTTGATGGACATCTAGGTTCTTTCCATAGTTGCGCTATTGTGGACATTGCTGCTATAAACATTTGGGTACACATGCCCCTTTGGATCACTATGGTTGTATTAGAGTAAATACCCAGTAGTGTGATAGCTGGGTCATAGGGTAGCTCTATTTTCAAGTTTTTGAGGGACCTCTATGCTGTTTTCCAGAGTGGTTGCACCAGCTTGCATTCCCACCAACAGTGTAAGAGGGTTCCCCTTTCTCCACATCCTCTCCAACACATGTTGTTTCCTGTCTTGCTAATTTTGGCCATTCTAACTGGTGTAAGGTGGTATCTCAATGTGGTTTTAATATGAATCTCCCTGATGGCTAGTGATGATGAACATTTTTTTATGTGTCTGATAGCCATTTGTATGTCTTCATTGGAGAAGTGTCAGTTCATAACTTCTGCCCATTTTTTGATATGATTATCTGTTTTGTGTGTGTTGAGTTTGAGAAGTTCTTTATACATCCTGGATATCAACCTTTTCTCTGTACTGTCATTTGCAAATATCTTTTCCCATTCTGTGGGTTGCCTCTTTGTTTTGTTGACTGTTTCCTTTGTTGTGCAGAAGATTTTGATCTTGATGAAGTCCCAAAAGTTCATTTTCGCTTAGTTTCCTTTGCCTTTGGAGACATATCTTGAAAGAAGTTTCTGTGGCTGATATCGAAGAGGTTACTGCTTATTTTCTCCTCTAGGATTCTGACAGATTCTTGTCTCACGTTGAGGTTTTTTATCCATTTCAAATTTATCTTCTACACATAGCTGTCCAATTTTCCCAGCACCATTTCTTGCAGAGAGTGTCTTTTTTCCACTGTACATTTTTTCCTGCTTTGTCGAAGATTATTTAACCATAGAGTTGATGGTCCATATCTGGGCTCTCTACTCTGTTCCACTGGTCTATGTGTCTGTTTTTATGCCAGTACCATGCTGTCTTGGTGATCACAGCTTTGTAGAAAAGCTGGAAATCAGGTAATGTGATGCCGCCAGGTTTTTTTTTTTTTTTCTTTTTCAACATTTCCTTAGTAATTCGGGGTCTCTTCTGATTCCATACAAATTTTAGGATTATTTGCTCCAGCTCTTTGAAAAATACTGGTGGAATTTTGATCGGAATGGCATTAAAAGTATAGATTGCTCTAGGCAGTATAGACATTTTAACAATGTTTATTCTTTGATCCAGGAGCATGGAATGGTCTTCCATCTTTTTGTGTCTTCTTTAATTTCTTTCATGAGTGGTCTGTAGTTCCTCGAGTACAGATCCTTTACCTTGAGTACAGATCCTTTATCTCTTTGGTTAGGTTTATTCCCAGGTATCTTATGGTTCTGGTGCTATAGTAAATGGAATTGATTCTCTAATTTCCCTTTCTGTATTTTCATTGTTAGTGTATAAGAAAGCCACTGATTTCTGTACATTGACTTTGTATCCTGCCACGTTACTGAATTGCTGTATGAGTTCTAATAGTTTGGGGGTGGAGTCTTTTGGGTTTTCCCTATAAAGAACCATGTCATCTGCGAAGAGAGTTTGACTTCTTCATTGCCAGTTTGGGTACATTTTATTTCTCTTTGTTGTCTGATTGCTGTTGCTAGGACTTCTAATACTATGTTGAACAAGAGTGGTGAGAGTGGGCATCCTTGTCGTGTTCCTGATCTCAACAGGAAGACTGTGAGCTTTTTCCCATTGAGGATGATATTTGCTGTGGGTCTTTCAGAGATAGATTTTATGAAGTGGAGGAATGTTCCCTCTATCCCTATACTTTGAAGTGTTTTAATCAGGAACAGATGCTGGATTTTGTCAAATGCTTTTTCTGCATCAATTGAGAGGACGATGTGGTTCTTCTCTTTTCTCTTATTGATTTGTTCTATCACATTGATTGATTTGTGAATGTTGAACCATCCTTGTAACCCAGGGATGAATCCCACCTGGTCATGGTGGATAATCTTTTTAATGTGCTGTTGGATCCTGTTTGCTAGCATCTTGTTGAGAATCTTAGCATCCATATTCATCAGGGATATTGGTCTGAAATTCTCATTTTTGGTGTGGTCTTTGCCTGGTTTGGGGATCAGGGTAATGCTGGCTTCATAAAAAGAGTCTGGAAGTTTTTCTCCTGCTTCAATTATTTTTTTACATTTTTTATTTATTTATTTGATAGAGACCACAAGGAGGCAGAGAGGCAGACAGAGAGAGAGGGGGAAGCAGGCTCCCCGCTGAGCAGAGAGCCCGATGCGGGGCTCGATCCCAGGACCCTGAAATCACGACCTGAGCCGAAGGCAGAAGCTTAACCCACTGAGCCACCCAGGCGCCCCTCCTGCTTCAATTTTTGAAACAGCTTCAGGCAAATAGGTGTTATTTCTTCTTTGAAATTTTGGTAGAATTCCCCAGGGAATCTGTCAGGTCCTGGGCTCTTGTTTTTTTGGGAGGTTTTTGATCACTGCTTCAATCTTGTTAGTAGATATCAGTCTATTCAGCTTGTATATTTCTTCCTAGTTCAATTTTGGAAGTTTTTATTGTTCTAGGAATGCATCCACTTCACCTAGGTTCCTCAACTTATTGGCATATAACTGTTGATAATACCTTCTGATGATTGTTTCTACTTCTTTGGTGTTAGTTGTGATCTCTTCCTTTTCCTTCATAATTTTATTAATTTGGGCTTTCTCTCTTTTCTTTTGGATTCGTGTGGCCAATGGTTTATCGATCTTATTGATTCTTTCAAAAAACCAGCTTTTAGTTTCATCAATATGTTCTACTGTATCTCTGGTTTCTACCTCATTGATCTCTGCTCTAATCTTGATTATTTCCCTTCTTATGTGTGGAGTTGGTTTGATTTGTTGTTGATTCTCCAGTTCTTTAAGGTGTAGAGACAGCTGGTGTATTCTGGATTTTTCAATTTTTTTGAGGGAGGCTTAGATGGCTATGTATTTCCCCCTTAGGACCGCCTTTGCTGTATCCCATAGGTTTTGGAGTGAAGTGTCTTCATTCTCATTGGTTTCCATGAATTGTTTAAATTCTTCTTTGATCTCCTGGCTGATCCAAGCATTCTTAAGCAAGGTGGTCTTTAGCTTCCAGGTGTTTGAGTTCCTTCCAAACTTTTCCTTGTGATTGAGCTCCAGTTTCAAAGCATTGTGATCTGAGAATATGCAGGGAATCATCTCAGTCTTTTGGTATCAGTTGAGTCCTCATTTGTGACCCAGTATGTGGTCTATTCTGGAGAAGGTTCCATGTGCACTTGAGAAGAATGAGTATTCTGTTGTTTTAGGGTGGAATGTTCTGTATATATCTATGAGGTCTATCTGGTCCAATGTGTCATTCAATGCTCTTGTTTCTTTATTGATTTTCTGCTTGGATCATCTGTCTATTACTGAGAGAGGCGTGTTAAGATCTCCTACTATTAATGTATTCATATCAATATGACTCTTTATCTTGATTAATAGTTTTCTTATGTAGTTGGCTGCTCCCATATTGGAGGCATAGATATTTACAATTGTTAGATCATCTTGGTGGATAGTCCCTTTAAGAATGATGTAGTGTCCTTCTGTATCTCTGACTACAGTCTTTAGTTTAAAATCTAATTTATCTGATATGAGAATCACTATCCCGGACTTCTTTTGAGGCCCACTGGCATGAAAGATGCTTCTCCATCCCTTCACTTTCAGTCTGGGTATATCCTTAGGTTCAAAATGGGTCTCTTGTCAACAACATATGGATGGGTCCTGTCTCTTGTAGACAACATATGGATGGGTCCAACATATGGTCAGGTCCAATCTGCAACCCTGTGTCATTTGATGGATGCATTTATTCCATTCACATTGAGAGTGATTGTTGATAGATACGTTTTATTGACATCGTGTTACCTTTGAAGTCTTTCTTTCTGTAGATTGTCTGTTTATTTCTGTTCAGTGATATTCTTACGATTTTTCCTCTTTTATACAACCCCCCTTAATATTTCCTGCAGTGTTGGCTTGGTGGTCGCATACTCTTCTAAGCCTTGCCGGTTTTGGAAACTCTTTATCTCTCCATCTATTTTGAATGTCAGTCTTGCTGGATAAAGTATTCTTGGCTGCATGTTCTTCTCATTTAGTGCCCTGAATATATCTTGCCAGCCCTTTCTGCCTTGCCAGGTTTCTGTGGAGAGGTCTCACGTTATTCTGATGGGCTTTCCTCTGTACATAAAGAGCTTCTTTGTCCTAGCTGCCTTCAAGAGGGCCTGGCTACAATTATAATTCTTCATTCTTACTATTAGGTGTCTCGAGTACTTTCGAGAATCTATAATCTTGGGGGGAAACCGTTCTGCCTCTAGTACATGAACGCTGGTTCCATTCGCAAGATTGGGAAAATTTTCACAGAGAACTTGTTCCACTATTTCTTCTAGACTTCTTTCTTTCTCTTCCCCTTCAGGGATTCCAATAATTCTGACGTTGGAATGTTTCATGGTATCATTTATTTCCCTGATTCTGTTTTTTTTGGCTTCTAATCTGTTTGTTCCAGGCTTCCTCCTGATCCTTTCTCTCTATCTGTTTGTCCTCCAGATCACTAAATCTATCTTCTGTCTCCGTTACCTTAGCTTTTAGAGAATTTAGATTAGATTGGAACTCATTGAGAGCATTGTGAACATCATCCCTGGTTTCTTTCAGTTCTGCCCTAATCAATTCCGTTTGGTCATCCATGGCTTTCTCCAACCTAGCTATTGCCTGGATAATTGTTAGCCTGAATTCCCTTTCCAACATATTGTCTATGTCGATAGCCATTAGCTCTGTTGCAGAAGGCCCATCCTTTGAATTTTTCTTCTGTTGGGCATTAGTCCTCCTAGCCATTTTGGTGAGAGATGGGTGAACGGATGTAGCTGGATGTATCAACTGTGGTGTAGGCAAGGTGCACCCTGGATCACTTCTGAGCAATCAGGAGTCCCTGCCCAAATGAAAGAAAAAAGAAAGAGAGAAAAAAGATAAGAAAAAGAAGAAAAAAAAAAGAGAGAGAGAGAGAGAAGAAAAAAAAGAAAGATAAAAGAGAAGGCTCAGCCCAAATGGGCCCCAAGGTAAGATTTATGAAGTATACAAACAAAAACAGACAAACAAAAAGAGTGATAAAAGTATATGATAAGAGAACTATACATATGTGTGTGTATATATATATATATATATACACACACACATATATATATACACACACACACACATACACACACACACACACACACACACACATATATATATATATATATATATATGCAAAAAAAATGTACCTCGTCAAAAAGAATCCCAAGTATAAGATTTATATACTATCAGGACAAACACAAATACACAGAAACACAGGCGGAAGAAAAAGATGGGAGTGTGGTTATAAATTCTCAGTGTGGGCGAGGAAGGTTATTTTGATTCTTCCTGGGTGTATCTTGATATCTTTGTTAAAGGACTCAACTTTCCTAAGTTAAAGGGAGATTAAAAATTGGTTTACTTATAGGGGTAGCATTAATTAAGGAAAGGGGGTTACCTTGAAGTTTAACTCTATATGAATATTAAAAAAGAAAAATAAGAAAATAATAAACTAAATTAAACTAAACTAAACTACAATTTAAAAAAAATTAAAAATAGAAAAGCAAAAGAAAAATACAGGTATATGTATCAAAAAGTGCAGGCTAAAAAGTTACTATGGAATTTGATGTACTGGTCATCTCACTTTGATTGTAAATAGGTTCAAAAATTATCTATCTATCTATATATAAAGAACCAGAATAGTGGGAACGAATTAAAAATAAAAGTTGTATCTATGAAGTAGTGGTGGTTGTTCTCTTGTCGTCTTTTTTTTTCCCCCTGTTTGGCTTTCTGGGGGAGGTGCCTGCCACGTGGGTTTTCAGGCAATGTTCCCTGAGTTAAGTCCTCCCACCCCCCTCAAGGGGGTGGGCTCTGAGGAAACCGGTTTTTCAGGCTTTTGTTCTCTGGAGGTTTTTATGTTTGTTTGTTTGTTTGTTTTTTCTCTCGCCTTGACAGCTTGATAGTTTTTGGAGGTTTAGAGGAAAGCAAACTGCACCCAGACCTCCCTCTCAGGGAGAAGCCTCAGTCTGTTACCCTCTGCGAGCTGCAGACCACATAAGTTCCCTCTCGGCCGCTGGCAGAGCACGTTCCGAGTCGCGGTCCCTGGGGACACAGGAACTCCTGCTTCTACCCAAAACCACAACAGTGACGGCTGTCTGGGCAGCTCGGGACTGCCAGAGAGGTTCCAAGCAGTGATTGCACACTGAGATTTTTCCGCTGGCCCAGGCTGGGAGTGCCTGGTCTTTCTGGGTCTGAGAGTGCCGGGCTGGCGCCTGCATGCACCTCTCTCAAGGGAGGGTGTGTGGCATGATTCAGGCTCTGATAGCACAGCATGGCGCTCGCGTGGGGACTACAAAAAGGCTGTGCTTCTGCCGGCTGGGGAGGCTCCCAGCCCCTCACGGGAGCTGGACCCCACGTGCTCTCAGGCGCGCTGGCGGCTCAGGGACCAAGACCCGGTTTCTCTGCTGCACTCTCTCTGGCTCAGCGCCAGGGGTGGCTGTCCTGGGTCCGGGGACTTAAGCCCCTGTCCCTAACTGCCCTGATTCCCACAATTTCCCCCCATGATCCGTTGCTATTTTTGAGTGCTTTCAACCAGACTCCAAGTTAATGCTGGTCCCCAGATGCAGGGCACTCTCATATTGGGGTATTACTTTCCAATGGGTCGCCTCTGGTGGCTCCCTCCCCCTTTTGTTTATCTTCCAATATCAGTCCAACGTTCCCACTCCACTTTACCTCCCCACTGGCATCTTCTGCCTCTGTAGAGATCCAGACGTGTATAATTCTGATCTCAGGCTGATTTCATGGGTGATCGGAGTTCTTTGGTAGGTAATCAGCTCACTTTAGGGTACAGGTTGAAATGGCGCCTCCTCCTACTTCCCTGCCATCTTGTCTCCCCCTCGATGGGTTTTGTTTTTTTATCCATTCTGATACTCTTTGTCTTTTGATTGGGGGATTTAGCCCATTTACATTCAGGGTAACTATTGAGAGATATGAATTGAGTGCCATTGTATTGCCTGTAAGGTGACTGTTACTGTATATTGTTTCTGTTCCTTTCTGGTCTACTATTTTTAGGCTCTTTTTGCTTAGAGGACCCCTTTCAATATTTCCTGTAGGGCTGGTTTGGTGTTTGAAAATTCTTTTTATTTTTATTTGTCCTGGAAGCTTTTTATCTCTCCTTTTATTTTCTTTCTTTTTTTTTAAACACATTCTTCTCTTGTTTCTTTTTTTAAAGATTTTATTTATTTGACAGAGATCACAAGTAGGCAGAGAGGCAGGCAGAGAGAGAGAGGAAGGGAAGCAGGCTCCCCGCTGAGCAGAGAGCCCGATGAGGGGCTTGATCCCAGGACCCTGAGATCATGACCTGAGCTGAAGGCAGAGGCTTTAACCCACTGAGCCAGCCAGGAGCCCCTCCTTTTATTTTCAGTGATAACCTAGTTGGATATAGTATTCTTGGCTGCATGTTTTTCTCATTTAGTGCTCTGAATATATCATGCCAGTTCTTTCTGGCCTGCCAGGTCTCTGTGGATAAGTCTGCTGCCAATCTAATATTTTTACCATTGTATGTTACAGACTTCTTTTCCCGGGCTGCTTTCAGGATTTTCTCTTTGTTGCTAAGACTTGTAAATTTTACTATTATGTGACGGGGTGTGAACCTATTCTTATTGATTTTGAGGGTGATTCTCTGCACCTCCTGGATTTTGATGCTTGTTCCATTTACCATTATACAAATTCTCTACTATAATTCTCTCCAACATACCTTCTGCTCCCCTCTCTCTTTCTTCTTCTTCTGGAATCCCAATTATTCTAATGTTGTTTTGTCTTACGGTATCTCTTATCTCTTGAATTATCCCCTCATGGTCCAGTAGTTTTTGTCTCTCTTTTGCTCAGCTTTTATTCTGTGTCATTTGGTCTTCTATATCACTAATTCTTTCTTCTGCCTCATTTCTCCTAGCAGTAAGAGCCTCCATTTTTGATTGCTCCTCGTTACTAGCTTTTTTTATTTCAACTTGGTTAGATTTTAGTTCTTTTATTTCTCCAGAAAGGACGTTTATCTCTCCAGAGATAGTTTCTCTAATATCTTCCATGCCTTTTTTGAGCCCGGCTAGAACCTTGAGAATCATCATTCTGAACTCTAGATCTGACATATTACCAATGTTCGTATTGATTAAGTCCCTAGCCTTTGGTACTGCCTCTTGTTCTTTTTTTTGTGGTGAGTTTTTCCACTTTGTCATTTTGTCCAGATAAGAATATATGAAGGAGCAAATAAAATACTAAAAGGGTAGCAAAGACCCCAGGAAAATGTGCTTTAACCAAATCAGAAGAGACCCCAAATCGTGGGAGGGAGAAAGGGGATAAAAAGAAGTTCAGAAAAAAAAAAACAATTAAAAAAAGAAAACAAATAAAGAAAAATAAAGAAAAAATATAAAAAAGACATATATATATATATGTGTGTGTATACACACATACACACACACACACACACACACACACACATATATATATATATATATATATATATATATATATATTAGACTGGTGACTAGAACAGGGTCACCCACTTAATTTTGTGAGTATTTAGGTCTCTTAGAAGAAACTACCTCCCAACATTTTAAAGAATGAAAAACATATAAGGGTAAACACAATGAAGGGATGGAATATGCCTATAAAGATGAGAAAAAACACAATTTCTAAAAAACGAGTTGATAAAGTAATTTGGTTGGGAGAATAAAGAAAAAAGAAAGTAGAGAGAATTTGCTCGGGCTGGAGACTAGAACAAGCCCGGAGCTAGATTTAGGGTATATTTTGATCTATTAGAAGTTGTACCCCAAATTTTTTAGAAGAAAAACCCTATGCGTATACAAAAAATAAAGTTAGATACAATGAAGAATAAAATATGACTATAAGAATGAAGGTTCAAAAAAGATTATTATTATTTTTTTATGAAAAATAAAATATTGTTAAGATAAACTAGTTAACTAGTTAATAAACATTAAAAGAGGAAAGGGTAAAAGTTAAAAAAAATTAACAGAAGAAAAAAAACTAAAAAAAATTAACTGCAAGACTAAAGAATCATGGGGAGAAAGCCATGAATTCCATGCTTTGCTTTCTCTTCCTCTGGAATTCCACTGTTCTCCTTGGTAAGTGAACTTGGTCTTGGCTGGATTTCTTATTGACCTTCTGGGGGAGGGGCCTGTTGTAGTGATTCTCAAGTGTATTTGCCTGAGGCAGAATTGCACTGCCCTTACTAAGGGCCAGGCTAAGTAATACACTTGGGTTCGCTTTCGGGAGCTTTTTTTCCCTGAAAACTTTCCGTAGAGTTACGGAGGACGGGAATGAAAATGGCGGCCTCCCAATCTGCAGCCCAGAGGAGCTGAGAGCTCAGGGCCCCACTCCTCAGTGTGCCCTCAGAGAAAAGTGCTCAATCACTCCCATCCCCCTGGCCTCTGGCCGCACTCCGAGCTCCCCAGCCTGTGACCAGGTCAAGGTAACCCTGAACTGAGAGCTCACTCCTTGGCTCTCTCTCTGTAGCCAGCTTTCCCGCTCTAATACCTGTGATCTCTGCAACACTCAGACACCCCTGATCCTTCTGTGACCCCGTGGGACCTGGGGCCATGCTGACCCTGTGTGGGTTTCACCCAGGTTTAGCCACTGGAGCGATGTCCCACAGTGGAGCAGACTTTTAAAAGTCCTGATTTTGTGCTCCATTGTTCCACCGCTTGCCAGGAGCTGTCCCCTCCCCCCGCGGTTTATCTTCCCGTCACTTTGGATTCACTTCTCCGCCGGTCCTACCTTTCAGAAAGTGGTCAATTTTCTGTTTCTAGAATTGTTGCTCTTCTTCTCTTCAATCTCCTGTTGGATTTGTAGGTGTTCGCAATGGTTTGATAAGCTATCTAGCTGATCTCCTGCTACGTGATGTCATCTCAGCCTGCTACTTCTCTGCCATCTTGACTCCTCCCCCTCTATCTTTTGTTTGTATTAGTTCACCAGTTTAATCCCTAAGTGGCATGGATTGTAAATGGTCAACACAAATGTCATCTTCTTAATACATTAATTATACTTTGCATTTAAATGACAACTTTTCCCTCTGAGTTGTGTTTCTGTTTCTGAAATGAAGTAGAAGAACAAATTTCTTTGAATATATTCCTTCTGTGTCTGGCACACAGTAGGCATCCATGAAATATTTGCTCAACTTGATGTACTATGAGAAAATCCCATTTTAAGAAATCTGGTTATATTGGATCAGGCCGATCTTTGGCAGAATTGTGGTATCAATTAAATATATGACACTCTAGCCCTCCCTCTCCTCTCTATTCCCTAAGTCACTCCCCTCATTTATTCCTTCTCTATCTGTCATCAAATACTTGTGTGCTTCCGTAAATTCCTCTGGTCAGGAAATTCAGTTGATAGATAAATTCAATAACAATAAGGGGAGAAATGAAAGGATGCATTACATTTTCTAGGGAGTTGGATTCTGTTTAGGTAGAGCAGTGAATCTCAAAGTGTGGTGTCTGGCTGGTACATGCAGCATCACTATTACCTGAATACTTGCTGGAAATCCAAGTTTGGGGGCTGTGATTTTTTAGTAAAATTATGTAAATTTTTCAGTAAAGCAAATCTGTGTATTAACTAGCCCTACAGGCAATACTGATATATTGAAGTTCAAGAACTTAAGGTAGAAGTTAGAACTTTTTACTTTAGAACATCATGCAATATCATATGTGAACATTGTGGGTAGTAATTTTATGTTTGGGGACTTCTTGTCCTCCTTTACAATATTATCACTGTGTAGAAGAAACTTAGCTAAATGACCTGCATGCTTAGATTCTAAATGCAGGTCAAGGAATGGCTCTATGTACACCAAACCTAATGAGTTAGTAGAATAGGTTGCAGCCTAGTTGACATGATTTGAGGTCTGTTAGTTAAGGCTGAAGAATTAGATTAGATTTTTTGCTTGTCATATTCCCTGACACTTCACCATTGGAGATTCAATTAATAGCTTTCTATGAAAGTGTTTAGAAGAGTATACTTTCAACCAATATAAAAAATATAAAAAAAAATATTCTGTTGAGAATAAGACCCTGTAGGACTGGCCACAGTGTGACATCTGGAAATAGGATATAGGGTCAAAGACAAATATTACTAACTGCAAAATGCTGGTCCATTTTCTGTGTACCATACTTAATGATGTTGTTGTTTCTCACTATGAGCCTGAGAGCTCCAAGCAAAGTCCTGATTTGGGCAGTCTTCTTATAGAACCCATTTGCTAGTATTTTTAAAATAAACTTTCCAGTCCCTTTGTAACTCTTTAATAGATACAAAATTATAAAGGGATGTTTATATTCTAATGGTAAATCATTTTAATTCTAGAGACTAATGAGAGAATATAATTACAGATTTTCTAGGAATGGACAAAAAGTCCTTTGAAACTGGATTATCCTGTGTTAAGCAATTCCCAAGCCACATGTTTCACTCAATTCACAGATCATCAGCAGAAGGTAATGTAAAGTTAAAAAGAAACTTATTAAAATTCCAAGGATTAAATGAAGCTGACATGGCCCTTAGATTATAGTTAAATGTTTCCAGGGTACATACAATCACTATTGTTTGACAGTACAGATGCAGAACAGAACATGGTGTGTATTTACCTCCTTCTCAAATGCTCCAACATTTAGCACATACAATTGCATGACTTTCAATAATCTGTACATATCTAAATGTAAGTAAAACATTTATTTTGGCTATTTGGGACAGTTTAGCAGAAAAAGATCCCATGGAGACTGATTTGAATCATTTTTAGGGGTCTGATGCCAAAAAGTCTTCATGAATCTAAGAATAGCACAACAGCTACATCCAAACACAAGAATATGCACATGGTAGCCATTCAGTTTGTAGTTTACCTTTATAAGTATGGGAAGACACTTCTAGGAATATTTCTTTTTAGCATGAAGGAATGCCAAAACAACCAACATTTCATGTCAGATAGCAAAACTAGTAAAGAAGCTCTTTCCTAAAACACAGGCTAAATAAGAAGTATCATTAACTCAAATATTCAGCATTTAATTTTTTAATAATAAACTACCTGACTCTCACTAAAAGCCTTAATGTCCTTTTTCCTCTCCTTTTGGGAGGGCTTAGGTGAATTTAAGGACATAGAAGATAGGCCATTTGTCTCCTGGCCACTAGCTGGCCAAATATTGAAATAAATCAGCCTAGCAACAGCACTTCTGCTATCACAAACCCAGCCCTAGGCATAGTTATTTGAAGAGCTCTGTCACTTCAAAGTGTACAAAGTCCCCTTTCCTTTGATGAAGATGGGCCAGGGTAGCTGTTTTAGAAAGACTTGCTTCAGACTTGTCTAAAAATGTTTTCTGCAGCTGACCATGGGTGAGGGTCTAAATACCTCTTAGAGACATGAATTTTATTATTAGCAACCAGTGTTGTTCTCTAAGTCTGGAATTGAGCTCTAGGGCCAATGAAACTTAAATTCTGAGCCTTCGGTCATACTTACATTCCTGGCCTCTGTTGCCCTTAGATTGCAGGCATCTTTTTCCTCACTGACTTGTACGCACTTGAGAAGTCCTCAGTGAGTGAGTATGGGAAGTCATGTAACAGCATCAACTAGTGCATAATGTGTTCTTTTTAGTCTATATGTAAGATATCCCTTGGTCTTTGAATAAGGTACTGGGCTCTCACTTCTTATGCTCATATGACAATGTTCTTGGAAGTCTCATGGCCTTACTGCTTAATGGGTAGGTCAACATAAAATCCACCTATGGTGGCAGCCAGATGTCATTCTTAGGGTATAACATTAGTTTGCTCATCCACATTGACACTTTTAATTCCGGCAAACATTACCTGATATTCATGAGGCCATCCCCTGACCTTTATTACTCCCTTGGGAAGAATACCTACAAATTCTCTCTGTGACTTCTCACGTTTCAACTAGGTAAGCCAAAGCTTGCAACTGAGATCCAATAACAGTGTACACATTGAAGAAAAAAAAAACATATATATATATACAACAGAAAATAACCAAATCCCTAACATTCAGTATGCAGCAAAATTGTTTCCTAGTTCCTGCCATGATGAATGTCCTTTGTCCCCAGCTTTAGCAAAATCCACATGTTACCTATTTGTGAAGAACCACTAGTGCTAACACTTCCACCTGAGCTTTCTAAACACCTTAAAAAAGACAGATTCAGGCAGTGTTGAGACAGTCACATTAAAGGACAAAAACAACTAGCCATTTTGCCTTTGGAGCATACCCTTTTTTTCAATAAAAACTCTAGTATTTCTGATTTGAGGGAGCTGGTCATGGTACTTCTCATGATACATGAGGTTCTCATCATGCATCAAACATAGTGTTGATTTCCATATTTCTTAGAAGATGAGGTGGACCTGGCATAGGATAAGGATTCATGAAGACTGGTGGCCTCCCCTTCTTGTCATGTCGGCCTCAGCCACAAATTCAACAGGAAAGTTGCTTAAGACTGGCACTAGGGACAGAGCTAATTACGGTAAATATTATACAGCTCTTAATTGGAACCTGGATATGCTGCCTGACAGACTTTAATTTCTGGAAAAAAAAATTAAGAGAGAAACTTCTGTTAGTTTTTTTAAAGAAAAAAAAAAAAAACAACTCATCAGTTTAAGCTTGACCTATTATTTCCAAAGCCCCATGTGCAAACAACTTACATGATAAAAAGCAGCTGGCAACTGAACCTATTAAAAAAAAAAATCACAGTCTGACACGGGCTTAAAACCAATTGGAGAGGCGAGATACATAGGGAGGAGAGAAGTTCTCCAGTTACCCAATCTGAGAAATGTTTCCAGTTCTTTCTCAGCCATCCTGGGAACTATACAAGCTAATAGGCAAGTTGCCAGCTTTACACATCCACGCTTTTTAAAATTGGGGGTAATATCAGGTGATATCAACTTGTGTCACTCTGCTCTTCTAATATTTCCTACCACCCCAAAAATGAGGTGATATTTTAATGACTTTATATTCATTTCCTCCACACACACCCCACCTTGGCTACTATGATAAACATGTTTGGAAAAAGGTGTTAATGGCAGATAAAGACAGTTCATTCCTATTCCCAGGCATTTTTCTAAATTCTTGATGCCTTAAGACTGAGAAGTAAGAATTTGAATTCAAATCAATCCAGTAAGGACTTAGCTTAGGGGATTTTTCACTGTCTTTTCCTTCTATTCAAGAGTCAATTATTTAAGAGCTTTCCAGCTATACATCTCATGTGCCACCCCATACTACTACATTCCCCAAACCCCATCAAGCAGAAAATGAATAAAAATTAACCCAGAGTTTAATTTTGCAGATTTCACTGCCCAAAGTCTTGAAATTCAAAGGAAGAGTTAATTTAAACATTTTTATAGCTTAGTACACCCCACTCCTAGTTCGTTCTTTGCTATTTAAACAGAGATTTGACATTTCTAATTAGGAAGTTTTACATCCAGGCAAGAGGAATTTACCCCCAGCTGGGAAAACATAGCTTAGTAAGAGTTTGACATCAGCCCTCATTGATCTGGAGATTATCTCCGATTTGAGACTGAAGAGCCTCTGGGAGACTGGGGAGGGGAAACAAATGTGGGAAAGTGTGTGGAAATGCTTTCTTTGACTTTGGGGTTAGGTGGATAAAGTCTGGCAAGCAGAGACTTGGGAGCAGAAATCGTTTTTTCTTCTTCCCCTTGCTGCAACCTTCCTCTCCCAGCTCCTCTTTTCAGTATTTCAGAATCTGAACTTGCTAAAGGAAGACAAAGAACTTGTCAATCATAGCCACTGGAAAGATTTTCATATTGTTTTAACTTCATTGACAAAATGCCTTATTGCTTTGTGGTTTTCAGAGGTGTTTGAGTTAAATGGGAGAGCACTCAAGGAAGTTTCCCAGGACCAAGTGTATTAGTGATTCTACCAGAAGGATCATCATCAGGAAGCTTATCTCCAAATTGAGAACCATATACAGGTTATCTTTTTCATATTTTACTTGGTTTCTTCTTTTGGCACCTTTGACACACAAAGATTTCCCATTATCTATGTCTTTCCTCTGTGGCTTAGGAACTTCATATAATGCCCTTTATGTCCAGACTGAGTGCTTGTGTCTTGGTTCACCTCCCCTACAGTCTTCACTGTAGTGGAATGTCTTCTTTATGAAGGAGAAAACTGTGGTCCCTAAACTTCTTAGCCCAAGCATTCAGGGCCATCTCTAGGAAGTGCAGTCCATGCTTCTCATTCCAGACCTGTCTAGAGGCCACTCTAGTCTCTCTTGGGATTATCCTGTTCTATTCCTGACCCTGCCATCACTGTAGATGGTGATGTGACATAAGTACTTATCTTAGTGTTGAGCTTAAGTTAGTGTTGAGCTAGCCTTCAGTGGGCTATACTTCTTTAACTGCTAGAACTTGTAAGATTTCCCAACTTCCATACCTTAGAGTTGTCCTGAGAAGTCTTGTCAGGGACACCACTCAGGGCTCAACTTGTTTACCAAGAGATTGACAGTGCCTTGAGACAGGACTTGTGAATGTTGAATCACCCTTTACTTAGGACTAGTTCTTGTATTGCCTATGAAATTGTAGTATTCCTTTGGTCACCTCTTTCTAAAGGATTATTTTAATTTTATATTGGAAATGTGACAAGATTACCATCTACATGTCTAATAAATCATGGGATTCTTATGTAAATTAACCTAGTGCCCTACAGCTTTAGAAAAATACAGAAATTTGACATAAAAATATAGAAAATTTGATATAGAAAAGTGATAAATATATTAATGGAAGAGAAACTTGCTACTATGTGATCCTTTTAAAGTAAACTCTCAGGGATAATATCCTTGCCTTTGAATCATAGCTTAAAAATGGCTAAGGTGTTGGGATAGTTTTATACTGACAAAGTGAACTTAGGAGATATTTATGAATATTTAAGGCTTCAGAAGTCCCTTGACCACTTTAAGTAGGTAGTCACCTACACTTTCTATATATAAGGCAACATTGGTCTAATGATGAAACAAGTAAAAGAAGTGTTAACAGTAGATTTGATGAATTAAAAAAGGATCTAGAATCCTTTCTGGGGAGACTCAGAGTCAGGTGGGTGAGTATCAAAGTTTAAGGCAGACTAAAGGTCAGCATTAAGTGAAAAAGCCAGTGTGTTATGAGAAGTGAAAAGTCAGGCATGTCCTTCTAGCAGGAACCCAATTATACAAGAACCAGATAGCAAAACTATTAAGAGGGTCAGGATCATAGCCTTGGCAAATTTTGGTGTATTAGATGATCTTCAGGAGTTAGAAGAGAAGAAAATAGATGGTAGGGTATTAGCCAACCAGTTAGGACCCAAGAATCAGAAACATCCAAACTAGTTAGTTAGGTAGAAGAGGACACAATTCAAAGCACCAGTGACATGAGATAGAAGATTTAGTCAGCTTACAGGTTTTGATAAATTTTCTAGGAAAGGAGAGCTCATTTTCTAAGTCTAGGTGTGGACAAAGAAATAACTGAAAGCTGATGACTGGAATGGGGAGTGAAAACCTGGGAGTGACAGCCAGTTCTTCATAGAACTTGAATTACCTATTTTGTCTTCCTTCCAAAAAGTAAAATGTCCCCTTGTCCAGTGCTTAGCATATAGTGGGCATTTGGTTTATGTTGTATAAATAAAGACTATTTTATGAATAATATAAGGAGACTAAATAAATTTATCTGCTTAAATTGTAAGAGTTATTTATTTACAAGTAACTAAGTCCATGAGGGCACCCGGACCATGTCCACCCAGTACAATCTCTGCCTAGCACAGTGCCAGGTTATATTAAGTACTAGATGAATATTTGTTAAATAGATGAATGTAAACATATGTAAGGGTTCCAGTTGAATTCTATGGGCTAACCCCAACAACTTGGCAGCTGTTTATGAGTACTGTACTATGTTTTTGGTCTTTTCTGGTGTTCTGATAATGTAGTATAGGGCAGGGGAAGACCATGCAGGGTTGTCTAACTTGAAGTTAAAAGATGAGAATTGGGTGGTGCCTTGTCTTTGGTTGAGCATCTGACTCTTGGTTTTAGCTTAGGTCATGATCGCATGGGTCATGAGATCAAGCGCTGCATGGGGCTCCATGCTCAACAGGGAAACTACTTGAAGATTCTTTCCCTCTGCCATGCTCCCTTAAAATAAATAAATAAATCTTTTTTAAAATGGTGGGAGTGGGGCATATTTTATCTGGATAGAAAAAGGTGCCTTATCTCTAGAGCAGTGTGCAGTGTTGTAATTTATCGAATCCTATAGAATACAGTAACTTTTTAGGATGATAGAGATGGTGCTATTGTGGGGATAAGTAGAGTTAAAATATGATTAAAATTATGTATGTTTGATTTGCAAAGAACAGTTCAAGAATATGTTATATTGTAAAGCAGTACAAATATGAGGAGATAGCATTATGAATTCATGTTTCAGAAGTGTTAAAGACACTTGGTAATGATGACTATATCTACACAATTCACCTTGATGGTAAACAGCATAAATAATGACTTGGAAGAACCAAGGGATATGGATTCAATTTGGGCCTAAATTATCAATGTAAGATATGCATGTGCTTTCCCATTCAGGATAGTAAGCAAACTCTCTTTTCTTTGTTGAAGTGAGAGTAAGGAGAGCTGGGAAAGTGAACAAAACTGTAATCATCCAAGTTTTTCTTGGAAGCTTTAGCCTTCCCTTTTTGCTCCATTTGCCCCTTGGAGTATTCATCTCCTTCAAATTCTTAGTACCCTGCTGTGTTCTACCTTTCTACCTTAATAAGTCAGGAAATAAATTGATCACTTTACTTTCATGACATTCTGTGATGATGATTTTTCTGCCAGGTTTTGTTTGTACTTCACTTAAAGTCAAATCAATGACTATAGAGCATCTACGGCATGTAAGTTACCAACTGGACTAGATATAGTAGATATAAAGGCTAATTGGTCATGGTCCCATCCTCAAGAAATTAACAGCTTAATATTTAAGTGGAAGAGATGAAAGACAGGCTCTACTATAATTCAGAAGTAAGACTGTAAAACATGCTATAAATAAAATTCAAACAAAATATAACAGGAATATATGAGATGTAGGTTATTCTTAGTGTATTCTTAGTGGACTTAAAAGTTTATTACATAGGAAATAGGGATGTTGGAGAAAGACATTATGAGAAGAAGGGACAACAAGGGAAAGGTATACTAAAAAGAAAGTATAGGACATGTTCCAAGAACAGTGAGGAGTTTCATGTGGCTAGAATATGAGGGTACATGAAAAGCATGTTATGGGAGATGGCATCAAGAAACTGATTTTTAGGAAGAATAGTTTAATAGATTTCATTCTTTTTTTTGCCATGTTTTCCTTTTCATTTATTTATTTTTTTATTTTTAAAATTTTAATTCCAGTTAACATACAGTATTAAATTAGTTTCATGTATACAATATAGTAATTCAACAGTTCCATACATCATCTGGTGCTCATCATGACAAGTGCACTCCTTAATCCCCACCACCTACTTAACCTAACCCCCACTCCTCCCCTCTGGTAACCATCAGATTGTTTTCTTGCTTTGTTTCTCTCTCTCAGTTTTTTTCCTTTTACTCATTAGTTTTGTTTCTTAAATTCCACGTGAGTGAAATCACATGGTATTTGTCTTTCTCTTACTGACTTATTTCACTTAGCATTATACTCTCTAGCTCTATTCATGTCATTGCAAATGGCAAGATTTCATTCTTTTTTATGACTGACTAGTATCCCATTATATAAAGAGACCACAACTTCTTTACCCATTCATTATTCAATGGACACTTGAGCTTCTTCCATCATCTTGGCTATTGTAAATAATGCTGCTATAAGCACAGGCAGGTATGCGTACCTTTGGATTAGTGTTCTATATACTTTGGGCAAATACCCAGTAGTGTAAGTGCTGGATCATAAAGTTAGTTCTATTTTTAACTTTTTGAGGAACTGCCACTGTGGAAAACAGTAATCCATCAACTGTTTTTGAAAAGAGGGTCTCTAATTTAGGAAGGTAAATCTGATGGGATTATGAGTGTTGGGTTAATGTGGGGAAGACTGAAGGAAGGGAAACAGTTATGTAGCTACTATAACTGTTTAGATGATATGTGATGATACCTTGAACCAATCTACTCGCAGAGAGGATGGAAAAGTAGGACAGATGAAATGAGAGGGGGAAGAAGACCTACAAAATTTTAGTGACTAACTAGGACAGATAGATGAAGGGGAGGGGGGCTTTAAAGATGATGCCATTAAATCATGATCAGTTGGCAGAAGGGTAATTCATAAATCAAAGTTGGAATCATGGGAGCAATTTGTTGGGGAGACAGGTGAGAAGAACAGATTGGGACATGTTGAACTTAGTTGTTACTTGTATATTCAGATAGAGGTATTCAGGAGATAGCTGGAAATGTATGTAGCATGATTCTCAGGAGAAAAATCAGAAAGAAAAATATAGATTTAGGAGATATTATCATAGATGTGACCAATTACTCTATAGGACTGGTGGCATCACTAAAAGTGGGTGTCTAGTATGAAAAGAGAAGATTGATGACATTTCCTTGTAGAACTCTTATATTAAGGAACTAGGAGGAGGAAGAAGAGCTCAAAAAAGTGTATCTAAACAAGAGTGATCAAAGAAATGTGGTAATGAGATAAATATAAAGTCACTAGCCCATCTGTTTCTTGAGGGCAGGGACTTTGTTGTATTCATTATTCTTTATCAATATAATAATTGCTCAAGAAATACTTGCCAAATGGATGAATGAATATCACAGAAGCCAATGGGGAAAACTTCTTTTCACAAAAGATAAACATGGACAAATATGGTCTGAAGTTGAAGAGAATAGCATTTGGGAATAACACTAAATGTGGTAATAAAAAGATCATTCATTGGTAACTTGGTCAGAACAGTATCTATTGAGAGGTGAGGGCAGAAACCAGATTAGAGTAATTGGAGTAGCGAATTCCCCCTTCTCTATATTCTCGTCAATATCTGTCATTTCCCAACTTGTTAATTGTAGCTGTTCTGACTGGTATGAGGTGATATCTCACTGTGTTTTCAGAGAAAGACAATTATCATATGATCTCTCAGATATGAGGAATTTGAGAGGCGGAGTGAGGAGTTGTGGGGGGGGTAGGGAAGGAAAAAAATGAAATAAGATGGGATCAGGAGGGAGACAAACTATAAGAGACTCTAAATCTCATAAAACAAACTGAGGGTTGCTGGGGGGTGGGAGGGTAGGAATAGGGTGGTTGGGTTATGGACATTGGGGAGGGTATGCGATATGGTGAGTGCTGTGAAGTGTGTAAGCCTGTTGATTCACAGACCTGTAACCCTGGGGCAAATAATACATTATATGTTAATAAAAATAATTTAAAAATACCTCTAAATGGATGAAAGACCTCAATGTGAGACAAGAATCCATCAAAATCCTAGAGAATATAGGCAGCAACCTCTTTGACTTAAGCCACAAGAGCTTCTTACTAGACACGCCTCTAAAAGCAAGGGGATAAAAGGCAAAAATGAACTCTTAGGACTTCATCAATACAAAAACTTTTGCAAAGCAAGGGAACAATCAACGAAACTAAAAGGCAACCTACAGAGTGGGAGAAGATATTTGCAAATGTCTTATCATATTAAGGGCTAATATTAAAATTCTATAAAGAGTTTATTAAACTCAACATCCAAAAAAAAAAAAAAAACAAAAAACAAAAATCCAATCAAGAAATGGGCAGAAGACATGACTGGACACTTCCCCAAAGAAGACCTACAAATGGCTAACAGACATATGAAATAATGCCCACTATCACTCAGCATCAGAGAAATGTAAATCAAAAATCACAATGAGATATCACTTCACATCAGTCAGAATGGCTAAAGTTAACAACTCAGGAAAAAACAGATATTCACAGGAATGTGGAGAAAGCTTACCATCTTACACTGCTGGTGGGAATGCAAGCTAGTAAAGCTGCTCTGGAAAAGAGTATGGAGATTCCCCAAAAAGTTAAAAATAGAACTACCCTACAACCCAGTCATTGCATTACCAGGTATTTATCCAAAGGATACAAACAGTGATTCAAATGGACCCATGTATCCCAATGTTTATAGCAGCAGTGTCCATAATAGCCAAACTATGGAAAGAGCTCAGATGTCCATCAATGGATGAATGGATAAAGAAGATGTGGGGTATATATGTACAATGGAATATTACCCCGCCATCAAAAAGAATGAAATATTACCATTTACAACCACGTGGTTGGAACTAGAGGTTATTATACTAAGAAAAATAAGTCAGGGAAGGGCAAATACCATATGATTTCACTCATATGTGGAACTTAAGAAACAAAACAGATGAACATAAGGGAAGGGAAAGAAATATAAAATAAGATGAAAACAGAGAGGGAGACAAACCATAGGACACTATTAACTATAGGAAACAAACTGAGGGTTGATGGAGGGGAAGCGGGGGAGGATGGGGTAATTGGGTGATAGGCCTTAAGGAGGGCATTTGATGTAATTAGCAATGGGCATTGTATGCAACTGATGAATCACTAAATTCTACCCCTGAAACTAGTAATACATTATATGTTAACTAAATTGAATTTAAATAAAATTAAAAAAATAATACATATGAAATGTTTTTTTGTCCCCCTCAGAGAAGTGGATGGAAGAGGTCATCTGTTGATGTTCAAGGCTTGGGGGCCTTGAGAAAAGTGGGATATCTTTGGTATAGGTACCTTGAAAAATTCCCCAAGTGGACTAGACTGGTGAAAAATAAAACATTGTCAATCAGCTCTAAAAGTCTGGTCAATGTTGGATAGCAAGGATTCATGTAAAAGAGCCCATCATGTTAGTCACATAATTTTCTCCAGCAATGCTTATACAACCAGAAGTAGGAAAAGATAAACGGGTATTTGAATAGTCTTAATAAACAATTTTTTTGGAGTTTGGTGGAAAGACATATGTGAAAGACAAAGGAGTGAGGGTTTTGAAGATAACTGGTGAAAGAACATGATTCAGTATTTCCCCCCTTTTTTTGAGCAGCTTGTACACTAAACACACTGTGATAGATGCTTTTCCTTCATGTCCTACTTTAAATCTCATGATATACCTGGTAGATGAGGTTATTATTATTATAACATCCAATATATGGATAATGAAACCTTGGCTCAGAAAGGTTGCCTACATTTCACAGCTAGATTGAAAGCAAGCTGGGATATAAAACCCTGTCTCACTATCTCCAAATAGCATAAACTTTAAATCTTTAGCAGTTGAGTACATTTGTTGTCTTCTTTACTGTTAAAGGGATATTATTTGGGGGTGGAGGCAAGGGATTAAGGATATTTGGGAGCTAGAGAGGCTTTAGCTTTGTCATTGAAAGTGTTAACATCCCTTTCCTTGTTATATCTAATGGTAGCTCCCTTATGCTTAGGGACCTGGATCAAAAAAATGAGTCCATTCCTAAGATGATCCTTCTTCTACTTGCCAGGGGTTTGTGCATTAGAATGCTTCAATTATGAAGTTAGAATGATCTGAGTATGAATCTAATTACATACTAATTGTGAAACCTTGAGTAACTTATATAACCTCTCAGGGTCCTAGTTCATTATTTTGTGTAATGGAGACAGTAACTACCTCATAGGATTAAGCAAGATGATACCTATCAATCCCCTAGCAGAATTTTATATGAACACAGTAAATGCCATTATCATATGAAACTGTCATCATTAGTATTATTTTTTTTACCTTCTTTATTAACACTGGCTTTATCCTTTTTCATTATTCTACACCAGGATTCTTAGATGTTGGGAAATATTCCTCCCAAAAGTGTGATCATATTCATTTCCTATCCCTGAGGCCTAGAAAGCAAGTCAAAATCTCATGGTCCACAGTATCAGGTGCCTCAGAACATCCTGCATCCAGGTTATTGGACTGGGGCATTAGAGAAGCCAGCCACTTTAGCTGTTAGTGGATAAAGCCCAGGGATACTTAGTTTTCAAACAAGGCAGAGAAGAACAGTTCGTTGCCTGATAAGCTCAGATATTAGGGACAAAAATCCAAAACTTGTAGTTCCTTTGGTTTATGTAGCAACTGTGTTTAAATGGGTCAGTATAAAACATTCACAGCAATGCTTAAAAACTAGAATTAGAAAGAAAAATTAATGAAATTATTGTCATCAAACTCTGCTTTTTAGTTCTTTTTTGATCTGGCTCTTCCCTCATTTTCCAACCTTGTTCCTGCTTTGCTTCAACAGTAATGAGCTGCTTGCCTTTTCCTCATATATATTACACAATATTACACAGTATTTTTACTGCCACTGTGTCCTTGCTCCTACAGCTTGTTTGTACTTACTGTATTCCCATCCTTTTCCTACTTCTATTTCTCCAGAAGGATCAAGCCATGTATCATCTCCTCCAGAGAGATCTATCTGTCTACCTCCCATCCCCCAAACTGGATTTTCCATTCCAAATATATTGTGCGTATATTGTACCATGGTACTTCTAAATCATTTGATCAATTTATTTTCTCCCCCTGGACTTTGAGCTTCTGGAGGACCAGGATGTTATCTTGTTTATCTTTGTACTCATAACATTTAGTATGACACTTAGCACAGAGTTAGTATTCAGTAAATATATGTTTAAAAAGCATATGAGTTTGCACATAGAATAGTAATATTAGGTCATTTAATGTGCATTGGATGAAAACTTTCTGGCAAGTTTTATCGGATTACGTCAGTCATCTTTCTGTATGTATGCTCAGTCATCATAATTTATTGCTGATATAGCATGGCTTTCTGCTACAACTTAAAACAAATTACTGGAAACACTGCTTATGAGGCACACATTTTCTTTCTTTCTTTCTTTCTTTCTTTCTTTCTTTCTTTCTTTCTTTCTTTCTTTCCTTCCTTCCTTCCTTCCTTCCTTCTTTCTTTCTTTCATGTTCAGTTAGCCTGCGTATAGTACATCATTAGTTTTTGAGGTAGTGTTCAATGATTCATTGGTTGCATATAACGCCCAGTGCTCATCACAACATGTGCCCTCCATAATACTCATCACCCTGTTACCCGCGCCCCCCCCCATAACTCTCAGTTTGTTTCCCAAAGCCTAGAGTCACTCATGGTTTGTCTGCATCTCTGATTTCTTCCTGTTCAGTTTTCCCTTCCTTTCTCTGTGGTCCTCCAGGCTACTCCTTACATTCCACATATGAATGAAACCATATGATAATTGTCTTTCTCTGCTTAACATGTCATGAAAGAAATTGCTGTGGCTGATGTCAACTGCTTATGTTTCTTCTAGGATTTTGATATATTTCTGTCTCATATTGAGGTCTTTCATCCATTTTGAGTTTATCTTTGTGTATGGTGTAAGAGAATGGTCAAGTTTCATTCTTCCATATATAGCAGTCCAATTTTCCCAGCACCATTTATTGAAAAGACTGTCTTTTTTTCCATTGGATATTCTTCAGTACTTTGTTAAAGATTAGTTGACCATAGAGTTGAAAGTCCATTCCCAAGCTCTCTGTTCTGTTGATCCATGTGTCTGTTTTTGTGCCAGTACCATACTGTCTTGATGATTATAGCTTGATAATACATCTCGAAATCCAGAAATGTGATGCTTTAAGCTTTGGTTTTCTTTTTCAACATTATTTTGGCTATTTGGAGTTTTTTGTGGTTCCATACAAATTTTAGGATTGTTTGATCTAACTCTGTGAAAAATGTCAGTGGTATTTTGACAAGGATTGCATTGAAAGTGTAAATTGCTAAAGCAACTTCTTTCAAGACATGTCTCCAAAGGAAAGGGAAACAAAAGCAAAAAAAGAACTTTTGGGACTCCATTAAGATAAAAGGTTTCTGTACAGCAAAAGAAACAGCCGACAAAACAAAGAGGAAACCCATGGAATGGGACAAGATATTTGCAAATGACACTACAGACAAAGGGATGATATCCAAGATCTATAAAGAACTTCTCAACACCCCAAACACAAATAATCCAGTCAAAAAATGGGCAGAAGACATGAACAGAAACTTTGCCAAAGAACACATACAAATGCCTCATAGACACAGAAAAAGGTTTATCATTAGCCATCAGGAAAATTCAAGTCAAAACCACATTGAGATATTACCTTACACCTGTTAGAATGGCAAAAGTCGACAAGACAAGAAACAACAAATGGTGGAGAGTTTGTGGAGAAAGGGGACACTCTTACACTGTTGGTGGGAATTTAAGTTGGTACAGCTACTTTGGTAAATAGTGTGGAGGTTCCTAAAAAATTAAAAATAGAGCTACTCTATGACCCAGTGATTGCACTACTGGGTATTTACCCCAAAGATACAGATATAGTGAAATGAAGGGCCATCTTCATTTCATGCATCCATCCATCTTCATGCAATTTTCATAGCAGCAATGTCCACAATAGCCAATCTGCTGAAGGAGCCCAAATGCCCTTCAACAGACAAATGGATAAAGAAGATGTGGTCAATATACAAAATGGAATATTACTCACTCGCCATCAGAAAGGATGAATTCCCAACTTTTGCATCAACATGGATGGGACTGGAGGAGATTATGCTCAGTGAAATAAGTCAAGCAGAGAAAGTAAATTATCATATGGTTTCACTTGTGGAACATAAGGAATAGCATGGAGGACATTAGGAGAAGGAAGGAGAAAATGAAGGGGGAGAAGTCAGAGTGGGAGACAAACCATGAGAGACTATGGACTCCATGAAACAAATGGAGTTTTAAAAGGGAGGGGGTGGGGGATGGGTGAGCCTGGTGATGGGTATTAAGGAGGGCATGTATTGCAATTAGCACTGTGTGTTATATGCAAACAATGAATCATGAAATACGACATCAAAAACTAATGATGTACTGTGTGGTGACTAACATAATATTAAAAAAATGTGTAAATTGCTCTGAGCACCATAGTCATTTTAATGTTTTTTCTTCCAATCCATGAACATGGAATGTTTTCCATTTCTCTGTGTCTTCCTTGATTTCTTGCATAAGTGTTCCTTAATTTCTAGAGTTTAGATCCTTTACCTCTTTGGTTAGGTTTATTCTTAGGTATCTTATGGTTTTTGGTGCTATTGTAAGTGGAATTGATTCCTTAATTTCTCTTTCTTCAGTTATATTGTTAGTGTATAGAAATGCAATTGATTTATATGCATTGATTTTGTATCCTGCCAAGTTACTGAATTGCTGTGTGAGTTCTAGTAATTTGGGGGTGGAGTCTTTTGGGTTTTCCACATAAAGTATCATGCCATCAATGAAGAAAGAGAGTTTGACTTCTTCTTTGCTGATTTGAATTCCTTTTATTCCTTTTTGCTTTCTGATTGTTGAGGCTAGGACGTCTAGTACTATGTTGAACAGTAATGGTGAGAATGGGCATTCCTGTCATGTTCCTGACCTTGAGAGAAAAGTTCTCAGTTTTTCCCCATTGAAAATGATATTGTCTGTGGGCTTTTCATAGATGGCTTCTATGATATTGAAGTATGTTCCCTCTATCCCTATACTTTGAAGAGTTTTAATCAGGAAAGAATACTGTATTTTGTCAAATGCTTTTTCTGCATCAATTAAGAGGATCATATAGTTCTTGTTTTTTTTCTTATTAATGTGCTCTAACAAATTGGTTGATTTGCAAATTTTGAACCACCCTTGTATCCCAGGAATAAGTCCAACTGTATTTTGGTGAATAATCCTTTTAATGTACTGTTGGATCCTATTGGCTAGACTCTTGTTGAGTATTTTGGCGTTCATGTTCATCATGGATATTAATCTGTAATTCTCCTTTTTTATGGGGTCTTTGTCTGGTTTTGGGATCAGGGTGATGATGGTCTCCTAGGACGAGTTTGGAATTTTTTTCTTGTATTTCTGTTTTTTGGAATAGTTTCAGTAGAATAGGTATTATTTCTTCTTTGAATGTTTGGTAGAATTCCCCTGGGAAGCCATTTGGCCCTGAGTTTTTTGGGGAGGTTTTTGGTTACTGGTTCAATTTCCTTTCTGTTTATGGTCTGTTCAGATTGTCTATTTCTGCCTTTTTTCGGTCTTGGTGGTTTGTAAGTTTCCAGGAATGCATTTATTTCTTCTAGATTGAGTGTGTTTTCAGTCTCATGAATTCTCATGAATTCTCATTAGTTTCAATGAATTGTTTGAGTTTATAGTTAATTTCCTGGTTGACCCAATCATTCCTTAGCAGGTTGCTCTTTAACTTCCAAGTGTTTGAGTTCCTCCCACATTTCTTCTTGTGGTTGAGTTCCAGTTTCACAGCATTGTGATCTGAAAATATGTATGAGATATTGTCAATCTTTTGGTATCATTTAAGGCCTGATTTATGAGCCAGTATGTGTCTATTCTGGAGGAAGTTCGATGTGCACTTGAGAAGAATGAGTAGTCTGTTATTTCAGGATGGATATTCTGTATATATCTATATATACAGTTCTGTATATATCTGTATTCTGTATATATCTATGAAGTCCATCTGTATATATCTACGAAGTCCATTTGGTCCAATGTGTCATTCAAACCTGTTTCTCTGTTGATCTTCTGCTTATATGATCTGTCCATTGCTGAGAGTGGACTGTTGAGGTCTTCTACTATTAAAGTATTATTATAGATATGACTCTTTATTTTGGTTAACAGCTGGCATGTGTAGTTGCCTGCTCTTATATTGGGGGCATACATATTTCCAATTGTTAGATCTTCTTGTTGGATTGGCCCTTTCAGTATGATACAGTATCTTTCTACTTCTCTTACTACAGTCTTTGGTTTAAAATCTAATCTGTCTGATATGAGAATTGCTACTCCAGCTTTTTTATTGAGGTCTGTTGGCATGGTAAATACTTCTCCATCTCCTCACTTTCAACCTGGGGTTGTCTTTAGGTTGAAAATGAGTCTCTTGTAGACTGCATATGGATGTGTTATGCTTTTTTTTTTTTTAATTGAATCTGAATCCCTGTGTCTCTTGATGGGAGCATTCAGCCTGTTCATGTTGAGAGTAACTGTTGAAGGATGTGAATTTAGCGTCATTGTATTGCCTGTAAAGTCTGTGTTTCCATAAGATTTCTGTTTCTTTATGATCTAGGTGACTCTTGGGGTTTCTCTTCACTTGCAGAATCCCCCTTAATATTTTTTGCAGGGCCGGGTTGGTGGTCACATATTATTTCAGTTTCTGAGCCTGAAATCTCCTTGTTTCCCCATCCATTCTGAATGACAGTCTTGCTGGGTAAAGTATTCTTGGATGTATGGTCATTTAGTACCCTAAATATGTCCTGCCAGCCCTTTCTGGCTTGCCAGGTCTCTGTGGACAGGTCTGATGTTATATTGATATTCCTCCCTCTGTACCTAAGAAATCTCTTCCCCTTAGCTGCTCTCAGGATAGCATCCTTGGCTCTAAGATTATAAGCTTCACTATTACCTGTCAGGGTGTTGATCTATTTTGATTGATTTTAGGAAGTGTCCTCTCTGCCTCTTGGACACAAATGCTGGTTTCCTTCCCCAGATTTAGGAAGTTCTCAGCTATGATTTTCTCAAATATACCTTCTAGTCCTCTCTTTCTCTCCCCACCCCCTTAGGGATCCCAATAATTCTGACATTGGAACATTTCATGGCATTGTTGATCTCTCTATTTTCATAGGCTACCAGCTGCCTATCCCTATCTTCTTCAGCTTCCTTCCTTTCTATCAGCTTATCTTTTAGGTCACTAATTCATTTTTCTGCCTCATTTACCCTAGCTATTAGAGTATCCAGTTTAGACTGCATCTCATCCATAACATTTTTAAGTTCAGCCTGATTAGATCTCATTTCTGCCCTTAGAGATTCTATATTGTCACTAATGCTTTTTTCAAGCACAGCTATTGACTTCATGATTGCTATCCTGAAGTCTATCTCTGTTATCTTGCTTATATCCATATTCATTAGTTCTGTGGCAGAGGACACTGTCTCTCATTCTTTTCTTTGTTGGAAGCTCCTCCTCCTAGTCATTCTGTTGAGATATGGTTGAGAAAATGGACAAAGTCCAAAATATCAGCCACAACCGAAGCCTAAAGCACCCCAGCAAAATCTGGAGTGGTCAAATGCCACCACTGAAAAAACAGAACCAAAGTGAAACACAAGAGTAAAATTTAAAAAATTGAAAATATAAAATAAAATTAAAAAAATATATAAGGGGGAGAGAAGATGGGAGGTTGTAATCTCTCAGCGTGGAAAAGGAGGTGTTTCAGTTGTTCCTGGGTGTATTTTAGTCTCTGTGTTAAAGGATACTATGTTTCAAAATTACTAGGTAAGTAAAACTTGTATATACAAAAAGGTAAAACTGAGTAGAGTGAAACACGGGCTAAAATAAAGCATATATCTATAAAAAATATAGGTGTGTAAAAATCCAAGTTCAAAAAGCAATTATTAAAGATGAGTTGGTATAATAGACATCTAGTTGAAATGAGGAGAATGTATAAAGAAAAATACAGCAGGGGAAAATGGCATGAGAAAAAGAAAAAAAAAGTAGAATTATATCTGAAAAATAAACAGCTCATGAGGCCATAGTTAGAACTCAATATACAATTTTCCCCTGGGAAATTGGATGGATTTTACCATCTTATAAGATCCAAAGGGTAGTCATCCACCAGTTCTATCCACCTGTCTTCTGGGGGAGGGTCCTGCTGCATTGTTTCTTAGGTAACCCTGCCTGTGGGGAGTTTCCCAACCCCCTATCAGGGGGATGGGCTCAGTGGAAACAAGACTTCTTTTTGGCTTTTTTTTCCACTGGGGCCTTTCTGTGCCTTTTGATCAGAGCAAAAATGGCTGCAGCCACACCTCTGGCTCAGAGCAGAAAGTTCACAGTCTGTCCTCTTTAATAGGCTTTCCAGGACAGTCTCCCTTTTTGCTTGTGCCTCTGAAAGCTGCAGCCTCCCATAGTGTGCACCCACAGCCACTCTCAGAAGTGTTTTCAGGGGCCAGGGATTGCCTCTGTCTTTTGTGATTCTAAAACCTGTAGAGGCTGCAGGCTCACAAACATGTGAGCAGGCACAGAAAGCTCTGGAACCAGGTCTGGTTTCTGCCCTAAAGCCCTTTCCTGGCCACGACTGCTCTCTAAGTTTTTGCCCATTCATGAGTGCAGGTTTCAGATTTTTTCAGGCTGTTCAAGGAACTAGTGGATATCCCCCCACCTGGTTCATGTCTTCTGGCTATCTAAGCTGAGGGTCTCTTTCTGGGCTTGCTGACCATAACCTGCTTCTTGGCTCCAATGCTTAAGTCCTCTACCATTTTAGGAATCTCCTTTTGCTCTGTGATCCCTCATGACCTGATGCCACAATGCCCTACCTAGAATTCTGTCTTTTCGTTTCCAGAGCCCCCTTTCAGAGAGGGATGTCTCTCCCTAGAGCAGACTTTTAAAGGTTCCAATTTTGCGCTCTGCTGTTATATCACATTCTAGGCACTAGCTCAAGGCAGCTCCCCCACTTCTGTTTATCTTCTGATATCTCCCTGCAGTTTCATGACTCTGCATGGTTTATCTTGCCAAAGACAGTTGCTTTTCTGCTTGTATAGGTCCCGATATATATTCTTACATCTAAGGATGATTTTGTGGGTGTTCAAAATGGTTTGATAGCTATCCAGCTAAATTCAGGGGACCAGTTGAAATTGGGTCTCTTTCTCCTCTGTCATCTTGCCTTCCTCTCTCCACACATTTTTCTTTATAGTTTTTTTTTGTTTTTGTTGTTGTTGTTCTTTAACCTCTAGAGATTTCTAAATTGCTGTACTATCAAGTTTGGAACAAAATCCCAAAGAATATAAAATAAATATATAAGATTTCAATGGCCATATTTCGTTATATAAGTGAAAAACAATTTACCTGACCTCCTGTCATCAGCAACTCTCTATTAACTGATCCCTTTACACAGTCTCTATTCAAAGAGAACTGATATTCATAACATGAACCCTGAGACCCTATGGCTTCATGAAGTGTCTTCTGAATCATCAAAAGAAAATTCAAGTCCTATTCGGTCTTGTTGCAGTGTAGAATATATTTTCTCTTCTTGTTCTTTGAAAGGTGTCTCATGCAGAATGGTAATTATCAAGTAGACTCTTAGATTAATCATATCCCCTGACCATGCCAGCAAACAGATTTCTACAAACAAGTCTGATGACAGTAATTGGATTATTTTGTAGAATTTAAATAAAGCATGAAGTATGATTTCTGTCTTTAAAGTTAGGAATGTAGATGTTGCTTCTTTTCTTTCAAAGAGAATTATTTTAAGGATTAATTAAATGATACCTGAATCATATTCTGGCATTATTGTTAGATAAGTGTGGTACAACCACTAAGTATAGCAGGTGTCACTTCTACTAGTCAGCAGTGGAAAAATCTAAGTTTTCATCTAAGTGATGTAGATATTTTTCCTCTTATAGTTAAGGTGAACATTCTCTTGCTTCAGTTGGATATAGAGTTTTGAATTAGTGTCCTGCAACATATGTTTTTCCTTGGCATTGTACTGTATTTTATGTTGGTTTAAAATGAATATTTCCTAATTAAGTGAGCATGACTCCAAATAACATGTTAATGTCATTTTTGGGAGGTTTATTATTTCATTCTAGGCAATATGTTCATATATGGTAATTCTAATATTAAATCTTAAAATGGGTTTTTTGTTTTAGATATTCAGTCCTTCCCAGCCAGCTGAGCCCAAGGGACAATTTAAACCAAGCTGCAGGTTCCCACCTCTGGTGAGAGAAGTTTTAAAAGAATAGTATAGCTGACACCTCATGTAATATCTACTAAGGTGTCCATAGTACCACAGAATATGCTAAACAGATTTTCATTACTGGGAAACTGGGATTAGGACTAGAGGTTCTAATAGTCTCTTTTGGACACTCAAACTGGGATATCATATGAAGCTGATGCTGGAGTGGCCTAGTTTTCGCTTTGTACATATGAAATAGAGAAAGCCAGGAGAAAGAGTGAGTAGATGGTGCAGGGAGAAAGAGAGAAGAAAGAAATAATGAGTTTGTGTTTTGGGCTGAATGTGTTCCCCCCAATTTCCTATATTGAAGACCTAACTCTCAATGTTATGGAATTTGGTAGTGGAGCCTTTGGGAGATAATTCAGTTTAAATGAGGCTGTAAGTGTGGACCCTATGATGGGATTAATATCATTATAGGAAGAGGAAGATACCAGAGCTCACTTGCTCTCTCTCTCTCTCTCCACCATGTGAGGACAGACTGAGAAGAAGGCAGATATCTACAAGCAAGGAAGAGGGCCTTAACTAGAAACCAAATTTGCCAGTACCTTGGTCTTGGACATCCCAGCCTCCAGAATTGTTAGAAATACTGCTTAAGCCACCCAGTCTCTGGCATTTTGTTACAACAGCCTGAGCTGACAGAGAGAGAGAGAGAGAGAGAGAGAGGCAAAGAAGCAGGGAGATTAAAAGACAAAAGACCATTTGACCCCAAAGGAAAAGAGATAGATAAAAGGTGTCTTTGTTCTGATTAGCCTTGCAGTTTTTGGTTCCAGGTCCTCATGAAATCTCCATAATTTAGAGTCTGTGACATACTCCTATATTCTTCTAATAAATTTTAGAACCCTTTTATATCTTGGCAAGTTTAATTGACTTTTTAGTCCTTGATTCCATATGATCTTTAAATAGGATAGGCACTTGGTTTTTATCTTGATTTACATGAAAAAAAGCAAACACAAAATATTTTAAAATATATATTTTTAAAACTGGATGGATATTTTATACTGGGACTTTTCCTAGTATTAACAAGGTTCATATAAATAACTGACTTTTATGTATGGGCAATTTTGTAGAAAATACAAAGATAAATTATTCCATTTCCTTTTCTATTTTAACATTATTGAGAATTATGGTTTTTTTTTTCAACATTTTTTGAGATTGGAGCATCTTCAATCTAAATACTGTGAGACAGTGCATTTTATGAATACACACACATATCACATTACCGCATTTACATTCTTAGTGAAGATATTTAAAGGTCATGTTGCCTTTATGATTTTAGCACATTGTTGCTAGAGACTGCTGATCTTTAATTGAAAGGTCAGCTCTCTCATTTTCCTTTGGTGACTTATGATTGTTTTCATTTCCAATGAGCTGAATTTGTATTACTTAATAAAGCTAGATTTAAATAATTATTTAATTTTTAGATCTGTGGAAAGATTTCTGAAGGCTAAATTATAGTTAAAATATTCCATTTTGTTTAAATACCTCCTTCATTAATATCATTGTTATAAATCTCTGAAGAATAGTTTGATCAGCACCTTTCCTCTCACCAATATGACCTCTTGAAAACCATACCATCTTTAATTTCTTAGTTCTTAGAACCAAGGCTGAAGCCACATTTGACTTTGTTGCCCAGGACCACCCAAGGACCTAATGCCTTCAGACTCCTTTTGGCTACTAGATGTGTTATCTTCTCTAAGCTATGTCCTTTTCCCAAATCACACTATTTACCACTTGCTGCCCTATATCCTAATGCAAAAATACACTGAGTGACTGAATTCTCATCCTATAGGAGCTCTGTTTTATCTGCTGTGATCCTGTGGTAAATCAGTTCTCATATGTTGTCCACAATTACAGGTGATTTAACAGTTTCTTCTACCCTGGTACAACTGAAATTGAAATTAGAATTGTAACTCCAGTCTCATAGACATGCAATGACTTAACCCATAGAAATAAATGATAATGAAAACTTGGGGATCTGGGGTATGAGGGAGGTCAAGGTGGTTTCCTATAGGATTTCCCATTTAACGTGGTAGAAGGCTCTCTCTTCTTTGAATCCTGGTGTGGACTCTGGGAGACAAAGACAGAAGTGACCTCATAGTAGTACAGGAAGAAAATAGAGATTAAACATTTGGATGTATTATTTTGTTATACTTTGATACTCTAGTGAGGTCTTCATTCTATGTTATAATTTCATTCACTCATTTCATTCATTCATTTATTCAACAAATCTTTACTTAGCATCTACTCTATTTTGCTAGGCATAGTGCTAGCTGCTGGGCATGGCTAAAACACACATTTTGCCCTCAAGGAGTGTGAAGCTAGAGCTAGGTAGAGAAAGAAAAAAAAATATACACACATTTTTATGTTGTCACATTATGTTATCATTGCTGTTGATTAAAAACAAAACAAAACAAAAAACATGGAAGGAGGGGTAGCTCATCTATACCCAGGTGTTCAGGGAAGGCTTCTAAACAAAGTGATGTCTAAGAGAAGCATGTGTGTGTGAGAGAGAGAGAGAGAGAGAGAGAGAGAGAGAGAAAGAGAGAGAGAGAGAAGAGAGGAAGAGAGAGAAGAGTAAAAGGTATGTTAAAGGTAGGGGCAAGAAGGAGAAAAGAATGTGCAATGTCTTTGAGCTCTTTTAGGGAATGGAAATTAATCTGATGAGGTGGAAGCCTAGACTAAAAGGGTAGGCATAAGCCATGAAAGAAGCTGAAAAGAAAAGCAGGTCCCAGAATGCAAAAGGCTTTTTATACCATTCTAGAGGGTCTGAACATTATCTGGAGGAAAATGGGAGAAATTTGAGAAGTTTTAAAGCAGAGAAGTTATATCATCATTTCATTTTTGAAAAGTCTTTGGGTGTTGAACCTGGAATGGGCTTGGTGGGGCAAAGGAAAATTCTGGGAAACTAGGTAGAAGGCTGTTTCAGTTGTCCAGGTGATGGCAGTGGCAGTGGGGATTGGGGAAAGTGAATTGATTCACAGTGTATTAGAGATGAAATGTAGATTTTGAGGCCATCTCTATCTAATGTCTACACAAATAAGTAGCACAGAGTTGGTGTTCAATTAATATTTGATTAATGAGTGAATCAAGGTGGCTAGGTGAAGTCTAGATATAAACCAAAGCCTTTGTGGGAATGAGTGTATATAGGGAAAGACCTAAATATTAAGTATATAAGAAGAAAGGACTTAGGACTGAGCCTTGGGCTCTGCTCATGTTTATGGAAGGAAAAAGCCAGTAAAAAAAATGAAGAAGAAATTACAAAGAAAGAATGAGAGCTATAGAGAAAAAAAGTAAGGGAATTGAGGCTGAGGAAGAAGAGATAGCCTATATAGCTTTTCCCCCCAAAGTATTTGATAGTTTGAGGTATACGAGAAATAAGAATCTGGGTATAAAATGGTCCTTCCAAGAAAGGGTTATTTTTAAATTTTATTTTTAATTTTTTATTTACATTCAATTTAGTTAACATATAGTGAAGGTTTTTTTAAAGATTTTATTTATTTATTTGACACAAAGAGAGAGAGAGCACAAGCAGGTAGAACAGCAGGCAGAGGGCATGGCAGGAGCAGGCTCCCTGATGAACAGCAAGCCTGATGTGGAGCTCAATCCCAAGACCCCAAGATCATGACCTGTGCCAAAGGCAGATGCTTAACCAACTGAGCCACCCAGGCACCCCATGAAGGTTATCTTTAATGAGTGAAGACATGAGCAATTTTTAAATTCAAAAATCAAAGAAAAGAAACAAGAACCAAAAAAAGGCAGAGCTAGATGCCAGAGGCAAGTTAGATGGGAGCAGGGAAAGTGTATTATAGTAGACAGAATAATGAACCTTCCCCAAGATCCACATTCTAATCTCTGAAACCTGTGAATGAATGCATTACCTTACCTGGCAGAAAGGGCTTTGCAGATATGATTAAGTGAAGGACCTTGAGATGGAAAGATTACTCTGGATTATCAGGGTTGAACCCGATCTCATCAAAAGGGGCCTTAGGAGAGGGAGATATGATGAGGAAAGCAGAGCCTTAGAGTCAGAAAAAAATGTGAAGATTCTACCCTGCTTGCTTTGAAAAATAGAGGAGGTGGGGGTTGGCTGTGTGGCTCAGTTAAGCACCTGACTCTTGATTTTTGGCTCAGGTCATGATCTCAGGGTTGTGAGATTGAGCCCTGTGTCAGGCTCCATGCTCAGCAGGGAGTCTGCTTGAGATTCTCTCTTCCTCTTCCTCTGTCCTTACCCAACTCTCTCTCAAGTAAATAAATCTGAAAAAAAAATAAAAGAAAAGAAAATAGAGGAGGTGGGCAAGAACCAATGTATGTAGGTGGCTTCTAGAAACTGGAAAAGACAAGGCAATGAGTTTTCCCCTCGGGCATTCAGAGTTAAACACAGCTCTGCCAACACTGTGATTTTGGCCCAGTGAGACCTGTGTTGGACTTCTGACCTCTAGAACAGTAAGATAATAATTTTGTATTAAGCCACTAAGTAACTTGTTGCAGCAGCAATAGAAAACTAATACATTGGGGCTCCTGGGTGGCTCAGATGGTTAAGTGTCTGCCTTTGGCTCAGGTCATGATTTCCAGTTCCTGGGATTGAGCCCCATGTTGGCCTCCTAGCCCAGCAGGGAGTCTGCTTCTTCCACTTCCTCTGCCTCTCACCCTGCTTGTTCGTTCTCTCTCTCTCTCTCTCTCTCTCTCTGAAATGAACAAATAAAATTTATTTTTAAATACAAATACCATTTATTGAGAGACTGTTACAGGTACATATACACATACTCATTTTTCTTCCATAAAAAAAGCCTTTGGGGGTTGGTGTTTTCTTTCTTTATTTTTTATTATTATGTTATGCTAGTCCCCATACAGTACATCATTAGTTTTTGATGTAGTGTTCCATGGTTCATTGTTTGAATAAATAAAATATTTTAAAAAAGAAAACTAATACAGGCACCACTGAAGCTATGTGCCTTGAAAAGAGGACTACATCTTCTTGTGAGACTGGAGAAAACACAAAATGAATAATGCAACAGGAGAGTTTGGAGTATAAGAAGTAAAGGGCCAATGAGAATTTGTATGTGTCCAGATAGGCTTTTTCATAAATACTAGAAGTTCAACTGAATGAATCAGGACTAGTTAACTCAGACCTAAATGTAAAAAGCAGGCATTATGCCTCTTTGGTTGTGATCATTATAATGTGAATTGGCTCTATTTCAAGTAAACATAATATACAATGATTGAAATAGTCCAAATAGATAGCTCGTACTGCTCAGAAGGATTACCTTTTAAACTGTAGATTTTCCACTTGAAACTCCATGAGGGCAATGAATCACATGTCTTTTTTACAATTATTCCCCATGCCTACCACAGTGCCTGGCATATTACATGTGTCCAATAAATATTTGCTACATGAATGAATAAAAGGAGATGCTTTACCATTGGGAGTCTCCAACATATTAAGAAACATTTAATTCAAATTTTATTTTCACACAAATTTTCGTGAGGATGGATGCTTTTTCCAGTTTTATTGAGAAATAATTGACATACATTATTATATAAGTTTAAGGCATACTGCATGAAGGTTTAATGTATGTATATTATGAAATGATTGCTAAAATAAGTTAAGCTAACATCCATCTTCTCATATGCATAAAATAAAAAGAAAAGAAATAAAGCAAAAAGAAAGATATTGTCTTTGTGCTGAGGACTCTTAGGATTTACTCTTAACAACTTTCCTATATATCATACAATAGTGTTAACTATAGGCATCATGTTGTACATTATGTCCCTAGGACTTACCTTATAATTGGAAGTTTGTACCTTTTGACCACTTTCCTCCAGTTCCCCTTCTCCCCAACCTCCACTTCTCATAACCATAAATCTGGTCACTTTTTCTATGAGTTAGTTTTTTGTTTTCTGTTTTGTTTGTTTTTAGATTCCACATATGAATGAGATTATACAGTGTTTGTCTTTCTCTGACTTGTTTCACTCAACATAATGCCTTCAAGATCTATCCATGTTGTTACTAACAGTAGTATTTTCTTATTTTTTTATGGCTGAATAATGTTGCATACATTTGCACACATACACCTACCATAACTTGTTTATCCATTCATCCATCAGTGGACCCTTAGGTTGTTTGTGTGTTTTGGCTGTTGTGAATAGTGCTGCTATGAGCACAGGTGTTCAGATAGATTTTTGAGTTAGTATTTTCATTTCCTTTGGATATATTCCCAGGATCATATAGTAGTTCTATTTTTAATTTTTTGAGGACCATCCTAATTTTTCCATTGTGACTGTACCAATTTATAATCCTACCAACAGTGCACAAGTGTCTGCTTTCTCCACATCCATACCAGCATTTGTTATATTTTGCCTTTTTGATGATGGCCATTCTGGCAGGCCTGAGGTGATATCTCATTGAGGTTTTAATTTGCATTTCCCTAATGACTAGTGTTATTGAGCATCTTTTCATGTACTTCTTGGCCTTTAATATATCTTGTTCAGAAAAATGTCTATTCAGGTCTTTTACTCATTTTTTAGTTGGATTATTTGGACTTTTTTCTGTTGAATTGTAGGAGTTACATATATATATATATATATATATATATATATATATATATATATATATATAATTTTTTATTTCTTTTTGGCATAACAGTATTCATTGTTTTTTCACCACACCCAGTGCTCCATGCAAACCGTGCCCTCCCTAATACCCACCACCTGGTTCCCCCAACCTCCCACCCCCCACCCCTTCAAAACCCTCAGGTTGTTTTTCAGAGTCCATAGTCTCTCATGGTTCACCTCCCCTTCCAATTTCCCTCAACTCCCTTCTCCTCTCCATCTCCCCTTGTCCTCCATATTATTTGTTATGCTCCACAAATAAGTGAAACCATATGATACTTGACTCTTTCTGCTTGACTTATTTCACTCAGCATAATCTCTTCCAGTCCCGTCCATGTTGCTACAAAAGTTGGGTATTCGTCCTTTCTGATGGAGGCATAATACTCCATAGTGTATATGGACCACATCTTCCTTATTCATTCATCCGTTGAAGGGCATCTTGGTTCTTTCCACAGTTTGGCGACCATGGCCATTGCTGCTATAAACTTATATATTTTTAATATTAACCCCTTATCAGACATATGGTTTGCAAATATTTTTCCCATTCTGTAGGTTGTCTTTTCACTTTATTGATGACTGCCTTCTGCTGTGCAAAAGCTTTTTAGTTTGATATATTTCCAAATTATTTTTAATTTTGTTGTTTGTGCTTTAGTTGTCATATCAAAAACATTACCATGACCCATGTCTAGGAGCTTTATTCCTATGATTTCTTGTAAGAGTTTCATGGTGTCTGGTAATAAATTTAAGTCTTTAAGCCACTTTGAATTAATTTTTATGAGTGGTTAAGATATGGGTCCATCTTTATTATTCTTTATGTGAATATCTGATTATCCCAGCACCATTTATTGAAAGGACTGTCTTTTCTCCATGGCATATTCTTGGATCCCTTGTCAAATATTACTTGGTCAGATATGCTTGGGTTTATTTCTGAGCTCTAGATTCTGTTCTATTGGTTTATTTGTCTGTTTTTATGCAAGTATCAGATGTTTTAAATGACTATAGCTTTAGAGTATAGCCTGAAATCAGAAAATGTGATACCTTTTACTTTGTTTTCCTTTCTTATGATTTCTTTGGCAATTTGGGGTCTTTTGTAGTTCCATATAAATTTCAGGACTTTTTTCTACTTCTGTAAAAAATGCCATTGGAATCTTGATAGGGGTTGCATTGAATCTTTAGATGGCTTTAGATAGTATGGACATTTTGACAATAGTAATTCTTCCAATCCATGAACACAAAATATTTGTCCATTTATTTGTTTCTTCTTCTATTTTGAAGATAGGTTTTACATAAAGAGAGAGATGCCAGCAATTGAATTTATCATTTACTCAGCATAATGGGCATTTTGTGCTTTTGCTCTCTGCTCTATTGATAGAGGATACAGCAGTGAACAAAACCCAGAGTTTGCTCTCATACAATGTTTAGTATTTTAAGGGGAGACAGATAGTAAATAGATACACTATGGATTCACAAGTACTTCTGTACCTCCCACAGGGAGATGGCATTTTTTATCCAATACTAATAGGATGTGATCTCTGATTTTAAAAAATGGGTTTGCAGTCATCTGTATTTTTATATAGTTCCCCTTTTTATTAGGTTCTACCAAAGGGTGGTTATTTGATAGAACAAACGCATTCTATGTACCAAGTTTTGTGCTAGGTTCTCTCTATCTCTCATCTACCCACCTAAAAAGTATGTGCTATTTGCCATTTTAAGATAAAGTTAAAAGTGGTTTACACACATTATTTTTATTATTATTCCCAATTTATGCATGAAGAAATAGGCTTAGATATGTAGGGTAATTCGCAAGAACACACAGTGAGTAAACAGTAGAAACAGGATTTGACTGCTTGGCTTATCACCAGAACCTATTATACACAAACTATCAGACCACTGTGTTTAGCCCAATTAAAATTAAAAACATGACCTAAACTTTTTTTTTAAAGATCTATGTATCTGAAAGCAAGAGAGAGTGAGAGAAAGAGAAAGATTGAGTAGGGGGAGAGGCAAGGTGAGAGGGAGAGAAAGAATCTCAAGTCCACTCTGTGCTGAGCACAGAGCACAACACAGGGCTCAATCTCAAGACCCTGATATCATGACCTTAGTTGAAATCAAGATTCAGATGCTTAACTGACTATACCACCCAGGCACCATGACCTAAACTTTTTTACTCCTGTATTTTAGCAAGTTACAGTAAAAGGCTCTTGAGTTTTCAGTTTGAATTGGAGTTATAATAAGGCACTGTATAACATAACACTGCTGTGAAGAAAGACTTTGAGTCACTAAACCAAATGTTTTGAGGGAATAGCAGATGTTGGAGGTGTGAAGCACCAGTGCTATTGAGGCCAAGTCCACCAATGTGCTAACTAGTGTGGGAATCTAGAGGATGTTTCTTAATATCCTTAACTAGAAGGGTATGAGTCATACCTTTCTCTGGGCCTCCCTTCCCCGGTAACAAATTTTACCTTTGCTTTTACTTACTGACTTTCTGGATTTCACAATGTCATTAATTGCCTGGTCCAAATCCCTGCTGCCGTGCTGTGAGTGGAGAAACATTACAATCTGTCCATGGTCATGAGGAGGGGCTGGAGCTCAGGGATGGGAGGCAGCAAGCTGCTTTTAATCAACTACAGCTGATTTCCCATAACCTAGATGCAGTTCTGTAGTGTTGCAGCTCAGATCATTTGACTAACAGGCTTCATTGACTGAGAGCTCCCATCCCCTGATGGGAGTCTATCTAGTTTGAGCTAAAGAAGCTGATGTGATTAAGTGTGGGGATTTTTGATTAGGTGGACTTTGACAAGGCTTATTTGATTGTGTCAAGCTGGGGTTTCTTGAGGAATTGCCTCTGTCTTGAAATTGAACCACAACTTGACATGTCTGGGAACTTGGGATTTCCAGGCTGTGAGGGTGAAGAAATTAATTTTAATTGGCTAAAAGTAAGGACAGAGGGACTCAGAATACCATGCAAGCCCCCATTATTTCAACCAACTATTTGTTTTCTTATCATGGACCCCAATTTAAATGACATTCACAGGCTCTGAGGATCATTTTAATCTCTTTACTGAGTCTGAGAGTTACAAACGTACCCAGCCAGAGAAGTTCCTTGGCTTTACCCTACAGGATTCATGCTTGAGCCATGTTTTACTCAAGCATCCTTAATAGAGCCTCTAGGCAGGACATCTGCAGCAAAGTAATGGAGAGAGTAAGGGAGGTCAAAGTGGGCTTAATGTTTACATTATGTGCAACTAATTATTCATTTCACTAAATGCTGTAACATTCTGTCCTTACTGGGTAGTGAAAACCTATGGGGCCTGCCATAAAGATCAAGTTCAGTAGTTCATTAATTACTGCAAGGCTTCATCTTACTGACAATTCATAAGAATTCCCAGGTTACTTCCCCTATTAAAGTCAGGAGAGTCCTTTCTCCCTCTCCCTCTGCCTGTCACTCTGCCTACTTGTTCTCTCTCTCTCTCTCAATCTCTCTCTCTGTCAAATAAATAAATAAAATATTTTTTAAAAGGAGGGGGGTGCCTGGGTGGCTCAGTCAGTTAATACCCCAGGCAGGAAGTACTGTTTTCTATGAACATTACAACTTATAACAAAAGTTTATGGGTTCAGTTTGCATTGCATTAAAAATAGCAACAGAAATTTGACTGATTCTTGCCAAATTAATGACATAGGATCTTCATATCCCTTCCAAGGTCACACCTAATGTATTTTTGGGAGTTCTAGGGGTTTTTATATGTAGTCTTTTTTAAATTGAAGTTTAATTGAAATATAAATGTGTAGCCTTGAATAAGTTTGACATTGCTAATTTCTACCTGCCACCAATTACCGTAAGTATGCATTGTGTGTCCTCATGTCCATAAAGCACTATCCACTCTGCCAGGTATTACCTTGTCTGTCAGGTACCACTGTATTGTCACAACTGATAAAAAGATACCATCAGCCTCCAGGATGTCAAAGATACACTAGGTTTTCAAAGAATACGAGAACACTAATTTAAAGGGATACATGCACCTTTATGTTTATAGCAGCATTATTTATAATAGCCAAGTTATGGAAGCAGCCCAAGTGTCCATTGGCTGATGATAAAGAAAATGTGATACACATACACATGCCCACATATGCACACACACACAATGGAATATTATTCAGCTATCAAAAGAGTGAAATCTTGCCATTTGCAATGACAAAGAATGAGCTAGAGAGTATAATGCTAAGTGAAATAAGTCAGAGAAAGACAAATGCCATATGATTTCACTCATATGTGTATTTTAAGAAACAAACAAAAAAACAAGCAAAGGGAAAAAATGAGAGAGAGAGACAAAACAAAAAACAGACTTTTAATTATAAAGAATAATCTGATAGTTATCAGAGATGGGGGACGGGTTAAATAGGTGATAGGGATTAAAGAGCATACTTGTCATGATGAGCACAGGATGATGTTTGGGACTGTTGAATTACTACACTGTACACCTGAAACTAATACTTTATGTTAACTAACTGGAATTACAATTAAAACTTAAATTAAAAAAAGATATACTGGGATTTATTGCTAAGTATAAACCAATCCTCCCTCTCCCTTCTGTACTTCATTATATTATAGGCATACCCTGGTACTGATGCTGATACCACAACATCTTATAGAGTTATTAGTAAAACATTTAAAGTTTTACTTGTTCTTTATAAGTCTCAAACATGAATCTAACATGGACCAGTTCAGGAAATGAACCCATCATACTCAGATTCATCTACTCTTTGTTTTACTATTATGCTTGTTATGTCTTCCTATTTTTTCACTTTGAAGAATTTTCTTTTAGAAGGTTTCTCAGGCCCTCAAGTAAATAGGTCACTGGTTTCCCAGGCCTGACAATATGCCAGAATCCCATTATAGGCTCATGCTGGAAAACCATTCACTCCATTTGCCTCCAGTTCTTATCTCACAATCCTCAAAGGACTTTTACCAAAAGTTCAATTCTATAATTAGCATGAAGTTGAAATCATTTCAGTGTACATTTATTCTTATCAGGAAGTGAGTCATAGAGTTCTGAAGGAAAGAGCTGGGTGACTACTCTTTTCTTTAAATGAACAAAGACAAATGAAACAAATTACATGTTGAGAGTTATTGCCAAAGTTGAAAGTATCTAGAGAAGACTGTTCAGGGTGTTTAAGTTTGGAAAACATTTTAATTGAGGAAATGGGTGTATTTACCTTCAAGAAGAGGAGCCAAAAGAGAACTACAATAGATGACTTCACATATTTGAAAGGAACTTGTTTTTTTCAAAGATTTTATTTATTTATTTGAGAGAAAGTGAGAGCATGAGAGGGGAGAGGGTCAGAGGGAGAATCAGGCTCCCCACTGAGCAGGGACCCCAATGCGGGACTCAATCCCAGGACTCCAGGATCATGACCTGAGCTTAAGGCAGTTATTTAACCAACTGAGCCACCCAGGCACCCCAGGAACTTGTTCTTTATAGCTGAGTTTGGCCAGAACTTGGGCCAGTAAATGAAAGCCAGAATAAAACAGAGTTGACTTGAGTCTAAGAAAAGGACTTTGTAACATTAGAATAGACTCCTGTTTAAAAAAAAAAAAAAGGGTAGTAAATTTCCCTTACTGTATATACCCTAATTAAACCTAGATGGCCAACTGCCTGGGATTTAGCACATGGGACTCCTGCACTGGATGGGAGACTCTGCTAGATCAATATATTTCAGACTTCTCTGAGAGGCCCTAACGTATTCCTCATCAGTGCGTCAGAAGCATCTAGCTATGTAAGAAGTGGAGAAGGTAGGAGAGAAAAATAAAAGTAAATTTACAAAAAGAAGAGATGACAGAATAGTATTGTAGAATCATTCTTGACTACTATTGCATCCCCAGTCCCTAGGATACCATGTGGTATATAGTAAGTACTCAGTAAACAAGCAGTGAATAAATTAGTGAATTAATGAATGAGAGAAAATAACTCACTACCAATAACAACAAGGACAAAGAAGTAGAATACAAGAATAAAGGAATGCCAGCAATATGTATTTGTGTTGTTTGCGGGGAAAGTGTGGAGGAACAGTGAATCTACTACTGAAGATTCCTGGGGTAGAGGAAAGTGAGTTTCAAAGTGAACTGGAGTTTTGAAGGAGATGAAATGGCGAAAGATGAAGTAAGAGAAGGCAGAATAGCAATACAAGTTCCCTAATAGGTGCTTTATCTGTCTTATTTGCTTGTGTATTCCCAGTGCATGATTGAGTTCCTAGCATGCAAGTAGGTGAAAATATACTACATTTGTTAGTATACATGTGAAATAGAATAGAATTTGTTAGAATACATGCAAAATATACATTTGTCAAATGAATACATGCATATATATGTAGTGATGGAAATCAGTCATGTATAGCACACCATGGGTTGATCTTGGAAATTCAAATATGAAAGGTGTGAGTAGTTTTCAAATGCATTGTTTCTCAACCTCCACTTTAAAATGATATTGTAGAATATATTTTTTCTGGATAAACATTGTTAGTGTCTCCAGCCATTCTCCATGCTATATTTTGCTTATGCCACGTGTTAGCTCTGTGTTCTTAAATAAGTTTATAACCACTTTGAACTTCTGTTTCCCTATCTGTGAAAGAGAGATAATAACAATGATACCTTATAGTACAGTTGTGAGGATTCAATGAGATAATTTGTGTAAAGTGTTGACACATGATACATGATCTCTTTTTCTTTTAAAAGCCAAATATGGTATAGTGGAATCATCCAACATTGGCTCCAGTATTGGCACTACATATTATCTGTTTGAACTTGGACATGTTATTTAACATCTCTGAACCTCAGAGTAGCTTTGTTCAAAGGATTTTTGGAAGGGATAAATGAGAAAATACATAAAAAGTATTAAGTACAGTACATGAAAAGTGCTTAATAAGTAGTAGCTGTTATACTTATTATCTGGCTAGATCTCAAGCGCTTCTGTTCTGATCAGCGTTTCCTGAACACATTCCCAGTTGGTGCACAGTCTTCTGAAAGAGCGGTGGCCAGAAGTCGCAAAATACAAGGTGGCCTGACCAGAGGGTAATGGACCAGTCCTATTATTTCCTTAAATATCATACATTTGATACTGTAAGTTAGACTGCATTATCTTTTTTGTTAGCCCTTGATCAATGCTGGTTCAGATTGAACTTACTGGGAGGAGTATCACACTCTCCCTATACTTCTCTTATCTATGTAAATGTGGTTTCTTGGATACACCCTTATGACTTTTGGGGTCATGAATCCCAACTATTTACTTTCTAGCTATGGACCAGAAAATTAACTTTAGAGAACTCAGCTTCCCAGTTTTAGGGTGGGTGCAATAGCTTGCATCCACCCCAGCAAGGTGTCAAAAGAGTTGATAAATTTAAAAAGTCCTTAGAAATTTTCTACAGGTTATGAAGGAAACCCTGTTACATGAAGTAGTAATGTTTCTTCTGGAATGGTCAGCTATATTTCATTGCTTTCTGCAAATACACAGTGGGACAATTCAGATGTTTCTGAAGGACATTATTTATTTAACATGCCGTTAGACTTGCCCTGCCAGGTTGTATTGATAACACTTGATCTTGTACCTTGGAAAGTCCATTACTAAGAGGCCACTGAAGTCTGTGGGAAGGGCAATGAAAACTTGAGCTCTCAACTGAAAATTTTCTAAAATCGTAGGCAATGGGGAATTTCTGTCCTTATGTGTACCTGTATTTGTGCTGTACTGTGAACAGTAATAAACAATGTATCATAGAATTTTTAAGAGCATGGACTCTGAAATCAGACTGCTTGGATTTGAATTCCAGCTATACCATATACTAGCTGTGTGCCCTTAGCAGATTATTTGTGCCTCAGTTTCTTTATCTATAAAACTGGGTTAAAAATAGTAATTATCTCATAAATCTCATAGAGTTGTTATGAGGATTAAATGAATTTATGTACATTTAGCACTTAGAATAGTGCCTTGTATATAGTTGGTGTTATGTGTTAGCTAGAATTCTTATTCTAGTATTACTATAATTCTAGCTATAATTCCAGTATTCCTCTCCTGCTGGGTTTTCCAGACCTGTTAGTGAGCATGAGACCCTCACCTGATATCCTAATCCATTAGGAAATCCTGTTGGTTCTACCTTCAAAATCTGTCCAAAATTTCAACACTCCTCATCATTTCCACCTCTACTGAGCTGATCTAAATCACTATTGTCTCTTTTTCTAAATATTTCAGTAGCCTTCAATTAGCTTTCTACTCTCACTCTTGCTCTGACCTCCCACCTCCCACCAATTTTTTCTCAACACAGCAACTGGCATGACTACTTAAACCTAAGTTAGATCATGACTTTCCAATGTTGAAACCCTCCAATGACCTTCATTTCAGAGTAAGCTCCTTATATGGCCTTATAAAGCCCTTTGTGATCAAGCTTCCATGACCTCTCTGACCAGTTCTTCTCAGTCTCCCTCTTCATTAATCCATTCCTGTCATCCTGTCATTTTTGCTATTTTTCAAACATGTGAGGTGTGCTCCTCAGGGACTTTGCATTTGCTTTCTTCTCTACATGGAAACTCTTCCCCCAGATATCCAAATAGCTTTCTTTCTTACTGCCTTCAGGTCTTTGCTCAAAGCTCATTTTCTTAGTGAAGGCTTTCCTGAACCTATGTTTAAAACTGCATCCCTTTCAAAAACAGCATCCCCTATTTTCTGACTCTGACTTTTTCTTTTAATATAGTGTTGGATACCGTTGGGTACAACATATTATTTAGTTTATTTGAATATAACTGTTTTCTACCCTTATCCACAAGAATATAAGTTCTTTGAGATCAGGTACCATGAATGTCCAGTGCTAGACCTGAACTTGGTCGTATAGGTACCCAATAAATATTGGGTAGTATTTATGCGATTCTCTGGATGTAGTCAGAAGGATTTCATAGTATTTAGAATTATTAGACACTGAATACCTTAGTTTTTTATATACTCCCTAATGATCTTGAATTATTCTTCATTTTCATAAACAGTGTTACCAGTCATAATTAATAATGGAAGGAGCTCTATGTATCTTATTGGAATCTAGAGTATGAGTGAGTATGTAGTAGGAAAGGAACAGGATCTTGGGTATCCCGGTGGGATGAGCATTGAAAAGGAGTTAGAAAATCTAAAATAATAGAATTCTTAAGTGGAAAGAAGCCTAAAGACTTTAGGGGACATAGAATTCTTTATTTGACAAATAGGAAAATAAAGATGCAAAACGCTCCCTGGTTCATTAGCAGCACATTGAGCTTTCAGATTCTAGTCTAGATATCAATTTCAATGCCATTTTTATTGTATGTGATCCTTATTTCTAGGTAGAGGGCAGTGTAACACCTAGTTAAGGAACATTCAACATATAGAAATAAAACTTGAGACCTACTTTAAAACTAAGTATAAGGGCAAAATAACATTATAAAACCTGGATACTGAAGTGGGGGGAAGAATGGTCAAAATGGATATGGGTTTATCTGAGGTGTTTCCTGAAAGACACGCATTTGACATATTTTTGATGGAGATAAAGGCTTTAACTGGAATGGGGCAAGAGCTTATATGTAGATGAGGAAGAGGTATAGACTGCTTGAAATCTTAGAGCAGGAATTAACAAGTCAATACTTTTTGTTTCTGTATGTGGGAGTCAAGGTTACAGCAAAAGATAACCTTGCTTAGAGCGAAACTATCAAATCTTTGCAAAGTGAGGCTTATTTCACTAAAAACAACTTGCTCTCTGGGCTCATAATTGACTACCATACAATTGATGCTAGGAGATGCTGTTAAGCAGTCTTTAAATGACTGTGTGAAAGTGAGGTTAGTGGTTTGCTGGTCCTGAGAGAAGGCAGGAATTGGCTGGATTGTTTTGCTTTTGTGGTAGGTACAGGTCAACCAAATAGATGTAGGGAGGGGAATGGGTTTAGAAGATTGGGAAGTGAGGCCTAATTTTTGGAAGAGAAAAAAGGAAATTTGAGCATCCTTCTTTATTACCTCATTACATTTTGCTTTTTACCTGGTTGTAACAGAGTTACACATTAATATTTTCTTTTTCAAATCCATGTATCAGACAGTTCTGCCACTTTTTAGATATGTGACATTGAGCAAGTTTCTTAATCTCTCTGAACTTAAATGTCCTTATCTCTCAGATAGGTGATAAATACCATAGCTACCCCTTTGTAGGTGACTATGATAACTGAAGGAACTGATGCATTTAAAGCACTGCCTGGCACATAGTGGGTTCTAAATCATATGTAGCTTTTATTCTGTATAATGAAGTTTCCAGTTTGTATTATGTGTCATTGAGCATCTAGCATGATAATATACATTCTTACTTGTTTCTCACATAAAGCTGGTGAGGCGGATGGCATTTTGGTGGTGGTTATTGTGAATAATTTTATTTTTAAAAAGGGCTATGTGCTTATCATTATCATCGCTTAAAAGCAGTTGCTAGCTTATACACAAAAAGGCATAACTTTTCAGTTGCTTTTCTATGTGGGATCATTCTCTTTACTATACTATTTCAAAATTCAGGACCAATGCCTACATCTTTTAAAGTGACTATTTCTGCAGTCACTTACTTCTTTATGCCAAACAAACATGGGCACTCTTTGAAGGGCACTATTATGTTTCTGCTTTTAGAGATGGGCTTATTCTGACGTTTAAGAAGCTAAGAATTTTTATCCAGAAGGAGGATGATATCTGCTTATTTTTTAATTTCTTAAAATATTTTATTTATTTATTTGACAGAGAGAGAGAGAGATCACAAGTAGGCAGAGCAGCAGGCAGAGAGAGAGAGGTAAGCAGGCTCCCTGCTGAGCAGAGAGTCTGATGCAGGGCTAGATCCCAGGGTGAGCCACCCAGGTGTCCCTGATATGTGTGTCCAGTTAAATGATATAGAAGGTTGTTGATGTTGAGTGCCATATGCTGAGTCCAGGTTGGTCTTAGAGTTTATTTAAGGGTGCTGGAGGGTACAGTTGAGAAATAGCTAAAAACACATGGACACATATTCCTTATGTAACATCCATCAAGGAATAAGCTTTCACATTGTGTATAAACAGAGATGTGGGCAAGAGAAACAAATGACACTGTGAACACTGAAGTGAAGAAATAGAATCAAAGTCTCTGAATACTTTTGGAGCTCACTTTCTCAAATTCTTAACTCCCAGAAATACTCTCTGCAATATTTGAGATAGAGTCTAAGACTGTATCTGTTTGAGAGAAATACAGAAACAAAGAAAAAAACACACACATTCACAGTCACAGACCAAAAAAAACAGAGTAAAATTAAGAAAGACAGATTGAGTTAGAGACAGATTGGGGAAAATGTAGGCAGAGAGAAACAGACCTCAGAGAACTCCATTATTCTCTGTATTAATGTAGACCTCTGTTTGTCTAGAGTTCAGAGTGAGACAAATAACTTGCCATAGGGACTTCTTATGAAACCAGGAGTACAATGTGTACTGAAAAATGTCATTATTCTGCTGAGAGACACTGGAACCACATGAGACATTTGGGGGAAACTATAATCTGAAAAATCCATAATGGGAGGTGGGGATAGGAGTTCCTAAATAGCTATAGAATGTAAAATGCCTCTGGAGTCACCAAAATAATCAGATTCTAGTGGCCAATTTTCCTACTCTGCATCTAGAAGGCCAGAGGCCAGACAAAGCCATCAGGCAAAATTATATGTACAACCAGAAAGAAATTGGTCTTTCTACCCAAGCACATAGAATAGTGGGGAGATAATGGAATGATGAGTCTTAAAGATGTAAGATGCAGGCACGTATAGCAAAATGGGGAGGAGGAGGGGAGGAACATAGTACAGAAAACATGGATAGAAATGATCTAAATATGTAAAATAGGTATAACTGAGCTGATATATTAACAATAATTTAGAAAAGTGATAAAATAATAGACAGCCCAAGATTGAGACTAAGAAAGCAAAGAAGCTTTAATCTACATATCTTAGTGGGTGGTTGCTTATCCAACAGATGAGTAGATTTAGATCTGAAGAATGCTTTAGTTGTCTTGAAAGTGATTATCTTCAATTAAGAATACCAATCCTAATATTACCTTCAGGGAATTCAGATAAGAAACTTCAGTGATAACTCTGGCAGGAACCTTCCTATGTAGAAGTCAGATTTCTTCTATAACAGTAACAGCACTGGTAATTATTTTTAAAAATTAGAATTGAAATGGGGGATCTGGGTGACTCAGTCAGTTGAGCATCAGTCCTCTGATCAAGTCCTGATCCCAGCATCCTGGGATCAAGCTCCACATGGGGCTTCCTGCTCCATGGGGAGCCTGCTTCTCTCTCTCTCTCTGCCTGGCGCTCCCTCTGCTTGTGCTCTCTCTGTCCCTTTCTGTCAAATACATAAATAAATAAATAAAATCTTTTAAAAAATTAGAATTAGAACAAGTTATACAAGTAAATCATGACAATGATGCACAGAAACATACAAAACAGACATGGGAAGGAATAATTTATTAAGACCACCCCTGCCTGCTCTCATTGTCCAGAGCTGACAAGTGTTCATAATTTGGTATCTGTTTTTCAAGACATTTTTATCTGCATACATGTAATATGCATGCATGTATTAAAAAATATAAATCATAATATACTATGTATACTACTGATATAGCCTTTTATCCTACAATATATTATATATGCCCTTCCATATAAATTCATACAGTCTTAGGAAGTACCTACATCATAATTTGTATATGTATATACAAATATATAACGCATACATTATACATATATGTGTACAACGTATACATTATATTTATTACATAAATACATATACATATACATAATTTGTATATGTATATACAAATATATAATATATACACTTTACATATGTGTATGTATAATGTATGTACATATATGTATAATGTATGCATTATATATTTGTATATACATACACAAGTTATGTATATGTATATGTATTTATGTATATGGGAATGTATAATGTCCCATTGCATGAATGAACCACATCCATGAATGAAAAGGACTTAAAAAGACTTTCCCATCTGTTCCCCACATGGTAGTTTGACAGCTAACTTGATTACCAATACACTTTGTTTTAGAGAACCCACATGGTTCAGTGAAAAGAACACTGGAAGAGAAGTCTGCAGAACAATATTGCTTTTTTTTTTAAAAAGATTTTATTTATTTGACAGAGATCACAAGTAGGCAAAGAGGCAGGCAGAGAGAGAAAGAGGAGGAAGCAGGCTCCCTGCTAAGCAGAGAGCCTGATGCGGAACTCGATCCCAGGACCCTGGAATCATGACCTGAGCCGAAGGCAGAGGCTTTAACCCACTGAGCCACCCAGGTGCCCCCAATATTGCTTTTTTAACTGAGTTGGTTACTATTTGTAACTTAATAGGCATATTCACCCCGCAAAGATAGGTTCATAGAAAGGGAGGCATAAAGGTTTTTATTTACTTTGTTTTCTAAATTCCAGCTGAACTCTTTGTCTACCTCAGTGGAGGGAGTAAGAGCAATTTACATTAGTCAGTGTATTTGATTTATATTTGGGCATGTTTTTAAAATGAGTGCCAGAGCAGTTGCCCAGCTGGCTTTCCCTTAGTCTGATTCTATCTGCTGACTTACATGTGCCTCAGAAAATAGGTTCTACGGCTGGAATAGGAAAGTTTCTTTAGCTACACAACCCAGCAAAGTCATTGCCTTCAAATAGTTTCCTTGTCAACATTTTTCCAGTTCTGCCTTGGGGTGCACAATGACAAGGGGTGAGTAGCAGTTGGGGTTAAGGGGTGGAAGACCCTGTATAGGGACAGAAGTTTCCTTGATGGCAGTCATCTCCCTAAGCACAGAATTTGTGTCTGTTTAGGCCACCAATGATCCTCTCACAAAACCCAAATGAATTTGAAAATTACACAGATGTAAAGAGATGACCCAAACCTTTGTTCTATCCTTAATAAGCTCTTGCTGCTCTCCCTTTTCCATGCTGTGCCTCTCTTTGCCACTTCCCTTTATCATATTCTGTCTTCCTTCCCACTATCTGTGTGTGCTTAGATCACAGCATCAGGCCTAAAGCCCACTTAACGTTTTCCTAATATCAAAGTACACTGTATTTATAGTATTGTATCCAAAGGATAATTGGTTGTTCTGAGAGTATGCAAGCCCACAGTCTATTCTCCTATTTGTCTTTGATAATGTGACTAAGCCAGGCTGGCTTGTTAATGAGACAATTATTTTTGGACAAGCCAGCAGATCTGAACACATAGTTCTACAGCTTTGAGGTTTTATTTTTATTAAGGCCTCCTTTCTTCAGGGCTTTCCTTTCCCATGGGAAACTCTTCATGAGAGTCAGAGGCCAGCACTGCAGGTAACTAACTTGAAGCAATGTGACATACAAATATTTTGAATCCTCTAAAAGATAAAACAGGAAATTTGAAGAAGGACATTGCTTCCCCCCTCTCTTTCTCTCTGTGTACACACACACAACACACACACACACACACACACACACACAGTTTAATGTTACTTTATAATGTGCCTCAATGTGATCTAAAATTTTGATAGTATATATACCCTTTGCCCATGTGATTCTACTTTGAGGAATTTATGCTAATTAAATAATCATGGATATGTGGCCAAAGATTCAATGGAAAGAAATTTCATCTAAGCATTGTTTATAATTGGAAAGTCTTAAATGTCCAGTAATTGGCAACATGTACAACTACTATGATGTCATTAAAAATAACATTAAAAATGGAAAATATGTTCATATTGTTAAAAGTGAAAAATATAAGTTCTAAACAGTATGTAGTATGAACATGTGTGTGTGTGTGTGTGTAGTTTGTAATGATAGGATATATATACACCAAGATATTTGAAGTGGTTTTCTATGGTATTGGGACAATTGGAAACTAATTTTTCAAAATTCTTATTTGAAGAATTAAAAACTATTATCAACTATCCTTACTTAAAACCCTCAAAATTTATAATTATGAACATTGTTACTTTATCTTTTCATAAATGAAAGAAATAAAACATTACTAATATCATTGTCTCTCTATTTTTCCCCTACCCCCTCATCCTGAAACATATAAATCAATAAATTCATTATGTTTATTTCCAATTACTATGGGAAGTATTTATTTTCTTTTTGTCTTCATTTTCTCATTTGTTACAATAAAAGAATATTGCTTTGGTTATGAGGAAAAGTTATTAATCTTCTCCTGATGCATTTACATTTTGATTTAATTTGCAAGAACAAATGATCTCTTCTCAACATGAAATTATATGAAGTAAAGTATAACCTATGTAGATTGATCTAAGTATATCTAGGTATATATTGCTAATTGATATCATCACCTATAAACTGTGGGATCTTGGGCAAATTACTTATTTTCTTTGTCCTTCAGTTTCCTCATCTGAAATGGGGATAGTGATAGATTTTACCTCATAAAGGTCTTTGTACAGATTAAATGAGGTAATACATGTAATTGGATGGGTATCCAGAACATGAGATTTTGAATACAACATAGCTATTGCTATTACTGCCATCTTTACCTTTCAAAAGGAGTGAAATGGATTATATAGTATGACACTTTTAAAGCATAGCCACGAATTCTTTGATCTTTCTCATATTGAGGTGTGGAATCTAGCTTAACCTCTTGTTGAATCTGGGTAGACTTGTGACTGCTTTGAACCACAGAGTGTGGTGAAAGTTATGCTATGTGACCTCCAAGGCTGAGTTTTAAAACCCATGTAGCTTCACCTGTTCCTCTTGGAATACTCTGAGACAAGCCATGTAAGAACCTTGTAAGAAGTTTGACTATTGGGAAACTACTATGTTAGAGATGCCACATAGGTGGTCTGGTATCAACTGAGCCCAGCCTTCTAGCCATCTCCACCAAGGCACCAAGTGTGTGAGTTAAGCTGTGTTGGGCCTTCCAGCCCATATATCCACTAGCTTTGTACCACTGAATGACTGTAGTTGGATGTCACAGGGAACAGAAGAAATGCCCAGCCAGCCTTGTCCAAATTCCTGACCTACAGGCTATTTTTTTTAAAGTTCTAAATTCATTGACATTCCTCATATAGAGATGGGAGTCCCCGCCTATTGAAACAGTTGGGCTTATGACTTCTTTCAATATATGACTTCTAATTCTAGATTTTAAGAGGCAATGTGGCTTCTTCATGGCTTTCTTAGAGAAAGGCAGGTTCCATGTAGGAACTTCATTTCACCACCCTGAAAATCACTATGCTGGAGATGCCGTGTGTTAGGTGTTCTGGATGTCAGTTCCAGCTCTAGACTCTGACAGAATGCAAGATATGTGAGTGAAGTCATCTTGGTTCCTCTAGACTACATTATCTTCCAGCTGAGTACCGGTAAGTGACCTTAGCTGATCCATATGGATCAAATAATCACTCAGTTGAGTCCTGACTGAATTCCTGACATGCAGAATTCATGAAATATAATAAAATACAAATGGTTTCATGTCAATACCTTTTGGGATATTTAGTTATGAAATAAGAGTAATTTAAACATATAGATTTAATGTTACTTGCTAAATAGAATATGCCTTCATATACAAGAGAAACAAAACGTGATATCTAAGTATACCCTCAATATTCACTTTTAAATGACTCTTCCTATGGCCAACAGACAGTTGACATTCTTTGTTGCCTGTAGTGTTGCATGGAATGTGGGATACCATAAAATGTTCCTAGCTCCAAGATATCTTCCAACCATTCTGCCTTAGTGTCTGAAACTTCTTTTATCTGTGTTATTGCTTTGGCATAAAATATCCTGCATCTAGGAGTCTTGAAGCAATGAAAAAAACTGCTGCAAAAGAGATGGGGAAACACTATTAGTCATTGACAACCCAGGGAAGATATTTTAATGATACTTTCCCCTTGCTCTTTGAAAGCAGAGAGAAAGGCCCTGAAGAAAGGGGTGTAAAAATAAGGTTAATGAATGAGTGTGAGATCCCAAACATGGGATGGGGAGGGTAATTTAAAAAGGCAGCCCTAGGTTGTGATAACCTGAGGTGAACCTTAGCAGTTGGACATAGCCTGAGAATACTAGGTGTCTATGGGTGGGTTTGCAAAAAGAAAGATTAATTTATTTGTTATCATGTCTCAAGGACCAACCCTATATTGATTTCTTTTGTGGAAACTTTCAAATAGTAAATATATAAAGCTGAGAGGGGGAAAGCACGGGAAAGGGGGAGAGACTTTTGGGTGTTATTGCCTTAATAATATTATTTCCTCATATTTGGATAGTTTTAAGAAGCATATTCGCATGCTAGGAAGGAGCAAAATATTATAATCCCTTTATATTCTCATATGAAGGAACAACTTTTTAGAAAGATGAAATGACTTGCCCCAAGTCACAAACTGGTTTATACTGGAAAGATTATCCTTGAATTCCATGACTCTTGACTATTTCTTTTTTTTTTAAGATTTTATCTATTTATTTGACAGACAGAGATCACAAGTAGGCAGAGAGGCAGGCAGAGAGAGAGGGAAGCAGGCTCCCTGCTGAGCAGGTAGCCCCATGCGGAGCTTGATTCCAGGACTCTGGAATCATGACCCAAGCCAAAGCCAGAGGCTTTAACCCACTGAGCCACCCAGGCACCGCAACTCTTTTTTTTTTTTTTTTTTTATTTTCAGCATAACAGTATTCATTGTTTTTCCATCACACCCAGTGCTCCATGCAATCTGTGCCCTCCCTAATACCCACCACCTGGTTCCCCCAACCTCCCACCCCCCGCCCCTTCAAAACCCTCAGGTTGTTTTTCAGAGTCTGTAGTCTCTCATGGTTCACCTCCCCTTCCAATTTCCCTCAACTCCCTTCTCCTCACCATCTCCCCTTGTCCTCTATATTATTTGTTATGCTCCACAAATAAGTGAAACCATATTATACTTGACTCTCTCTGTTTGACTTATTTCACTCAGCATAATCTGTTCCAGTCCTGTCCATGTTGCTACAAAAGTTGGGTATTCGTCCTTTCTGATGGAGGCATAATACTCCATAGTGTATATGGGCCTTATCCACATCTTCCTTATCCATTCATCCGTTGAAGGGCATCTTGGTTCTTTCCACAGTTCGGCGACCGTGGCCATTGCTGCTATAAACATTGGGGTACAGATGGCCCTTCTTTTCACTACATCTGTATCTTTGGGGTAAATACCCAGTAGTGCAATTGCAGGATCATAGGGAAGCTCTATTTTTAATTTCCTGAGGAATCTCCACACTGTTCTCCAAAGTGGCTGCACCAGTTTGCATTCCCACCAACAGTGTAAGAGGGTTCCCCTTTCTCCACATCCTCTCCAACACACATTGTTTTCTGTCTTGATTGTTTCTATCACACTACCTTTAAGACTCAAGTTGTTTCTTTTTTGTACTTATCAATGTACATTAATATAGAATGTGCACAAAGCAAAATATAGTATATAGGCACTGCTAATGCATTTTTTCTCCTTGCTAACTCAAACTGAAATGCTCACAATACATCATTTTAACAGACTCCAAACATTGTCTAGACTGGATTTAGAGCCTGGAATGCAGAATGTTTAAGCATTGTGTGAATCTTAGAAATCTTTTAATTATACCAGGAATTCAGTTTTCATTTTTGATGGGTTATATCTGTGAGGAGAAATAAAATTTAAAGTATGGATCAAGTGCAATTAAGTATTTAAGGTAATTGTAGGGTCATCTGGGTGACTTAGTTGGTTAATCAACTGCCTTCAGCTTGGGTCATGAGCCTAGAGTCCCAGTATCAAATCCCACATGGGGGTCCCAGCTCCGTGGGGAGTCTGCTTCTCCCTCTGACCCTCTCCCCTCTCATGCTCTCTCACTATCTCTCTCTCTCTCAGATGAATAAACAAAATCTTAAAAAAATAAGGTAATTGTGAAAAATACACTTCTGCTGTTTTAAGGCTGCCATGTTACATGAACACAGAAAACATTAAAGGTCCCAGTGTAAAATAAATGTCCCTAGGGATGAAACCATTGGATAATTCAACACAGATCAGGACAAAGTTTGATTCATATTTAGGGAGAAGCTATATGGCAGGGCAGTGGAACATGTGCTGCCCCATGAGGCAAGAAATCTGGTTTCTAAGTTGCTTTCATTTAGACTTGTTATGTGGTTTAGGTAAGTGATTCTATGAGCTTCAGTTGCCTTATCAGCAAAGTGAGGACTTATTTTTACCTGCCTGAAGTCAAATAGGTAGCGCAGATGGTCTCCTGAGATCTCTTCACATTTTAAAGGTCTAAGATTACAAGCTTTCCTCTCTGGTTTCCCTTTTCCCTTCTATGAACTTTTAATTCATGAATTTATCTAAGCCCTTGTAACTGATTTATATTTTGGCTTTCAGGGTAATAAATTACACTGAAGTTCTAATTCCTTTTTTCTTTGTAACTCATTCTTTTAAGCACTGTGGAGCTGTGGAATGAAACTAGTACTCCAGGACTTGGTTCAATCTGTCAGATCCGTGGTGACACTAAATCCCAAGCTGATTAGAACATCAGAAATTCAGGAGAATAGCTGTGGGTAAAGGAGAAATCTAAGCCCTGTCTTCTTTTCTTTCCTAAATCACTTGTATTTATAGTCTATGAAGCATTTTCTTTGTGAATTTAAATTTAAATTCTCCAATCCTTACCTCAATAAAAATTATTTTAGTTTATTTTCATTGTTGTCAGATAACTTGCATTTCTCAAGGCTGATATTTATGATTCTTAATTACATTATAAATTTTATGGTCATCACACCAAAAAATAACAGTATTATGTAACACGAAAGAGTGAGCCTAAATTACAGTGGAGGAAGATTATATGGAAGTAAAGTGTATTCATAATCCAAGCAAATGGAACTTGCCTACAGCAAATATTAATTATGGGAACAATCATCTGAGTAATAGCACTTACTTGAGGGACAGGAAATAACCCTGAATCTCATACCAGTATTGTTTTACAAATCAAATGATATTTGTTTTGATTCAGAAGACAATATGTGGTTTTGAAATTGAATTATTTTTTGAATTATATTTTCTTTTAGATTTTAGTAAGTCAGAACAATGAATAACTATATTAGTGGACATTCAAATATATTTCTCTAGCTAACATAAAGTCGCCTCAAATCTTAGGCAGGGTTTCAAATTAGAAATGCATTTCATGATTTATGTTGTATGCAGAAACAGCCAACCCATGTTTGTTCTTTTATTTATTCAGCAAATTGTTTTAAACTATCTGATTTGCGGCAGACACTGTACTAAGCACTGGAGATATTATTGTGAGCAAGACAGATGTGGCTCCTGACCTCATGGGATTTAAAGTCTAGTAGGAAGACAGTCACAGAACAAGTAATTACAAGTGTTTGTTGCATTCCTAAAGACAATTCAAGATGAGGTTTAAACCCATGCTCAGACTATACACATCAGCTTTGTGTCCTCAGACAAGTTACCTTCTCAGAAGCTCGAGGTTTTTTTTTTCCTTTTCATTTCTAAGAAAGGAATAACAGATACTGTTATAATAAAATTAGATATTCCATAGATAAGTGTTCTTTAAATTGTGAAGCAGTCTCTACATATTAGCACCATTGCTATTATTTTTGATATACATTTATTTGTTTGAGAAGTTGATAGGCATGTTTAGACCATTTAGATTCAGAGCCCTCTTGTGTTTTCATTCTTACGCCTGGTCACCAATTCTTCCCTTCCCTTGTTCCTTATGCCCTCACTTTCCCCACCACCCTTAGCCCCTCCTTAAAGGCCTTTTTGGCTAGGTTAGGACTGTGAGTTTCAAGGCATTAATAGTTTTATTCTTGTTAAGATGTTCCATGAATGGGTACCTTGTACATTTCTCACCTTTTTCTTAATTGACTCACTCTGTTAGCTAAGTAGGTAATGATGATTTTGCAAGGATATGGCATTTGCCATTCTTGCCGGTAATATACAAATGGTATACAAGTCTGTTTTCCAGTGGTATACAGGTGGTTTACAAGTCTATTTTCTTTCAACCTCTGGATGCTTTTAAAGTTCTTTTAATATAGACTCAAAACTGGGTGTGTGGGTGGCTGAGTCAGTTAAGTTTCTGCCTTCAGCTCGGGTCATGATCTCAGGGTCCTGGGATTGAGCTCTGCATTGTGCTTGCTGCTCAGTGGAGAGTCTGCTTCTACCTCTCCCTCTGCCCCCCACCCCGGTCATGCACTCACACGATCTCTCTCTCAAACAAAAATCTTTATATATCTATATCTATATCTATCTATATATTTTGTAAAGAAAGTGGGTTTGAGAGGGTTTTGAAGCTAAGCAGAATAGATTCGTTAATGAAAAGTAGGATATCATACTAAATTTTTGAAAGATGGAATAATTTGGGGCACCTGGGTGGCTCGGTGGGTTAAGCCCCTGCCTTCGGCTCAGGTCATGATCCCGGCGTCCTGGGATTGAGCCCCATATCAGGCTCTCTGCTCGCTCGGCGGGAAGCCTGCTTCTTCCTCTCCCACTCCCCCGGCTTGTATTCCCTCTCTCACTGTGTCTCTCTCTGTCAAATAAATAAAAAAATCTTTAAAAAAAAAAAAAAAAGAAAGATGGAATAATTTAATGAAAATGGAAGTCCAAGACTTATTAGGTAAGTAGTGTCATGTAGGATGTTCTGCCATTATACTAGTGCCAGAGAAGCATGGTGTAATTACAAAAACCTTGACTGAAAGTTCAGAAATCTGACTTCTACTTCTCACTCATTGTTACTAGCTTTAAAACCTTGAAGTGTTATCCTATTTGGGATTCAGATTTCTTATCTGCAAAAAAAAATGGCAATTATACTAAGCAATCCCTTCTATAAAATATGAAAAGCAGGTAGAAAATTATTTAAATAATCCAGTAACTCTGGGAAGACTAAATTCATAGTGGTGGCAGTGGAAATGAAGCAGAAGGAACAAAATGGAGAGGGAAGCATCTTTTAGGAATTATTGTTAGGATTCAATGAATAACTGTATGGTAGATGCATTAGAAGGTGAGTCAAGACTGTTTTCAAAGTGTCAATTCTGAATGACTAGGTAATGAGATAGATAACAGCAGAGATGGGAGAATAGAGAGAATACCATATGAGTGAAGAGGATGAGTTGTCAGTGAAGAGGTAAAAGATAATATGAAACTCTGTTGCAATGTGAAAATTTCTAGAAGAGAGTGGACAACCATGCCAATACTACTGCAAACAGATGAGCTTAGAAGAAAAGTTTTGGTGTCTTGAAGAAGAATTCATTTAAGAGAAGATGAGTGGGATTGGGAATATGCACACATGTACATATATGTGCACCAGGTGTTTTCTTCTCCATTATATCCAATATTATCTCTGGACAAAGGGAGAAAACACAAAATATGATGATCTGTATAGTTGGTCTTTGGTATTTCTTTCATTGTATACATATTCTGGTTAGGAAATAGTGGATGGGGATAAAATATAAAGGGGTTGTTGATACATTGAAGGTTAGAAATTGTGAAGCAAATTATAAATAAAAACTCTACTATTTACTTCTCTTGATTTTTCTACAGACACAGAAATTTAAGAGTTGCTTGGTTATTATCTGCCTTCTGTTTTTTCCTTTTCCCATCATGTTTAATTTCACAACCACTTCCCTGAAAATAAGGTTGGGTAGAGCTGAGATGTGTTGTATTTCATCTGTCACCACATATTGAAAGGACTCACAACTGTGTACAGATTGTATAACACCTTTAAATGAATCTTATTTCCTTCCCTTAGATGGTGCTAATAGGGTATGAAAAGAAAGAAGATTACATAAGGTAATTATTATATTATATAGAGTCCTGGAGTCAATTGAATGGTTTGGAATTAAAAACAAATGCATTCTCTGAAAAGTCCATATTATTGTCACAGAAATGACAACCTATTTCTTTTACCAGCTAGAGTCCCAAGACATTTACCTTCTTTTTTCTTCCCTTTCTTTATCATAGAGACTTCTCAAAATTCTGCAAACCAATTGCAGTGCAAGTGACTGGGAAGAAATCTGATCTAGTGCAACTCTTAGAAAAGTTTAGTTTTACTATTAAATAAAAATAGTCTTGTTGGGGCACCTGGTTGGTTCAGTCACTTAAGCATCTGCCTGCAGCTCAGGTCATAATCCCAGGGTCCTGGGATCAAGCCCCATATCAGAATCCTTGCTCTACCTGCTTCCACATTTTTTCCTCTGCCTGCTGCTCCCCCTGCTTGTGTTCTCTGTCTCTGTCTCTCTCAGTCAAATAGAAAAATAAAATCTTAAAAAAATACTCTTGTTATGTATTTGCATTGTGGCTTAAGTGTAGGTAGCAAACTCGTGAAAGGCATAGCATACCCAAACTAGGAAAACCATTGTTAAAGCCTTTATATATAAGGAATGTAGCTTAACTTTTCTGCCACTCTGGGCACCAGAACCTTGACTGCAGTTGTCAAGTGAAGTTGACCTGTCCCAGGCAACTCTAAGCAAAAAAAAATGCCATAATGGTAATAGATAACTTTAGAAGACAACAAAAAGATGGCCTGAAGATTACTAAACAAATACAATATAATGGCAATTTCCTAAACAGTTTAGCATATATTCATAAATATATACATAGAACACACTGTAAATTATAAGAGGAAGTCCTCTTGTACTGATAACTAATTTCCCAGCACAAGGAACTTTACTATTCAAAAGTAAGACCATTTGTATATTCTTACCTGATCCATATTTATTTAATTTTGGAGTTGTTCAAATTCTTCTGATCTTGTTAGAGTGCCCCAAGTTGTTGTTGCCCTGTGCTGCCCTGCCCTGGGGGTATGTTATGTTAGGGCCCTTTATTTCAGCCTCTGATTGAACACTTGCTCTGAAACAATTTTCAGTTCAGAGTATATCAATTTCATTCCTAAAGAAGCTTGGGTTTTCTGTGAAATGCAAACTGTATGTTACATATCACACTGGGAATTATTTTTTTAATTTTTTTAAATTAACATACAATGTATTGTTTGTCCCAAGGGTACATGTCTGTGAATCATCAGACTTACACATTTCACAGTATTCACCATAGCACATACCCTCCCCAATGTCCATAACCCAGCCACACTATCCCAACCCCCACACCCCCTAGCAAACCTCAGTTTGTTTCATGAGATTAAGAGTCTCTACAAGTTTGTCTCCCTCATAGTCCCATCTTGCTTCATTTGTCCCTCCCTACCCCCCATGACCCCCTACCCTGCCTCTCAAATTCCTCATATGAGAGAGATCATATGATAATTGTCTTTCTCTGATTGACTTATTTCGCTTAGCATAATACCCTCTAGTTCCATCTATGTCATTGCAAATAGCAAGATTTTAGATTTTTTTAATGATGCATAGTATCCCATTGTATATATATACCACATATTCTTTATCCATTCATCTATTGATGGACATCTAATTCTTTCCATAGTTCAGCAGTTGTGGATATTGCTGTTACAAACATTTGGGTGCACGTGCCCCTTCAGATCACTGCACTGATATCGTTAGTGTAAATACCCAGTAGTGTGATTGCTGGATCATAGGGTAGCTCTATTTTCAAGTTTTTGAGGAACCTCCATGCTGTTTTCCAGAGTGGCTGCACCAGCTTGCATTCCCACCAACAGTGTAAGAGGCTTCCCCTTTCTCCACATCCTCACCAGCATCTGTCATTTCCTGACATATTAATTTTAGCCAATCTGAGTGGTGTGAGGTGGTATCTCACTGTGGTTTTTATTTGTATTTCCCTGATACTGAGTGATGCTGAGCACTTTTTCATGTGTCTGTTGGCCATCTGGATGTCTTCTTTGCAGAAATGTCTGGTCATGTCTTCTGCTCATTTCTTGATTGGATTATTTGTTCTTTGGGTGTTGAGTTTGATAAGTTCTTTATTGATTTTGGATACTAGCCCTTTATCTGATAATGTCGTTTGCAAATATTTTCTCTCATTCTGTCAGTTGTCTTTTTGTTTTATTGACTGTTTCCATTTCTGTGCAAGAGCTTTTGATCTTGATGAAGTCCCAGTAGCTCATTTTCTGACCTCCTTTCCTTGCTTTTGGAGAGGTTTCTAGGAAGAATTTGCTGCAGCTGAGGTCAAAGAGGTTGCTGCCTGTGTTCTCCTCAAGGATTTTGATGGATTCCTGTCTCACATTGAGGTCTTTCATCCATTTTGAGTCTATTTTTGGGTGTGGTGTAAGAAAATGGTCCAGTTTCATGTTTCTGCATGTGGCTGTCCAATTTTCCCAACACTATTTGTTGAAGAGACTGTCTTTTTTCCATTGGACATTCTTTCCTGCTTTGTCGAATATAAGTTGACCATAGAGTTGAGGGTCTATTTCTGGGATTTCTGTTCTGTTCCATTGATCTATGTGTCTATTTTTGTGCCAGGACCATACTGTTTTGATTATGACAGCTTTGTAATAGAGCTTGAAGTCTGGAATTGTGATACTGCCAACTTTGGTTTTCTTTTTCAGCATCTCTCTGGCTATTCAGGGTCTTTTCTGGTTCCATATAAATTTTAGGATTATTTGTTCCATTTCTTTGAAAAAAACCTGATGATATTTTGATAGGGATTGCATTAAGTGTGTAGATTTCTCTAGGTAGCATAGACATTTTCACAATATTTGTTCTTCCAGTCCATGAACATGGAATGTTTTTCCATTTCTTTGTGTCTTCCTCAATTTCTTTCAAGAGTACATTATAGTTTTATGAGTACAAATTCTTTGCCTCCTTGGTTAGGTTTATTCCTAGGTATCTTATGGTTTTGGGTGCAATTGTAAATGAGATCGACTCTTAATTTCTCTTTCTTCTGTCTTGCTGTTGGTATATAGAAATGCAACTGATTTCTTTGATTCTTTATCCTGACACTTTACTGAATTCCTGTATGAATTCTAACAGTTTTGGAGTGGAGTCTTTTTGGGTTTTCCACATAAAGTATCATACCATCTGCAAAGAATGAGAGTTTGACTTTGTCTTTGCTAATTCAGATGTCTTTTATTTATTTTATTTATTTTCATTGTAGGATTGCAGAGGCTAGAACTTCTAGTACTATACTGACTAGCAGTGGTGATAGTGGACAGCCCTGCCTTGTTCCTGACCTTTGGGGAAAAGCTCTCAGCTTTCCCCCATTGAGAATGATATTCGCTATGGGTTTTTTATGGATGGCTTTGATGATATTGAGGTATGTAACCTGTATCCCTACACTTTGAAGAGTTCTAACAAGAAAAGTTGCTGTACTTTGTCAAATGGTTTTTTTTTCAGCATCTACTGAGAGTATCCTATGGTTTTTGTTCTTTCTTTTATTAATGTATTGTATCACATTGATTTGCAGATGTTGGTCCAAACTTGCAGGCCTGGAATAAATCCCACTTGGTCATGGTGAATAATCCTTTTAATGTACTGTTGGATCCTATTAGCTAGTATTTGGTGAGAATTTTTGCATCCTTGTCCATCAAGGATATTGGTCTGTAATCTCCTTCTTAATGGGGTTTTCATCTGGTTTTGGGATCAAGGTAATGATGGCCTCATAAAATGAGTTTGGAAGTTTTCCTTCCATTTCTACTTTTTGAAACAGTTTCAGGAGACTAGGTGTTAATTCTTCTTTAAATGTTTGGTAGAATTCCCTGGGAAGCCAGCTTCCCAGGGAATTATTGCCCTGGTCTCTTGTTTGTTGGGAGATTGTTGATGACTGCTTCAATCTCCTTACTGATTATGAGTCTGTTCAGGTTTTCTATTTCTTCCTGTTTCAGTTTTGGTAGTTTATATATCTCTAGGAATGCATCCATTTCATCCAGATCATCCAATTTGCTGGTGTATAGTTGCTCATAATATGTTCCTATAATTGTTTGTATTTCTTTGGTGTTGATTATGATCTCTCCTCTTTCAGTCATGATTTTATTAATTTGGGTCCTTTCTCTTTTCTTTTTTATAAGTCTGGCCATGGGTTTATCAATCTTATTAATTTATTCAAAGAACCAGTTCCTAGTTTTGTTGATTTGTTCTAGTGTTCTTTTGGTTTCTATTTCATTAATTTCTGCTCTAATCTTTATGATTTCTCTTCCCATGCTGGGTTTAGGCTTTATTTGCTGTTCTTTCTCCAGCTCCTTTAGGAGTAGGGTTAGGTTGTGTACTTGAGACCTTTCTTATTTCTTGAGAAAGCCTTGTATCACTGTATACTTTCTTCTCAGCACTGCCTTCACTGTGTCCCAAAGATTTTGAACAGCTGTGTTTTCATTATCATTTGTTTCCATGAATTTTTTCAATTCTTCCTTAATTTCCTGTTTGACCAATTCATTCTTTAGTAGGATGCTTTTAAGCTTCCATGTATTTGAGTTCTTTCCAACTTTGCTCTTGTAATTGAGTTCTAGCTTCAGAGTATTGTGATCTGAAAATATGCAGGGAATGATTGCGGTCCTTTGGTACTGGTTCAGACCTGATTTGTGACCCAAGATGTGATCTATCCTGGAGAACGTTCCATGTGCACTATAGAAGAATGCGTATTCTGTTGCTTTGGGAAGGAATGTTCTGAATATATCTGTGATGTCTATCTAGTCCAGTGTATGATTTGACTTTATTTCCTTGTTGATCTTTTGCTTGGATGATCTGTCCATTTCAGTGAGGGAGTGTTAAAGTCCCCTACTATTATTGTTTTATTATTATTTTTTAAATTTTTATTTATTTTTTAAATTTCTTTTCAGTGTTCCAGAATTCATTGTTTATGGACCACACCCAGTGCTCCATGCAATACGTTCCCTCCACAATACCCACCACCATGCTCACCCAACCTCCCACCCCCACCCCTCCAAAACCCTCAGTTATTGTATTGTTGTCAATGTGCTTCTTTGATTTTATTATTAATTGGTTTATATAATTGGCTGCTCCCATGTTAGGGGAATAGATATTTAAAATTGTTAGATCTTCTTGTTGGACAGACCCTTTAAATATAAAATAGTGTCCTTCCTCATCTCTTATTATGGTCTTTGGCTTAAAATCTAATTTATCTGATGTAAGGATTGTCACCCCAGCTTTCTTTTGATGCTTATTAGCAATGTAAATTGTTCTCCACTCCCTCACTTTAAATCTGGAGGTGTCTTTGGGTCTAAAATAAGTTTCTGGTAGACATCATATTAATGGGTATTATTATTTTTTTAATCCATTCTGATACCCTGTGTCTTTTGATTGAAGCATTTAGCCCTTTCACATTTATGGTAACTATTGAAAGATATGAATTTAGTGCCATTGTATTGACTGTAAGGTGACTCTTACTGTATATTGTCTCTGTTCCTTTCTGGTCTGTTACTGGTAGGCTCTCTCTTTGCTTAGAGGACACCTTCCAATATTTCTTGTAGGTCTGGTTTGGTGTTTGCAAATTCTTTTAGTTTTTATTTGTCTTGGAAGCTTTTCATCTCTCCTTCTATTTTCAATGATAGCCTAGCTGGGTATAGTATTCCTGGCTGCATATTTTTCTCATTTAGTGTTCTGAATATATCATGCCAGTTCTTTCTGGCCTGCCAGGTCTCTGTGAATAGGTCTACTGCCAATCAAATACTTTGCTGTTATATGGTACAGACCTCTTTTCCTGAGCTGCTTTCAGGATTTTCTCTTTGTCTCTGAGACATTTAAGTTTTACTATTAGATGACAGGGTATGGACCTATTTTTATTGATTTTGAGGGGGGCTCTCTGTGTCTCCTAGATTTTGATGCTTGTTCCCTTAGCCAAATTTGGGAAATTCTATTTTATAATTTGCTTCAATATAGCTTCTGCCCCTCTCTCTTTCTTCCTCTTCTGGAATCCCAATTATTCTAATATTGTTTTATCTTATGGTATCACTTATCTCTCAAATTCTCCCCTCATGGTCCACTAGTCCTTTGTCTATCCTTTCCTCATCTTCTTTATTTCCATCATTTCGTCTTTTACATTGCTAATTCTCTCTTCTGTCTCCTTTATCCTAGCAGTAAGAGCCTCCAATTTTTATTACACCTCATTAATAATTTTTTTTTAAATTTCAACTTGGTTAGATTTTAGTTCTTTTATTTCTCCAAGAAGGGATTTGATTTCTCCAGAAAGGGATTCTCTAATATCTTCTATGCTTTTTTTTTTTTTGATCCCATCTAACACATTGATAGTCATCATTCTGAACTCTAGTTCTGACATGTTACTAATGTCCATATTGATTGGGTCTCTAGCCACTGGTACTGCCTCTTGTTGTTGTTTATTTTGTGTGTGTGTGTGGTAAGTTTTTCTGCTTAGTCCTTTTATCCAGATAAGAATAGATGAATGAGATAACCAAATGCTAAAAGAATAGCTATGACCCCTGGAAGATATACACTAAGCAAATCAGAGGAGACCTGAAACTGGGGGAAGAAAGGCGGGGGAAGAAAAAAATATATATAAATATAAAATACAAATATTAATATATATACATATATTTTTATTATATGTATAATATATATTATATTTATAATATTTTATATTATATTTATAATACACATAATATAATATATTTATAATATTATATAATATATAATATATATTATATTTATATTTATATTTATAATATAATATATAATATAATATATATTATATATATTATAAGTATAATATATAATATATATATATAATATATATATATTAGACTGAGGAATAGAAAAGAGCTACACACTTGATTTTGTGTGTATTTTATTCTGTTAGAAGAAACCACCTCCCAAAATTTTAAGGAAAGAATTATATATATGTATATATATACACATCTATACACACAAAAATAAGTGTAAACACGATGAAGTCATGGAATATGACTGTAAAGATGAAAATTGAAAAAGATTTTATAAACAGAATTGATAAAATCAGTTGGCTAAAAAGAAAGAAAAAAAAAGAGGAGAGAATGTGATCAGGCTGCAGACTAGAGGAAAGCCATATGCTAGATTTAGGGTATATTTTGATCTATTAGGAGAAATTGTATCCCAAAATTTTAAAGAAAAATAAAACTTATATGTATACAATAAATAAGGTTAAATACAATGAAGGGATAAAATATGAGTATAACAATGCAAATTAGAAAAGATTTTTAAAAAGGTATTGATAAAAGAGTTAAAATACTTTAAAATAGGACAGAGGAAAAATTTTAAAAAATAGAATAGTTAAAAAATAAAATAAGAGGAGACAAGATGGCGGGGAAGTAGGAGGAGGCGCCTTTTCAACCTGTACCCTAAAGTGAGCTGATTACCTACCAAATAACTCCAATCACCCATGAAATCAGCCGGAGATCAGAATTATACACGTCTGGATCTCTACGGGGGCCAGAAGACGCCAGTGGGCAGGTAAAGTGGAGTGGGAACGTCGGACTGATATCGGAAGATAAACAAAAGGGGGAGGGAGCCACCAGAGGCGAATGATTGGAAAATAATACCCCAATACGAGAGTGCCCTGCATCTGGGGACCAGCATTAACTTGGAGTCTTGTTGAAAGCACTCAAAAGAGCAAAGGATCGCGCGGGGAAATTGTGGGAACCGGGGCGGCTAGGGACAGGGGCTTAAGTCCCCAGACCCAGGACAGCCTCCCCTGGCGCTGAGCCAGAGAGAGTGCGGCGGAGAAACCTGGTCTTTGTCCCTGAGCCGCCAGTGCGCCCGAGAATGGGTGGAGTCCGGCTCCCGTGAGGGGCTGGGAGCCACACCAGACGGCAGAACGCGCACCTTACTGGAGATGCACGCGTGCCTCAACCTCCCCTGAGAGAGGTGCACGAATGCCCAGCCTGGTGTTCTCGGACCCACGCGGCGATAGAGCCGATAGAGCCGATAGAGCTGGAGGCGCCGCGCCCCAAACCCTCCCCTGGGAGAGGTGCGCGCAAGCCTGGCGCTCTTAGCCCCAGCCAGCAGGAAAATCTCAGTGTGCGATCGCTGCTTGGAACGTCTCTGGCGGTCTGGAGCTGCCCAGACAGCCACAGCTGCCTTGGTTTTGCGTACAAGCAGGAGATCCTGCGTCCCCAGGGACCGCGACTCAGAACCTGCTCTGCCAGCGGCCCAGCGGCTGCAGCACCTGCAGGGGAGCAGACTGAAGCTTCTCTCTGAGAGGGAGGTTGGGGTGCAGTTTTCTTTCTTCTAAACCTCCAAAAACCATCAAAAGCTGTCAAGGCGAGAGAAAAGAAGTGAACAAACATAAAAACCTCCAGAGAACAAAAACCTGAAAAAACTGTTTTTCTCAGAGCCCACCCCCTTGAGGGGGTCGGGAGGACTTAACTCAGGGAACATCATTGACTGAAAACCCACGTGGCAGCCCCCTCCCCCAGAAAACAAATCAGGAAAGGAAAAAAAAAAAAGACTACAAGAGAACAACCACCACTACTTCATAGATACAACTTTTATTTTTAATTCATTCCCACTATTCTGGTTCATTTTTTTTTCTTTTTTTATATAGATAATTTTTTAACCTATTTACCATCACAGTGAGATGTCCAGTACATCAAATTCCATGATAAACTTCTAACCTGAATTTTTTGATACATACACATGTGTTTTTCTTTTGCTTTTCTATTTTCTTAATTTTTAAAAAAAATTTTAATTTAGTTTAGTCCAGTTTATTCCTTTCTTATTTTTATTTTCTAATATTCATATAGAGTTAAACTTCAAGGTAACCCCCTTTCTCCAAGCAATGCTACCCCTATAGGTGAACCAATTTTTAATCCCCCTTTTTCTTAGGAAAGTTGAGTCCTTTAACAAAGATATCAAGATACATCCAGGAAGAATCAAAATAACCTTCCTCGCCCACACCGAGAATCTATAACCATGCTCCCATCTTTTTCTTCTGCCAGTGTCTCTGTGTATTTATGTTTGTCCTGATAGTATATAAATCTTATACTTGGGGTTCTTCTTGACAAGGCTCCTCCTTTTTTTGCTTATATATATATATATATTTTCTCTCGTCATATACTTTTATCAGTCTTTTTGTTTGTCTGTTTTTGTTTGTATACGTCATAATTCTTACGCTGGGGCCCATTTGGGCTGAATCTTCTCTTTTATCTTCCCTCTTTTTCCTGTCTCTCTCTCTCCCTCTTTTTTCTTTTTCTTTTCTTTTTTCTCTCGTTTGGGTGGGGAATCCTGAGTGCTCAGAAGCGTTCCAGGGTGCACCCTGACTGCACCACGGTCGATACATCCAGCTACATCTGTCCAGTCATCTCTCACCAAAATGACTAGGAGGAGGAATCCCCAACAGAAGAAAAATACAGAGGTTGGGCCTTCTGCAACAGAGCTAACGGCTATCAACATAGACAATATGTCAGAAAGAGAATTCAGGCTAACAATTATCCAGGCAATAGCTAGGTTGGAGAAAGCCATGGATGACCAAACGGAATTGATTAGGGCAGAATTGAAAGCGACCAGGGAGGATGTTCATAATGTTAGGGCAGAGCTGAAGGCCTCCAGGGATGAGGTTCACAACGCTCTCAATGAGTTCCAATCTAATCTAAATTCTCTAAAAGCTAGGGTAACTGAGACAGAAGATAGAATTAGTGATCTGGAGGACAAACAGATAGAGAGAAAGGATCAGGAGGAAGCCTGGAACAAACAGCTTAGAAGCCACGAAAACAGAATCAGGGAAATAAATGATGCCATGAAACATTCCAACGTCAGAATTATTGGAATCCCTGAAGGGGAGGAGAAAGAAAGAAGTCTAGAAGATATAGTGGAACAAGTTTTTCATGAAAATTTTCCCAATCTTGCGAATGGAACAAGTGTTCATGTACTAGAAGTAGAAAGGTCCCCCCCCAAGATTATAAATTCAAAAAAAAACATCCAGGCACCTCATAGTAAAATTGAGGAATCATAATTGTAGATACAATCTCTTGAAAGCCGCTAGGACAAAGAAGCTCCTTACGTACAGAGGAAAGCCCATCAGAATAACGTCAGACCTGTCCACAGAGACCTGGCAAGCCAGAAAGGGCTGGCAAGATATATTCAGGGCACTAAATGAGAAGAACATGCAGCCAAGAATACTTTATCCAGCAAGACTGACATTCAAAATGGATGGAGAGATAAAGAGTTTCCAAGACCAGCAAGGCTTAAAAGACTATGCAACCACCAAGCCGACACTGCAGGAAATATTAAGGGGGGTTCTATAAAAGAGGAAAAATCCTAAGAATAGCATTGAACAGAAATATAGAGACAATTGACAGAAAGAAAGACTTCAAAGATAACACAATGTCAATAAAAACGTATCTCTCAATAACCACTCTCAATGTGAATGGCCTAAATGCACCCATAAAACGACCCAGGGTTACAGATTGGATAAAACGACAGGACCCATCCATATGTTGTCTACAAGAGACCCATTTTGAACCTAAAGATACACCCAGACTGAAAGTGAAGGGATGGAGAAGCATCTTTCACGACAATGGGCCTCAAAAGAAGGCCGGGGTAGTGATTCTCATATCAGATAAATTAGATTTTAAACTAAAGACGGTAGTCAGGGATACAGAAGGACACTACATCATTCTTTTTTTTTTTTTTTTTTTTTTTTAATTTTTTTATTTTAATAAACATATAATGTATTTTTATCCCCAGGGGTACAGGTCTGTGAATCGTCTGGTTTACACATTTCACAGCACTCATCATAGCACATACCCTCCCCAATGTCCATTTCCCCACCACCCTCTCCCATCCCCCTTCCCCCCCGCAACCCTCAGTCTGTTTCTTGAGATTGAGTCTTTTATGGTTTGTCTCCCTCCCAATCCCATCTTTTCATTTTTTCTTTTCCTACCTCCCCCCAAACCCCCCCACCTTGCATCTCCACTTCCTCATATCAAAGAGATCATATGATAGTTATATTTCTCCGATTGACTTATTTCGCTAAGCATGATACCCTCTAGTTCCATCCACGTCGTCGCAAATGGCAAGATTTCATGTCTTTTGATGGCTGCATAGTATTCCATTGTGTATATATACCACATCTTCTTTATCCATTCATCTGTTGATGGACATCTAGGCGCTTTCCACAGTTTGGCTATTGTGGACATTGCTGCTATAAACATTCGGGTGCACGTGCCCCTTCGGAGCACCACGTTTGTATCTTTAGGATATATATCCAGGAGTGCAATTGCTGGGTCATAGGGTAGCTCTATTTTCAGTTTTTTGAGGAACCTCCACACTGTTTTCCAGAGTGGTTGCACCAGCTTGCATTCCCACCAACAGTGTAGGAGGGTTCCCCTCTCTCCGCATCCTCGCCAGCATCTGTCATTTCTTGACTTGTTAATTTTAGCCATTCTGACTGGTGTGAGGTGGTATCTCATTGTGGTTTTGATTTGTATTTCCCTGATGCCGAGTGATGTGGAGCATTTTTTCATGTGTCTGTTGGCCATCTGGATGTCTTCCTTGCAGAAATGTCTGTTCATGTCCTCTGCCCATTTCTTGACTGGATTATTTGTTCTTTGGGTATTGAGTTTGATAAGCTCTTTATAGATTTTGGATACGAGCCCTTTATCTGATATGTCGTTTGCAAATATCTTCTCCCATTCTGTCAGTTGTCTTTTGGTTTTGTTAACTGTTTCCTTTGCTGTGCAAAAGCTTTTGATCTTGATGAAATCCCAATAGTTCATTTTTGCCCTTGCTTCTGTCGCCTTTGGCGATGTTCCTAGGAAGAAGTTGTTGCGGTGGAGGTCAAAGAGGTTGCTGCCTGCATTCTCCTCAAGGATTTTGATAGATTCCTTTCGCACATTGAGGTCCTTCATCCACTTTGAGTCTATTTTCGTGTGTGGTGTAAGGAAATAGTCCAATTTCATTTTTCTGCATGTGGCTGTCCAATTTTCCCAGCACCATTTGTTGAAGAGGCTGTCTTTTTTCCATTGGATATTCTTTCCTGCTTTGTCGAAGATTAGTTGACCATAGAGTTGAGGGTCTATTTCTGGGCTCTCTATTCTGTTCCATTGGTCTATATGTCTGTTTTTGTGCCAGTACCATACTGTCTTGATGATGACAGCTTTGTAATAGAGCTTGAAGTCTGGAATTGTGATACCACCGACTTTGGCTTTCTTTTTCAATATTCCTTTGGCTATTCGAGGTCTTTTCTGGTTCCATATAAATTTTAGGATTATTTGTTCTATTTCTTTAAAAAAAATGGATGGGATTTTGATAGGGATTGCATTAAATGTGTAGATTGCTTTAGGTAAAATAGACATTTTCACAATATTTGTTCTTCCAATCCATGAGCATGGAATATTTTTCCATTTCTTTGTGTCTTCCTCAATTTCTTTCATGAGTACTTTATAGTTTTCTGAGTATAGATTCTTTGCCTCTTTGGTTAGATTTATTCCTAGGTATCTTATGGTTTTGGGTACGATTGTAAATGGGACTGACTCCTCAATTTCTCTTTCTTCTGTCTTGTTGTTAGTGTAAAGAAATGCGACTGATTTCTGTGCATTGACTTTATATCCTGACACTTTACTGAATTCCTGTATAAGTTCTAGCAGTTTTGGAGTGGAGCCTTTTGGGTTTTCCACATATAGTATCATATCATCTGCAAAGAGTGATAGTTTGACTTCTTCTTTGCCGATTTGGATGCCTTTAATTTCTTTTTGTTGTCTGATTGCTGAGGCTAGGACTTCTAGTACTATGTTGAACAGCAGTGGTGATAACGGACATCCCTGCCGTGTTCCTGACCTTAGCGGAAAAGCTTTCAGTTTTTCTCCATTGAGAATGATATTTGCGGTGGGTTTTTCATAGATGGCTTTGATAATGTTGAGGTATGTGCCTTCTATCCCTACACTTTGAAGAGTTTTAATCAGGAAGGGATGCTGCACTTTGTCAAACGCTTTTTCAGCATCTATTGAGAGTATCATATGGTTCTTACTCTTTCTTTTATTAATGTATTGTATCACATTGATGGATTTGCGGATGTTGAACCAACCTTGCAGCCCTGGAATAAATCCCACTTGGTCGTGGTGAATAATCCTTTTAATGTACTGTTGGATCCTATTGGCCAGTATTTTGGTGAGAATTTTCGCATCTGTGTTCATCAAGGATATTGGTCTGTAATTCTCTTTTTTGGTGGGATCCTTGTCTGGTTTTGGGATCAAGGTGATGCTGGCCTCATAGAATGAGTTTGGAAGTTTTCCTTCCATTTCTATTTTTTGGAACAGTTTCAGGAGAATAGGAATTAATTCTTCTTTAAATGTTTGGTAGAATTCCCCTGGGAAGCCGTCTGGTCCTGGACTTTTGTTTGTTTGGAGATTTTTGATGACTGTTTCAATCTCCTTACTGGTTATGGGTCTGTTCAGGTTATCTATTTCTTCCTGGTTCAGTTGTGGTAGTTTATACATCTCTAGAAATGTATCCATTTCTTCCAGGTTGTCAAATTTGTTGCCATAGAGTTGCTCGTAGTATGTTCTTATAATTGTTTGTATTTCTTTGGTGTTGGTTGTGATCTCTCCTCTTTCATTCATGATTTTATTTATTTGCGTCCTTTCTCTTTTCTTTTTGATAAGTCTGGCCAGGGGCTTATCAATCTTATTAATTCTTTCAAAGAACCAACTCCTAGTTTTGTTGATTTGTTCTATTGTTTTTTTAGTTTCTATTTCATTGATTTCTGCTCTGATCTTTATGATTTCTCTTCTCCTGCTGGGTTTAGGCTTTCTTTGTTGTTCTCTCTCCAGCTCCTTTAGGTGTAGGGTTAGGTTGTGTATTTGAGACCTTTCTTGTTTCTTGAGAAAGGCTTGCACTGCTATATATTTTCCTCTCAGGACTGCCTTTGTTGTGTCCCACAGATTTTGAACTGTTGTGTTTTCATTATCATTTGTTTCCATGAATTTTTTCAATTCTTCTTTAATTTCCTGGTTGACCCATTCATTTTTTAGAAGGATGCTGTTTAGTCTCCATGTATTTGCGTTCTTTCCAAATTTCCTCTTGTGATTGAGTTCGAGCTTCAGAGCATTGTGGTCTGAAAATATGCAGGGAATGATCTCGATCTTTTGGTACTGATTGAGACCTGATTTATGACCCAGGATGTGGTCTATTCTGGAGAATGTTCCATGTGCACTAGAGAAGAATGTATATTCTGTTGCTTTGGGATGGAATGTTCTGAAGATATCTGTGATGTCCATCTGGTCCAGTGTGTCATTTAAGGCCTTTATTTCCTTGTTGATCTTTTGCTTAGATGATCTGTCCATTTCAGTGAGGGGAGTGTTAAAGTCCCCTGCTATTATTGTATTACTGTCGATGTATTTCTTTGATTTTGTTATTAATTGGTTTATATAGTTGGCTGCTCCCATGTTAGGGGCATAGATATTTAAGATTGTTAGATCTTCTTGTTGGACAGACCCTTTGAGTATGATATAGTGTCCTTCCTCATCTCTTATTATAGTCTTTGGCTTAAAATCTAATTGATCTGATATAAGGATTGCCACCCCAGCTTTCTTCTGATGTCCATTAGCATGGTACATTGTTTTCCACCCCCTCACTTTAAATCTGGAGGTGTCTTCGGGTCTAAAATGAGTTTCTTGTAGGCAGCATATTGATGGGTTTTGTTTTTTTATCCATTCTGATACCCTGTGTCTTTTGATTGGGGCATTTAGCCCATTAACATTCAGGGTAACTATTGAGAGATATGAATTTAGTGCCATTGTATTGCCTGTAAGATGATTGTTACTGTATATTGTTTCTGTTTCTTTCTGATCTACTACTTTTAGGGTCTCTCTTTGCTTAGAGGACCCCTTTCAATATTTCCTGTAGAGCTGGTTTGGTGTTTGCAAATTCTTTCAGCTTTTGTTTGTCCTGGAAGCTCTTTATCTCTCCTTCTATTTTCAATGATAGCCTAGCCGGATATAGTATTCTTGGCTGCATGTTTTTCTCGTTTAGTGCTCTGAATATATCATGCCAGTTCTTTCTGGCCTGCCAGGTCTCTGTGGATAGGTCCGCTGCCAATCTAATGTTTTTACCCTTGTATGTTACAGACTTCTTTTCCCGGGCTGCTTTCAGGATTTTCTCTTTGTCGCTAAGACTTGTCAATTTTACTATCAGGTGACGAGGTGTGGACCTATTTTTATTGATTTTGAGGGGTGTTCTTAGCATCTCCTGGATTTTGATGTTTGTTCCCTTTGCCATATTAGGGAAATTCTCTCCAATAATTGTCTCCAATATACCTTCTGCTCCCCTCTCTCTTTCTTCTTCTTCTGGAATCCCAATTATTCTAATGTTGTGTCGTCTTATGGTGTCACTTATCTCTCGAATCCTCTCCTCGTGTTCCAGTAGTTGTTTGTCTCTCTTTTGCTCAGCTTCTTTATTCTCTGTCATTTGGTCTTCTATGTCACTAATTCTTTCTTCTGCCTCATTTATCCTGGCAGTGAGAGCTTCCATTTTTGATTGCACCTCATGAATAGCTTTTTTGATTTCAACTTGGTTAGATTTTAGTTCTTTTATTTCTCCAGAAAGGGCTTTTATCTCTCCGGAGAGGGTTTCTCTAATATTTTCTATGCCTTTTTCGAGCCCGGCTAGAACCTTGAGAATTGTCATTCTGAACTCTAGATCTGTCATGCTACCTATGTCTGTATTGATTAGGTCTCCAGCCTTCGGTACGGCCTCTTGTTCTTTTTTTTGAGGTGAGTTTTTCCGCCTTGTCATTTTGTCCAGGTAGGATTTGCTTTCTCCTGCTGTGGAATTCCGCTGTTCTTGGTGACTGAATTTGGTTTTGGATGGTTTCTTGTTGATCTTCTGGGGGGGTGGGCCTGTTGTAGTGATTCTCAAGTGTCTTTGCCGCAGGCGGAATTGCACCGCCCTTGCCAGGGGCCGGGCTAAGTAATCCGCTCGGGTTCGCTTTCGGGAGCTTTTGTTCCCTGAGCGCTTTCCGTAGAGTTCCGGAGGACGGGAATGAAGATGGCGGCCTCCCAATCTCTCGGCCCAGAGGAGCCGAGAGCTTGGGGTTCCGCTCCTCAGTGCGCTCTCAGAGCAAAGCGCCCAATAGCCCCGCCTCCCTGGCTTGCGGTCGCGCCTCGAGGAAAGCAGTCAATTGTTGGAGCTGGAGAAAAGCGCCGGGTCGCTTTTGTCTCCGCGGCCTCCGGCCGCGCTCCGAGTCCACCCAGCCTGCGACCGGCACAAGGTTACCCTGGGCTTAGAGCTCACTCCTCGGCTTTGTCGCTATAGCCGGCTTCCCCACTCTAATACCTGCGAGCTCTGCGGCACTCAGACACCCCCAGTCCTTCTGTGACCCCGCGGGTCCTGGGGTTATGCTGACCCCGCCTGGGTTTCCCCCCAGTTTAGCCTCTGGAGCGATGTCTCCCAGTGGAGCCGACTTTTAAAAGTCCCGGTTTTGTGCTCCGTCGCTCCGCCGCTTGCCGGGTGCCGGCCCCTCCCCCCGGGGTCTATCTTCCCGTCACTTTGGATTCACTTCTCCGCAGGTCCTACCTTTCAGAAAGTGATCGATTTTCTGTTTCTGGGATTGTTGCTCTTCTTCTCTTTGATTTCCCGTTGGATTTATAGGTGTTCACAATGGTTAGATAAGCTATCTAGCTGATCTCCTGCTACCCGATGTCGTCTCAGCCTGCTACTTCTCCGCCATCTTGACTCCTCCCCCCGACACTACATCATTCTTAAAGGGACTATCCACCAAGATGATCTAACAATTGTAAATATCTATGCCCCCAATATGGGAGCAGCCAATTACATAAGAAAACTATTAATCAAGATAAAGAGTCATATTGATATGAATACATTAATAGTAGGAGATCTTAACACGCCTCTCTCAGAAATAGACAGATCATCGAAGCAGAAAATCAATAAAGAAATAAGAGCATTGAATGACACATTGGACCAGGTGGACCTCGTAGATATATACAGAACATTCCACCCTAAAACAACAGAATACTTATTCTTCTCAAGTGCACATGGAACCTTCTCCAGAATAGACCACATACTGGGTCACAAATCAGGGCTCAACCGATACCAAAAGACTGAGATTATTCCCTGCATATTCTCAGATCACAATGCTTTGAAACTGGAGCTCAATCACAAGGAAAAGTTCAGAAGGAACTCAAATACCTGGAAGCTAAAGACCACCTTGCTTAAGAATGCTTGGCTCAACCAGGAGATCAAAGAAGAACTTAAACAATTCATGGAAACCAATGAGAACGAAGACACTTCATTCCAAAACCTATGGGATACAGCAAAGGCGGTCCTAAGGGGAAATACGTAGCCATTCAAGCCTCCCTCAAAAAAATTGAAAAATCCAGAATACACCAGCTCTCTCTACACCTTAAAGAACTAGAGAATCAACAACAAATCAAACCAACTCCACACATAAGAAGGGAAATAATCAAGATTAGAGCAGAGATCAACGAGGTAGAAACCAGAGATACAGTAGAACGTATCAACGAAACTAGAAGCTGGTTTTTTGAAAGAATCAATAAGATCGATAAACCATTGGCCACACTAATCCAAAAGAAAAGAGAGAAAGCCCAAATTAATAAAATTATGAAGGAAAAGGGAGAGATCACAACTAACACCAAGGAAGTAGAAACAATCATCAGAAGCTATTATCAACAGTTATATGCCAATAAGCTAAGCAACCTAGATGAAATGGATGCATTCCTGGAAAACTATAAACTCCCAAAATTGAACCAGGAAGAAATTGACAACCTGAATAGACTGGTATCTAGTAACGAGATTGAAGCAGTGATGAAAAACCTCCCAAAAAACAAGAGCCCAGGACCTGATGGATTCCCTGGGGAATTCTATCAAACTTTCAAAGAAGAAATAATACCTATTCTCCTGAAGCTGTTTCAAACAATTGAAGCAGAAGGAAAACTTCCAGACTCTTTTTATGAAGCCAGCATTACCTTGATCCCCAAACCAGGCAAAGACCCTACCAAAAAGGAGAATTTCAGACCGATATCACTGATGAATATGGATGCTAAGATTCTCAACAAGATCCTAGCAAACAGGATCCAACAGCACATTAAAAAGATTATCCACCATGACCAGGTGGGATTCATCCCTGGGTTACAAGGATGGTTCAACATTCGCAAATCAATCAATGTGATAGAACAAATCAATAAGAGAAGAGAGAAGAACCACATGGTCCTCTCCATTGATGCAGAAAAAGCTTTTGACAAAATCCAGCATCCGTTCCTGATTAAAACGCTTCAAAGTATAGGGATAGAGGGAACATTCCTGAACTTCATCAAATCTATCTATGAAAAACCCACAGCAAATATCATCCTCAATGGGAAAAAGCTTGCAGCCTTCCCATTGAGATCAGGAACACGACAAGGATGCCCACTCTCACCACTCTTGTTCAACATATTATTAGAAGTCCTAGCAACAGCAATCAGAAAACAAAGAGAAATAAAAGGTATCCAAATTGGCAAGGAAGAAGTCAAACTCTCTCTCTTCGCAGATGACATGATTCTTTATATGGAAAACCCGAAAGACTTCACCCCCAAACTACTAGAACTCATACAGCAATTCAGTAATGTAGCAGGATACAAAGTCAATGTCCAGAAATCAGTGGCTTTCTTATACACTAACAATGAAAATACAGAAAGGCAAATTAGAGAATCGATTCCATTTACTATAGCACCAAAAACCATAAGATACCTCGGAATAAACCTAACCAAAGTGGTTAAAGATCTGTACTCGAGGAACTACAGAACACTCCTAAAAGAAATTGAAGAAGACACAAAAAGATGGAAGACCATTCCATGCTCTTGGATCAGAAGAATAAACATCGTTAAAATGTCTATACTGCCCAGAGCAATCTATACTTTTAATGCCATTCCGATCAAAATTCCACCAGTATTTTTCAAAGAGCTGGAGCAAATAATACTAAAATTTGTATGGAATCAGAAGAGACCCCGAATTGCTAAGGAAATGTTGAAAAACAAAAATAAAACTGGTGGCATCACGTTACCTGATTTCAAGCTTTACTACAAAGCTGTGATCACCAAGACAGCATGGTACTGGCATAAAAACAGACACATGGACCAGTGGAACAGAGTAGAGAGCCCAGATATGGACCCTCAACTCTATGGTCAAATAATCTTTGACAAAACAGGAAAAAATATCCAGTGGAAAAAAGACAGTCTCTTCAATAAATGGTGCTGGGAAAACTGGACAGCTATATGTAGAAGAATGAAACTTGACCATTCTCTTACACCGTACACAAAGATAAACTCGAAATGGATAAAAGACTTCAACGTGAGATAGGAATCCATCAGAATCCTCGAGGAGAACATAGGGAGTAACCTCTTTGATATCAGCCACAGCAACTTCTTTCAAGATATGTCTCCAAAGGCAAAGGAAACAAAGGCAAAGATGAACTTTTGGGAGTTCATCAAGATCAAAAGCTTCTGCATAGCAAAAGAAACAGTCATCAAAGAGGCAACCCACGGAATGGGAGAAGATATTTGCAAATGACAGTACAGACAAAAGGTTGATATCCAGGATCTATAAAGAACTCCTCAAACTCAACACACACAAAACAGATAATCATATTAAAAAATGGGCAGAAGATATGAACAGACACTTCTCCAATGAAGACATACAAATGGCTACCAGACACATGAAAAAATGTTCATCATCACTAGCCATCAGGGAGATTCAAATCAAAACCACATTGAGATACCACCTTACACCAGTTGGAATGGCCAAAATTAGCAAGACAGGAAACAACGTGTGTTGGAGAGGATGTGGAGAAAGGGGAACCCTCTTACACTGTTGGTGGGAATGCAAACTGGTGCAGCCACTTTGTAGAACAGTGTGGAGATTCCTCAGGAAATTAAAAATAGATCTTCCCTATGACCCTGTAATTGCACTGCTGGGTATTTACCCCAAAGATACAATGTAGTGAAAAGAAGGGCCATCTGTACCCCAATGTTTATAGCAGTAATGGCCACGGTCGCCAAACTGTGGAAAGAACCAAAATGCCCTTCAACGGATGAATGGATAAGGAAGATGTGGTCCATATACACTATGGAGTATTATGCCTCCATCAGAAAGGACGAATAACCAACTTTTGTAGCAACATGGACAGGACTGGAAGAGATTATGCTGAGTGAAATAAGTCAAACAGAGAAAGTCAAGTATCATATGGTTTCACTTATTGGTGGAGCATAACAAATAATATATAGGACAAGGGTAGATGGAGAGTAGAAGGGAGTTGAGGGAAATTGGTGGGTGGTGAACCATGAGAGACTATGGACTCTGAAAAACAACCTGAGGGTTTTGAAGGGGCGGGGTGGGAGGGTGGGGGAACCAGGTGGTGGGTATTAGGGAGGGCACAGATTGCATGGAGCACTGGGTGTGGTGAAAAAACAATGAATACTGTTACGCTGAAAAGAAATAAAAAATTTAATTAAAAAAAAGATATTATAAATGATAAATACATAGTAATTAGCAGATAATTTTAAAAGTAAAGGCTGTATTGATATAAATGATATTTGGAGAACAGTGCTCTGACAGGCAGCTCTCCATAAAGAATCCATTAAAACTTGACTTTTCAAGGAATGCATTTTAATGTCCTTTTTTATGCACTAGTATGATTATGAAAAATCTAGAAGTGGGCTGCAAAGAAATAACATTCTGCATCTATTCTCACCTTACATTACAGACATTCAAGACAGTTGTATGTTGCATAAGTCTTTGTCCTGTTAGAAACATTAAGTTGAAAATTTTTCCTTGAGCAGTTAAAACTGTACTCTAATACCTATCTGCTTTTCTCCAAAATAAAACTTTTTGGCCCCCATTAAAAAAAAAATAAAAAATAAAAAAAATAACTTTGAAAGACTAATGGATCATGGGAAAAAAGCCATGAATTCTATGTGTTGCTTTCCCCTAGCTCTGGAGTTGCACAATTCTCATTGATAGGTGAACTTGGTCTTGGTTAGATGTTCTTGTTGATCTTCTGGGGGAGTGGCCTGTTACCGTGATTCTCAAATGTCTTTGCCCAAGGTGGAATTGCACCACCCTTGCCAGAGGCCAAGCTAAGTAATATGCTTGGGTTTGCTCTTGGTCACATTTCTTCCTTGAACATCTTCCATACAGCTTTGTAGGACCGGAATAGATGGCAGCCTCCCAATCTCTGGCCCCGTAGGAGCTGAGAGCTAAGGGCCCCACTCCTTAGTGCTCCCTCAGAGAATAGTCAATCCCTCCCATTTCCCTGGTCTCTAACCACACTCCAAGCTCATCCAACCTGTGCACAGCCCCGTTTGGAGTCTCCAAACCCAGCTGATTCCTGCAGTGCACTCCCATGCCACTCCTCCTGGAGAAGAAAGGTGAATCTCCTCAGATCTGCTCCTTGTTGGGTCCCTGCCCAGTGAGAGGTGGCCTAACTGTGCTGCAAATCATTAAGGTAATCCCGAGCTGAAAGCCCACTCCTCTGCTCTATCTCTGCAGCCGGCTTTCCCACTCTGATACCTGGGAGCTCTGCCATACTCAGACACCCCTGGTCTTTTTGTGACCCTGGAGGTCTCGAGACCACACTGTTCCTGCAAGGGTTTCACCCCTTGCTTAACCTCTGGAGTGATATCCCTCAGTGGAACAGACTTCTAAAAGTTCTGATTTTGTGCTCTGCTGCTCTGTCACTTGCTGGGGCCAGCCCATCCCCCCATGGTCTATCTTCCCAAATGTTGCATCGGATTCACTTCTCCACACATTCCACCTTCCACAAAGTGGGTGATTTTGTGTTCCTAGAATTTCTATTCTTCTTATCTTCTCTCTCCTGTTGAGTTTGTAGCTGTTCAGAATGGTTTGATAACTATCTAGCTGAACTCTTGAGACCTGATGATATTTAGGTCTCCTACTCCTCCGCCATTTTGTTTCTCCCCTGAGAATGATTTCTTATATGTTTCTTTGGCCCTTGTCTTTTTTTTTTTTTCCTATCTGTTGTGAATGTGGTGTTTTTTGGGTATCTGCCTGTCCTTACTATGGAGATGAAAACAGTGGTTTTTTTTAAATTTTATTTAATTATTTGACAGAGAGAGAGAGAGAGTGAGAGAGGGAACACAAGCAGGGGGAGTGGGAGAGGGAAAGAAGGTTCCCTTCCCAGCAGGGAGCCCAGTGTGAGGCTCGCTCCTGGGACCCTGAGCTGAAGGCAGACACAACAACTGAGGCACCCAGGTACCCTGGAAATAGTGTTTAAATTCTCTACTTATCCTGGTAGAGAAACTAACTTCCAGATTGCATCTAAGTTACAATGAGTGAAGCTTGCATGCCATAGCATTTCCTACTTAATAGTATTAAACATTCCTTCCCGGGTATATCAGTTTAAGATTTTATTGTTCTATACATGCTGTGATGTGGACTCTATCTGATCTTGATGACACATAAAACCAGCCATGACTTCTGCTTTCTCGACCATAACTCCAGATTGACAGAAATGTAGAAAAGAACCAGATCCTAAGAGAAGTAGTGCTTGTTCTACTTAGATATGTTTTCTAAGTGTGGTGGCATTTGCAATTGAGACTGCAATTAAGGTATTTTTGCAGATTTTAAAAACTGGTGTAGTGGTCCTACTAGTGAGTCCTTAGGCAAAGGATGAAGACTAGGTTAGAAAAATATCTATATTACTAGATAAGATATTTGCATAGTAACTTCTGTTAAAACCTCAAATAATCCAGAGTCCAATTAAGTGTATTCCTCAATTAATTGGGATATTTATGTGATGTTTCAGATTTAGGAGAAAATGATGGATATATGAAAATAATTCCACATCAAGCATCTAATGAATGATTTATTCATTCATTCATTAACTTCGTATTAGGCACTGGCTATAATGACAAAGGACACAATTGTTTTCATTCAAGTAGAAACTGACTAATGGACAAGTGAATTATTATAATGAATTGTTATAAGTAAAGCCCTAAGCATAGAATGTTACAGAATGCTTAGGATATGCAACTATGGGGACATCAGGAATGGGTTCCTGAGATGATGACATATGAAGCTAATTTTGGAAGATTAATAGAATTAGACCAAGTGAAGCAGTAGCTATGGTGCAACTGTCACTACAGGCCAACAATAAACATGATGGAACAAGGCAAATAGTAAGAACTGCAGGTAGTTTAGTATGCCTGCAGCACACAGTAAGCCATGGACAGTGTAAGAAAAGGAAGTTGGATTGGTAGACAGAAGCCAGATTGTTAAGGAATATGTGTGTCAGGTTAAGACATTGAGATCATATCTTGAAGGCAATGGAGATTTAATGAAGAGTTTTCAGATGTAAGGGGTCATGGCTGTATTTGCAGTTTAGACAGATACTTCTGATGCAATGTGGAGGTTGGATTGCAGAAGTTAGGAGAGGAGGAAAGAAAAATAATTGTTTGGCTATTTTATTAGGCCAGATGAGAAATAAGGAGATGGCAGAGGGAATGGAAGGGATAAGGGCAGATATTCAGAGGGCGAGAAACATTTGTGAGGTTAAATGGATAAGATACAGTAATTTGACACACAGACTGAGATGTAGAAAATAAGAGAACTAGCAGTATAGGGCATGGGAGAAAATGATTAATTTATTTTTGTACACAATAAAAATACTTGGAGGTAGAAATAACATTTTCTGTGAACTTGGACTTTGGCTTGGATTTTAGCATACAGTTTGACAATCCTAGGCCTTGCACCAGCCTCACTTAGCAAAGAGAGATTCAAATATGTCCACAAGACAAGACTGATTAAAGAAACTCTCAGATTAAGGTTCACCTGCACACCAATTTAATTAGAACCCACCATTCCCTTAACATCTCACTTATTAAAGTTCTATTGTACTTCTTAGAAGATAAATCTATCTTGGAGTCAGATATTTTATAATACCGTCACTTTCGCTTTTTCATTATTTCTAAAACGCATCAAGTTTCCCTATTCACTGCCAAGGAGACAAGGAGCAGTCCTCCACTTTATAATTCATCAAAATCTCTTTAGTTTGATTTTTTCATTCTCTGTTACTCCCAGAGTATATCTGTTGCTTTTTCCTTAACCCTTCACTCATATTTATTATTGATTTCTCCTGAAGGATGCCAAAGCAATTACTGTCTACCTTTTACTTCATCCTCAATGAAAGGATCTCAGATAGCTTCTTAGGGCCCTATAAAATCAAGGGTTGTTTACACCAATCATAGAACTCAATATTTTTTTTCAGTTTTTCAAGATAAAAGTTTTAAAGTGCCTCCTGATTAAAGTGCTTCTGTGATTGTTGCTGTGCATCAAGTTCTATACTTCCCCATTCTTTCCTTAGAGCTTCTTTTTGTAGTCCAGGAAGCAGGCTCAAGGAAACAAAATGCTGAGGAAAGGGAGGAGTTCAGAGTGGTGTGATTTCCTAATTAGCTGTTTAAAAAGTACAGTTAACCCTTGCAATATGCTGCAGTCAAAAATTCTTATATAACTTTTGACTTCCCCAAAACTTAACTACTAATAGCCTACTGCTGTAGGCTTACTGATAATGTAAACAATTGATTAACACATATTTTGTATGTTATATGTATTATATACTGTCTTCTTACAATAAAGTGAGCTAGAGAAAGGAAAACATTATTAAGAAAATCATAAGGAAGAGAAAAAATATATGTAGTACTGTATCAAAAAAATCTACATATAAGTGGACTCCCATGGTTCAAACCTGCATTGTTCAAGGGTCAACTTATCCTTGCTTATACTGATAATGTTTTATAGAGTATCTGAATCTACATTGTTTCCTGGTATGTCTATGTTAGTGAATCACATTGAATTGACCTTTGATGTTTCCTTTGACAAGTGGTCTTTGCAGGACTGCCATCATTATTCTGAAATTTATTGATCATTATCAGTTAAATATGAAAAGAACATGATGATAAGTTCAGATAAGGGAGGTATATGACTCATGATTTCATCATTTACTAGCTGTGTGACCTTAGCTAAGTCATTTAATTTTTTTTTATTTTTTTTTTATTTTTTTAAAGGATTTTATTTATTTATTTGTCAGAGAGAGAGAGAGAGAGAGAGAGAGAGCGCGAGCACAGGCAGACAGAGTGGCAGAGGGAGAAGCAGGCTCCCCGCGGAGCAAGGAGCCCGATGCGGGACTCGATCCCAGGACGCCGGGACCATGACCCGAGCCGAAGGCAGCCGCCCAACCAACTGAGCCACCCAGGCGTCCCAGTCATTTAATTTTTCTGAGCTCCCTGTTTCCTCATCTGTAAGAAGGAGAAGAAAAAAAAAAAGAATCATGTACACTCTGGTTTCCTCTTCAGATTGGTGTGATTTTCAAGTCAGGAAAGTATTTTACCAGTTCCCAGACACAAACGCATGTAATTTGGTAGTTTTTGGCACATTCAGAAGGTATGGAGGAAAAAATTGTGAAGTTTCATTGCTGTTCTCTGAAAGTTAGTGAATATGTATAGTGATCTGGCAGAATTTAAGTGTTAAAACAAAGGTATCTGCAGAAAGCATTTTTTTAAAATAAAAACATGAGAGCCAACATTTATTGGATGCTTATTATATGTTAAACAATTGTCTGTATGTTTTAAATGGATTCTATCATTTGCTGGTCACAAGAGTGAGCTTGTATTATTGTTAGGGGAACTTTATAGGTGAGGAGACTTACTCCAGTTCACCCAAATAGTAAGTGGAAGAGAAATGGCATTTAAATCTGGGCCTGATCAAAACCTGGTGATTTACCCTTGTCCTCCATATTATTTGAGAGGAGAAGGGAGTTGAGGGAAATTGGAAGGAGAGGTGAACCATGAGAGACTATGGACTCTGAAAAACAACCTGAGGGTTTTGAAGGGGTGGGGAGTGGGAGGTTGGGGGAACCAGGTGGTGGGTATTAGGGAGGGCACAGATTGCATGGAGCACTGGGTGTGGTGAAAAAACAATGAATACTGTTACGCTGAAAATAAATAAAAATTAAAAAAAAAACACCTGATGATTTTACACACAATGTGGTTGGCTCTCATAGTCTTGATATAAGCTTGTTTAATTTTGATTGCAAAACTATCATATAACTATATTGCAGCAGAACAATCTAGGTTAATTGGGATACCAGTTTTTACTGTGCAGAGGTGAAGAGATAGAAAGGTCCCAGCAACGATATAATAGAGTGGGAGTGATGGTTCTTAAGTTTTAGAAATCTTGTTCACTAATTTCTATGTCAACTGTGGGAGTAGATTTAATGAAGTCCAGCACAGATACTCAGAGAAAACTGTTGAAACTACTTTTGCTCACTAGACTTTAAAGTCCTAGAAGGAAAGGAACATATTCCTGGCAGAGAGGTTGGCACATAGCTGGTATCCAGTGAGTGTTCTTCTCTCTTATTTCTCAGCAGAGCTTTTATCTACCCTGACTCCCTGTTGACTGTGGCTAGCTGTATAATTAAGAAAATATACAGAAACCAGCATAAAATTAGATTCAAATGTAGCATTTGTTTCTACCAAGCAGTTCTTAAAAGTTTCTGTACACAGGAGGATTTATGTTTAATCAGTTGTGAAGCATGACGAAAATATATAATTTATTTGAAAATAATCTGTGTTTGGTAAATGTTTAGGAAATATATGGTACATCACATTGAAACGAAATTTATATTAAGTATATAATTATATTAAGTAACTTTAGATGCCATGTTTAAGACTGCTGGAAGGACTCTTGAGAGTTCACAAAGATCCTATCCCCTACCCACACTTTACCTTTGAGTAGCTCTTTGCTTAAGCTTTACTAAAGTTTCTGAGAAATTACATGATGGTTAGGACTAGTTGGAAATGGATTATACCAGTTCCTTATTTAAACATTTCCATGTGTTCATACCTATGCTATTAAAGTAATGAATTTCAAATGTAGTCGAGAATCAGAATCACCTAAAGCAACAGTTCTCAAATTTGTTCAATTTATGATCCCTTCACACTTCTAAAAATTCTGAGGCCCCCCTAATTTTATTTATTGATTACCTAAATAACCTAAATAACATAGTGTTATGAAAAGCAATCCTATTTTCCAGAACAAAAAATATATACAATGAAAGAATGGAATTGTTTCACATTTTTACATTTCTCTATAGTATCTGCATAACAGAAGGCAGCTATATCAATCTGTTGTGGTATGTTGTTTTGTTTGATGTATTGGAAGAAATTCCAGCCTCAATCAAATACATAGTTGGAAAAGGGAATAGTATTTTGGGCGCCTGGGTGGCTCAATTGGTTAAGTTACTGCCTTCGGCTTAGATCATGATCCTGGGGTCCCGAGATTGAGTCCCACATCAGGCTCTCTACTCGGTGGGGAGTCTGCTTCTCCCTTTGACCCTCCCCATTCTCGTGCTCTTTCTCTTTCTCATTCTCTCTCTTTCTCTCTCAAATAAATAAATAAAATCTTAAAAATATCAAAAGAGGGAATAGTATTTTAAGAGTATTTTTGGATAATTGTGAATATATTTCTTTGATACTACACCAAAATTCAACAGGTGGAAGTTTTCTAAAGGTGAGTTACAATATTTCATTAGAAATCATATTAAATGGAATTTTCATACTCTATTTCATAAACATCGAACTGTGTAGCTTACACTCTGAATGGATCCCTTACTAATGCATCATTTTGTAATATCATTCACTGGTCATTTGGAAAATTTTAATTCACCAAGTTACACAGATCTTCTAAATCTTTGCACATTTTATTATGCCATATCAACAATCACATTCATTAATATCACCACTGGTCTTCTCAGCAAAATCTTTAAGGTAGGAAACTGTCATGCTTATGGTTGCAGCTACAAGTTTTCCAAAATTTGAATTTTCACTTGAAAGCTTGAATTTTTTCATATGCTACAAAGACGTCCAGTTGTTTCCTTGAAGTGACAGTTTTACTTCACTAATTTATCAAGAAAATATCAAGAAATATGCAAATCTGAGTAACCACAGTTTGTCCATCTTTCTTTAAAGCGAAAAATTGTGTACTATGAGAGAGGTAGCTACTTCATTGGTGAACTCAAGCATTATCAGAAGTTCTTTTCCCTCGGGAGACAAGATGGCAGGGAAGTAGGAGGAGGCGCCATTTCAACCTGTACCCTAAAGTGAGCTGATTACCTACCAAAGAACTCCGATCACCCATGAAATCAGCCTGAGATCAGAATTATACATGTCTGGAACTCTACAGGGGCAGAAGACACCAGCGGGCAGGTAAAGCAGAGTAGGAATGTCGGACTGATATCAGAAGATAAACAAAAGAGGGAGGGAGCCACCAGAGGCGACCCATTGGAAAGTAATACCCCAGTACAAGAGTGCCCTGCATCTGGGGACCGGCATTTACTTGGAGTCTGGTTGAAAGCACTCAAAAAAAAAAACAAAGGAGAGTGGGGAAAATTGTGGGAATCGGGGAGGTTGTGGACAGGGGCTTAAGTCCCCAGACCCAGGACAGCCTCCCCTGGCGCTGAGCCAGAGAGTGTGGTGGAGATACCAGGTCTTGGTCCCTGAGCCGCCAGCTCGCCCGAGAATGTGTGGGGTCCAGCTCCTGTGAGGGGCTGGGAGCCTCGCCAGATGGCAGAACACCACGCCATGCTATCAGAGCCTGAGAGGCACGCGCCGCACACCCTCCCCCTGAGAGAGGTGCGCGAAGGCCCAGCCTGGTGCTCTCAGACACGTGCACCATGCTTTCAGAGCCTGAGACACACGCGCCCCACACAATCCCCTGGGAGAGGTGCATGCAAGCCCGGCTCTCTTAGACCCGGAAAGACCAGGCACTCCCAGCCTGGGACAGTGAGAAAATCACAGTGTGCGATCACTGCTTGGAACCTCTCTGGTGGTCTGGAGATGCCCAGACAGCCGCCGCTGACATGGTTTTAGATACAAGCAGGAGATCCTGCATCCCCAGGGACCGCGACTCGGAACCTGCTCTGCCAGCAGCCAAGGGGGAATTTATATGGGCTCTGCAGCACCCACAGGGAGCAGACTGAGGCTTCTCTCTGAGAGGGAGTTCAGGGTGCAGTTTGCTGTCGCCTAAACCTCCAAAAACCATCAAAAGCTGTCAAGGCAAGAGAAGAGAAGTAAACAAACATAAAAACCTCCAGAAAACAAAAGCCTGAAAAAACCGGTTTCCTCAGAGCCCACCCCCTTGATGGGGGGCGGGAAGACTTAACTCAGGGAACATCATTGACTGAAAACCCACGTGGCAGGCCCCTCCTCCAGAAAACAAACCAGGAAAGAAAGAAAAAAAAAAAAAAGACTACAAGAGAACAACCACCACTACTTCATAGATACAACTTTTATTTTTAACTCGTTCCCATTATTCTGGTTCATTTTTCTTTATATAGATAACTTTTTAACCTATTGATCATCACAGTGAGATGTCCAGTACATCAAATTCCATAATAACCTTCTAACCTGAACTTTTTGATACATACACCTGTGTTTTTCTTGTGCTTTTCTATTTTTTTATTTTTTTTAAATTTTAGTTTAGTTTAGTCTACTTTATTCCTTTTTAATTTTTATTTTCTAATATTCATATAGAGTTAAACTTCAAGGTAAGCCCCTTTCCCCAATCAATGCTACTCCTATAGGTAAACCAATTTTTCATCCCCCTTTATCTTAGGAAAGTTGAGTCCTTCAACAAAGATATCAAGATACATCCAGGAAGAATCAAAATAAACTTCCTCACCCACACTGAGAATATATAAACACTCTCCCATCTTTTTTTCCACCAGTGTTTCTGTGTATTTGTGTTTGTCCTGATAGTAAATAAAGCTTATACTTGGGGTTCTTTTTGACGAGGTTCTTCCTTTTTTGGCTTATATATATATATATATATATATATATATATATATATTTTTTTTTTTTTTTTTTTTTACTCGACATATACTTTTATCAGTCTTTTTGTTTGTCTGTTTTTGTTTGTATCCTTCATAAATCTTACCTTGGGGCCCATTTGGGCTGAACCTTCTCTTTTATCTTCCCTTTTTTTCCTGTTTCTCTCTTTCTCTCTCTCTTTTTTCTTTTTCTTTTCTTTTTTCTCTCATTTGGGCGGGGAATCCTGATTGCTCAGAAGCGTTCCAGGGTGCACCTTGACTGCACCACAGTCGATAAATCCAGCTACATCCGTTCAGCCATCTCTCACCAAAATGACTAGGAGGAGGAATGCTCAACAGAAGAAAAATACAGAGGATGGGCCTTCTGCAATAGAGCTAAAGCCTATCAACATTGACAATATGTCAGAAAGGGAATTCAGGTTAAAAATTATCCAGGCAATAGCGAGGTTGGAGAAAGCCATGGATGACCAAATGGAATTGATTAGGGCAGAACTGAAAGCCACCAGGGATGATGTTCACAATATTAGGGCAGAACTGAAAGCCACCAGGGACGATGTTCAAAATGCTCTCAATGAATTCCAATCTAATCGAAATTCTCTAAAAGCTAGTGTAACTGAGATAGAAGATAGAATTAGTGATCTGGAGGACAAACAGAAAGAGAGAAAGGATCAGGAGTAGCCTGGAACAAACAGCTTAGAAGCCACGAAAACAGAATCAGGGAAATAAATGATGCCAGGAAATGTTCGAACGTCAGAATTATTGGAATCCCTGAAGGGGAGGAGAAAGAAAGAAGTCTAGAAGATATAGTGGAACAAGTTCTTCATGAAAATTTTCCCAATCTCGCGAATGGAACCAATGTTCATGTACTAGAGGCAGAACGGTCTCCCCCCAAGATTATAGAATCCAAAAAAACATCAAGGCACGTGATAGTAAAAATGAGAAATCATAATTGTAGATACAAACTCTTGAATGCCGCTAGAACAAAGAGGCTCCTTACGTACAGAGGAAAGCCCATCAGAATAACGTCAGACCTGTCCACAGAGACCTGGCAAGCCAGAAAGGGCTGGCAAGATATATTCAGGGTACTAAATGAGAAGAGCATGCAGCCAAGAATACTTTATCCAGCAAGACTGACATTCAAAATGGATGGAGAGATAAAGAGTTTCCAAGACCAGCAAGGCTTAAAGACTATGCAACCACCAAGCTGACACTGCAGGAAATATTAAGGGGGGTTCTATAAAAGAGGAAAAATCCTAAGAATAGCATTGAACAGAAATATAGAGACAATCTATAGAAAGAAAGACTTCAAAGGTAACACGATGTCAATAAAAATGTATCTATCAATTATCACTCTCAATGTGAATGGACTAAATGTGCCCATAAAACTACACAGGATTGCAGATTGGATAAAACGGCAGGACTCATCCATATGTTGTCTACAAGAGACCCATTTTGAACCTAAGGATACACCCAGACTGAAAGTGAAGGGATGGAGAAGCATCTTTCATGCCAATGGGCCTCAAAAGAAGGCCAGGGTAGCGATTCTCATATCAGATAAATTAGATTTGAAACTAAAAACTGTAGTCAGAGATACAGAAGGACACTACATCATTCTTAAAGGGTCTATCCACCAAGAAGATCTAACAAATGTAAATATCTATGTCCCCAATATGGGAGCAGCCAATTACATAAGAAAACTATTAATCAAGATAAAGAGTCATATTGATATGAATACATTAATAGTAGGAGATCTTAACACATCTCTCTCAGAAATAGACAGATGATCCAAGCAGAAAATCATAAAGAAACAAGAGCATTGAATGACACATTGGACCAGATGGACCTCATAGATATATACAGAACATTCCACCCTAAAACAACAGAATACTCATTCTTCTCAAGTGCACATGGAACCTTCTCCAGAATAGACCACATACTGGGTCACAAATCAGGACTCAACCGATACCAAAAGACTGAGATGATTCCTTGCATACTCTCAGATCACAGTGCTTTGAAACTGGAGCTCAATCACAAGGAAGAGTTTGGAAGGAACTCAAATACCTGGAAGCTAAAGACCACCTTGCTTAAGAATGCTTGTATCAGCCAGGAGATCAAAGAAGAATTTAAACAATTTATGGAAACCAATGAGAATGAAGATACTTCACTCCAAAACCTATGGGATACAGCAAAGGTGGTCCTAAGGGGGAAATACATAGCCATCCAAACGTCCCTCAAAAAAATTAAAAAATCCAGAGTAAGCCAGCTGTCTCTACACCTTAAAGAACTGGAGAATCAACAACAAATCAAACCAACTCCACACATAAGAAGGGAAATAATCAAGATTAGAGCAGAGATCAATGAGGTAGAAGCTAGAGATACAGTAGAACGTATCAATGAAAGTAGAAGCTGTTTTTTTGAAAGAATCAATAAGATTGATAAGCCATTGGTCACACTAATCCAAAAGAAAAGAGAGGAAGCCCAAATTAATAAAATTATGAAGGAAAAGGGAGAGATCACAACTAACACCAAGGAAGTAGAAACAATCATCAGAAGCTATTATCAACAGATATATGCCAATAAGCTAAGCAACGTAGATGAAATGGATGCATTCCTGGAAAACTATAAATTCCCAAAATTGAACCAGGAAGAAATTGACACGCTGAATAGACTGATATCTAGTAACGAGATTGAAGCAGTGATCAAAAACCTCCCAAAAAACAAGAGCCCAGGTCCTGATGGATTCCCTGGGGAATTCTACCAAACTTTCAATGAAGAAATAACACCTATTCTCCTGAAGCTGTTTCAAACATTTGAAGCAGAAGGAAAACTTCCAGACTCTTTGTATGAAGCCAGCATTACCCTGATCCCCAAACCAGGCAAAGACCCTACCAAAAAGGAGAATTTCAGAGGAATATCCCTGATGAATATGGATGGTAAGAGTCTCAACAAGATCCTAGCAAACAGGATCCAACAGCACATTAAAAAGATTATCCACCATGACCAGGTGGGATTCATCCCTGGGTTACAAGGATGGTTCAACATTCGCAAATCAATCAATGTGATAGAACAAATCAATAAAAGAAGAGAGAAGAACCACATGATCCTCTCAATTGATGCAGAAAAAGCTTTTGACAAAATCCAGCATCCGTTCCTCATTAAAATGCTTCAAAGTATAGGGATAGAGGGAACATTCCTGAACTTCATCAAATCTATCTATGAAAGACCCACAGCAAATATCATCCTCAATGAGAAAAAGCTTGCAGCCTTCCCGTTGAGATCAGGAACATGACAAGGATGGCCACTCTCACCACTCTTGTTCAACATATTATTAGAAGTCCTAGCAACAGCACTCAGACAACAAAGAGAAATAAAAGTTATCCAAATTGGCAATGAAGAAGTCAAACTCTCTCTCTTCGCAGATGACATGGTTCTTTATAGGGAAAACCCAAAAGACTCCTCCCCCAAACTACTAGAACTCATACAGCAATTCAGTAACGTGGCAGGATACAAAGTCAATGTACAGAAATCAGTGGCTTTCTTATACACTAACAATGAAAATACAGAAAGGGAAATTAGAGAATCGATTCCATTTACTATAGCACCAAGAACCATAAGATACCTGGGAATAAACCTAACCAAAGAGGTAAAGGATCTGTACTCGAGGAACTACAGAACACTCATGAAAGAAATTGAAGAAGACACAAAAAGATGGAAGACCATTCCATGCTCTTGGATCAGAAGAATAAACATTGTCAAAATGTGTATAATGCCTAGAGCAATCTATACTTTTAATGCCATTCCGATCAAAATTCCACCAGTATTTTTCAAAGAGCTGGAACAAATAATCCTAAAATTTGTATGGAATCAGTAGAGACCCCGAATCACTAAGGAAATGTTGAAAAACAAAAATAAAACTGGCGGCATCACGTTACCTGATTTCAAGCTTCACTAGAAAGTTGTGATCACCAAGACAACATGGTACTTGCATAAAAACAGACACACAGACCAGTGGAATAGAGTAGAGAGCCCAGATATGGACCCTCAACTCCATGGTCAAATAATCCTCCACAAAACAGGAAAAATATACAGTGGAAAAAAGACAGTCTCTTCAATAAATGGTGCTGGGAAAACTGGACAGCTATATGTTGAAGAATGAAACTCAAACATTCTCTTACACCATACACAAAGATAAAATCAAAATGGATAAAAGACCTCAACGTGAGACAGGAATCCATCAGAATCCTAGAGGAGAACATAGGCAATAACCACTTCGATATCAGCCACAGCAACTCCTTTAAGATATGTCTCCAAAGGCAAAGGAAACAAAAGCGAAAATGAACTTTTGGGACTTCATCAAGATCAAAAGCTTCTGCACAGCAAAGGAAACAGTCAACAAAACAAAGAGGCAACCCACGGAATGGGAGAAGATATTTGCAAATGACAGTACAGACAAAAGATTGATATCTAGGATTTATAAAGAACTCAAACTCAACACACACAAAACAGAGAATTATATAAAAAAAATGGGCAGAAGATATGAACAGACACTTCTCCAATGAAGACATACAAATGGCTATCAGACACATGAAAAAATGTTCATCATCATTAGCCATCAGGGAGATTCAAGTCAAAACCACATTGAGATACCAACTTACACCAGTTAGAATGGCCAAGATTTGCAAGACAGGAAACAACATGTATTGGAGAGGATGTGGAGAAAGAGGAACTCTCTTACACTGTTGGTGGGAATGCAAGTTGGTGCAGCAATTTTGGAGAACAGTGTGGAGATTCCTCAAGAAATTAAAAATAGAGCTTCCCTATGACCCTGCAATTGCACTACTGGGCATTTACCCCAATGATACAGATGTAGTGCAAAAACGGGCCATCTGTACCCCAATGTTTATAGCAGCAATGTCCATGGTCGCAAAACTGGAAAGAACCAAGATGCCCTTCAACGGATGAATGGATAAGGAAGATGTGGTCCATATACAATATGGAGTATTATGCCTCTATCAGAAAGGATGAATACCCAACTTTTGTATCAACATGGACGGGACTGGAAGAGATTATCCTGAGTGAAATAAGTCAAGCAGAGAGTCAATTATATGGTTGCACTTATTTGTGCAGCATAACAAATAACATGGAGAACACGGGGAGATGGAGTGGAGAAGGGAGTTGAGGGAAATTGGAAGGGGAGGTCAACCATGAGAGACTGTGGACTCTGAAAAACAACCTCAGGGTTTTGAAGGGGCGGTAGGTGGGAGGTTGGGGGAGCCAGGTGGTGGGTATTAGGGAGGGCACAGATTGCATGGAGCACTGGGTGTGGTGCAAAAACAATGAATACTGTTATGCTGAAAAGAAATAAATATTTTTAAAAAAGTACTTTTCCTTGAGACAACTATCATACTTTGGTGTAGATCACAGGTGCTTTATGCAGATTTTATATTTTGTTATACAGAATATAAAAAGACACATACCCAAGAACCAAGATTTAACAAAATTTATAATCTTAATGCCTTGCCGAGGACATTTTAAAGTGAAACTGGCTTTTTTTCATGGATTTATTGCAAATGTGTAACATTGAAGGATACTACAATTTCTAGGACTATATTGTGCTACTTCCTTGATTCATACTAAGCTACTGTAAGTTTTACTCAGCATTGTTTTTGTGTCAGAACAAACGTCAGTGAAAACAACAACAATTATTATTACAAAAATAGTTTTAAAGTCTCTCTGACCTGAACCACTGAACCTCTGGGGTCTGCAGGCCACACTTGAGAATTCCTGACCTAGAGAATATCTTTAAAATGCTGGTTGTTTTTTGCCAACTTCCAGAAGTTCTAATTTAAGAGTTTGGGAGAAGAGTCCTGTAATGTGCATTTTTAACTAGCACTCAAGAGGATTTTGAGCAAGTTGGCCCATGGAACACAATTTTAAAAATTGGAGCAGGAGATGAACCATAGAGACTATGGACTCCAAGAAACAAACTGAGGCTTTTAGAGGGGAAGGGGGTAGGGGGATGGGTTACTTCCATGATGGGTATTAAGGAAGGTGCATATTGCATAGAGCACTGGGTGCTATATGCAAACAATGATTCATGGATCACTACATCAAAAATTAATGATATATAGTATGGGGACTAACATAACATAATAAAATTTAATAAATAAATAAAAATAAAAATCCAGCATTATAGAAGAGATCCTGTCATTTTGGCTATGATTATGTAAACTGGAATACATACCTGTCTAAAACAGTTAATTATTTAATAAAATTAGACATTCTAGCCACTTCATTGATTTATTTTGTTTGTTCTATCCAAAGGATTGAATTGATAGCCCTTTCTTGTGTACAGTTTTCTATCTCACATATATACTTCTTTAATTATCTTTTGTTTTCTTTAATTATTTCTGTGCTAGGTTGTAAAAGTTAAAATTGGACAGAGATGACATCCTGTAAGGCTCTGACCATGCTAGGAGAAAGTCCTTGCTATGTTTTCACATCTTAAAATGATGACTGTTTTTAGTTCTTCCCTCTTACCTATAACTTTCTAGCCCTCTTTCTGCCCCTGGAATTCTGACCATTATTGTGATGCCTGTGGAAAGGCAGAGAATGAGTCTTGCCCAGGACTTCTGCATTTGAACAGCCTGGATTCCTTTCCTTAGTGCTAATACACTGAGGTATGTTTGACAATGTGGAAAAGACTAAGGCTGAGTTGGAGATAAAACTTGAAATTGAGCATGAGCATTCCTTATGTAATTGTCCTACTTCTCTTCCTTTTCCAAGCAATGAAATCTCTGAAGCTAGCACTCAGCCACTCCTCTGATCTCTCTTCATCTTTCCATATTTTTTTAAGATTTTATTTATTTAATTAACAGAGAGAGAGAGAGAGAGAGAGAGAGAGAGAGAAAACAAGCCGGAGGAGTGGGAGAGGGAGAAGCAGGCTTCCCGCAAAGCAGTGAGCCAGATCCAGGGTTCAATCCCAGGATCCTAGGATCATGACCTCAGCTGAAGACAAACACTTAATGACTGAGCCACCCAGCTGCCCATCTTCATCTTTCCATCTTGAGATATCCTGCAATAGGCTGCCTGGCCTCAGAGCTTTTTTGAAGTTGGGAGACTTCATGCCCCATTGTTTTGCCTTGCTAAAATGTACAAGAAACTTGCAGAGCTCAACCCTCTAGGCTTAAAATCTTCCCAGGTGAGAGGAGACTGTGTAAGTCTTGTTTGCATTTCTGCTTGGCCTGTTAACCTCACCTTTTAGGCCATTTGATTTTTGAGGGTTCACGTTTTATCATCTCAAAGACAATTATGTTACTATTAGTTTCCAAGACAGTTGGGTAGTGCTAAGGAAAATTTGCTACCCTAAATGCTCAAGTAAGCAATATGACACACCAGTGAGCTGGACTTTTGATTGCAAAGCTGCTTTGCTTTAAACCTTGCCCAAGGGTCGTAATTAGTGTGCTGGCGCTATTGATGTAATTTAACTGAAAAGACTGTTGTGTATGAGAAATTTTGTTAAAAGATCTGCCTTCCTGGTTGAAAACTTTAAAGGGATATAACTTAAATTTTCAGAGGTTTTTAATTAATGGGTATGGGACACTGAGACATTTAGTTCTTTGTTTTTCAAATCTGTCTTTCATATGAATATTCCTCCCTATTCACTGACCTTAGTCCATACATAGATATGCATATATGTACACAGTTGTTTAAACTTTCAAGATCAAGCACCAGTGCATGTAAGAAACCTACAGCAAATAAAAATTCCTGATTACACTTCTATTCCTAAAACTAATTATATATTTGTGCAACTAATACTTTCAGGCTTCATCAGGTGTTAGCAAATATATGTATTTGTCCAACTTGCCCTCTTTGATATAAAATTCAAATCTATTGGTGGCAAAGCAAGCACATTTTTGTAATGATGATTCCAATCAAGTCAGGATATTTCATACTTAAACAACCACCAATCACAATAAAAACAGCTTTGGGAATAGAAGCATAAACAAAACCATAACTCACATTTGCAATTTTTTCTTCCATGCAATAGGAATTAAACTAAATTGTATTTTTGTCTATGATTTCTACTGACTTATTTGTGACAGGAATATTTATTGTGATAATGATTTTTACATTATTGTCACTGGAGTGGACATTTTTTTTTCCTTTTCTACGCTGAAAAAATAGCCAAAGCTTTTATTTTCTCTGCCATAGTCAAAGTGAGAGTGGAAGACTATTAAACTTTGAGTCACTATAAGTAGTAGTTTCCAAAAACACAGAACGTGACCACCATCTAGACCATTTAATTTTCAAAAACAATTTACTGGAAGGATTGTTTAAGAGGAAGAAAAGTTTCAAGATATGGAGAAGGTGGAATAAGGCCACCTGGAGAGTGGAGCTTTTGGATACAGCTTTCCTAAGTCTGATGATAGTCAAGGATTTTAAGGTTTTCAGAAGTGGGGGAAAAAGAATCCCCTTGCTTATAGGGCTCCAGGTGGGGAATTACTGCAGAAGGACTATGAGGCATGACTATATGTATCATGAACTTAAGAACAATGGTGAAGCTCTTTGGGAGTGAATCTGGTCGGTTAGGCATATTATTTTAGAAGACACTCTGAATCCCATCAGAGCAGAATAACTAAATTAATTTGGAGGGTCTCTAGTGGATATATGTTACCTAAAAGAAAACTTAAAAGAAGATAACTATAATGTACTATTGACTTATATCACCCCTCAATTTTGAATCGCCACTTAAGCCTGGAATTCTGGTATCATCCTCTGAAGGTTGTGGGGAGATGTTTCCAAAATGACTAATGTTCAGGATAGTGGACAGTTTGGGCAGGTTGCACAATAAGGAAATGTAATAAAGTAAGACATTCCTTAAATCCAAATATTGTGTAATAAAATCACATCTGTCACAAATGACCCTACACAAAAAGGTGATCACCTAGTGGTGATATTTTTCTTAGTCTACTTATTTCCACAATTTACAGTAGTTCACTTTTTATTAAAGTACAATGCTAACTATAATTTACATGTAATCCTGTTACTGAGGAAAAAATACTCTTGGTCCATTTGAAATACTGTGATGGCATTTTATTGTTATTTTCTGACGACCTATTATAGTGACATAATTAAATTAAAGCCCTTGCAAAACACAATCAATGTGGGGGGATTGAATCTTGTATAGCAAATATTAATTTTTTAATTTTTTAAATTTTTAAAAAGATTTTATTTTTGTTTATTTGTGTGTGTGTGAGAGAAAGAAAGAGAGAGGCAGAAAGAGAGCACAAGCAGAAGGAGCAGGAGGCAGAGGGAGAAGCAGGCTCCCCACTGAACAAGGAGCCAGTGCAGGGTTGGATCCCAGGACCCTTGGATCATGACCTGAGCTGAAGGCAGACGCTTAACTAACTGAGCCACCCAGCTGCCCCAGTAAATATTTACTTTGATTTAGATTTTGTGGAGAATAGAATGATGGAAACTCAGATTTCAAAGAAAACAGGTATAATTTATGTCTCACACTGTTGTCTAAGGTGCACTTGTTCAGAAATTCTCTAAGAGCACAAAGTGACTTTTATGCTCTGTTCTTTTCTTCTGCAACATAGAGGATTGGTTACTATATACTGTAAAATGTGTGGTGTGTATAGATAGCAAAGTGGTCACCTAAAAAACTTATTTGAACTTAATGGAAAATTGCCCAGTTCATGACATGGGTGTAGGAAACTCTAAGGCAAATATTGCACAGTTAGCCTAGTTTATTTTGTTGAGTGTTACTTGACTTCACATCATAAACCCCAAACTGAAGGCTTTAAGAGTCTGCATTTTGGGGCACCTGGGTGGCTCAGTGGGTTAAGCCTCTGCCTTAGGCTCAGGTCATGGATCTCAGGGTCCTGGGATTCAGCCCCACATTGGGGCTCTGCTCAGCAGGGAGCCTGCTCCCAACCCCCCCCCATCTGCCTGCCTCTCTGCCTACCGGTGATCTCTCTGTCAAATAAATAAATAAATAATCTTTTTAAAAAACTTCTGCATTTCTGTCACTAGATCATGTAGTAAGTGGTAAACCATACATTTTACATACAAATACATCTTCAAATCAGGGAAGAGGTGTTTAGAAGAGGACCATGCCTCTTCCTGCCTCTTTGTCCATATTCATTTATCAAAGACATTAACTCAAGAAAAGCAAAACAAAATACAACAAAAACAATACTAAGTGGCTTAGTTCTTGTTGCAGACATTAACTCAGGAAAAACGAAACAAAATACAACAATGAAAACAATACTGAGTGACTGAGTTCTTTGTTGCTGACTAATAGAAAAATACAGTCAAATCATGGAAGATCTTGAATTCCCACTCAGGAGTTTTTATTTAGTCTTTTTGGGCACTGAGAAGCCACCAGAGTTATTTGAGATTAGGAAACAGAAGTGGCATCTTAGGGAATAATCTTGCAGTGGTGTGCAAAATAGATGGGAACCTGAAATACATGGGAACACTGGGAGACCAGTTGGGGGTTACTACTAAATTAAAACTATCACTTGTTTGTATATTATGCAATTTATAAATTGCATAAATGCAATTTATAATACTGGATATCATTGTTACACTGTTCAACTATTTGTTCCTTTCAATTTCAAGTTTAAAATTTTTTTTTATCTCCCAACACCAAAGAAATACAAACAATTATAAGAACATACTACGAGAAACTCTATGCCAACAAATTTGACAACCTGGAAGAAATGGATACATTTCTAGAGACATATAAACTACCACAACTGAACCAGGAAGAAATAGATAACCTGAACAGACCCATAACCAGTAAGGAGATTGAAACAGTCATCAAAAATCTCCAAACAAACAAAAGTCCAGGACCAGACGGCTTCCCAGGGGAATTCTACCAAACTTTTAAAGAAGAATTAATTCCTATTCTCCTGAAACTGTTCCAAAAAATAGAAAGGGAAGGAAAACTTCCAAACTCATTCTATGAGGCCAGCATCACCTTGATCCCAAAACCAGACAAGGATCCCACCAAAAAAGAGAATTACAGACCCATATCCTTGATGAACACAGATGCGAAAATACTCACCAAAATACTGGCCAATAGGATCCAACAGTACATTAAAAGGATTATTCACCACGACCAAGTGGGATTTATTCCAGGGCTGCAAGTTTGGTTCAACATCCGCAAATCCATCAATGTGATACAATACATTAATAAAAGAAAGAGTAAGAACCATATGATACTCTCAATAGATGCTGAAAAAGCATTTGACAAAGTGCAGCATCCCTTCCTGATTAAAACTCTTCAAAGTGTAGGGATAGAAGGCACATACCTCAATATTATCAAAGCCATCTATGAAAAACCCACCGCAAATATCATTCTCAATGGAGAAAAACTGAAAGCTTTTCCGCTAAGGTCAGGAACACGGCAGGGATGTCCGTTATCACCACTGCTGTTCAATATAGTACTAGAAGTCCTAGCCTCAGCAATCAGACAACAAAAAGAAATTAAAGGCATCCAAATCGGCAAAGAAGAACTCAAACTATCACTCTTTGCAGATGATATGATACTATATGTGGAAAACCCAAAAGGCTCCACTCCAAAACTGCTAGACTTATACAGGAATTCAGTAAAGTGTCAGGATATAAAGTCAATGCACAGAAATCAGTCGCATTTCTTTACACTAACAACAAGACAGAAGAAAGAGAAATTGAGGAGTCAGTCCCATTTACAATCGTACCCAAAACCATAAGATACCTAGGAATAAATCTAACCAAAGAGGCAAAGAATCTATACTCAGAAAACTATAAAGTACTCATGAAAGAAATTGAGGAAGACACAAAGAAATGGAAAAATGTTCCATGCTCATGGATTGGAAGAACAAATATTGTGAAAATGTCTATGCTACCTAAAGCAATCTACACATTTAATGCAATCCCTATCAAAATCCCATCCATTTTTTTTAAAGAAATAGAACAAATAATCCTAAAATTTATATGGAACCAGAAAAGACCTCGAATAGCCAAAGGAATATTGAAAAAGAAAGCCAAAGTCGGTGGCATCACAATTCCAGACTTCAAGCTCTATTACAAAGCTGTCATCATCAAGACAGTATGGTACTGGCACAAAAACAGACATATAGACCAATGGAACAGAATAGAGAGCCCAGAAATAGACCCTCAACTCTATGGTCAACTAATCTTCGACAAAGCAGGAAAGAATATCCAATGGAAAAAAGACAGCCTCTTCAACAAATGGTGCTGGGAAAATTGGACAGCCACATGCAGAAAAATGAAATTGGACTATTTACTTACACCACACACGAAAATAGACTCAAAATGGATGAAGGACCTCAATGTGCGAAAGGAATCTATCAAAATCCTTGAGGACAATGCAGGCAGCAACCTCTTTGACCTCAACCGCAGGAACTTCTTCCTAGGAACATCGCCAAAGGCAACAGAAGCAAGGGCAAAAATGAACTATTGGGATTTCATCAAGATCAAAAGCTGTTGCACAGCAAAGGAAACAGTTAACAAAACGAAAAGACAACTGACAGAATGGGTGAAGATATTTGCAAACGATAATCAGATAAAGGGGTAGTATCCAAATCTATAAAGAGCTTATCAAACTCAACATCCAAAGAACAAATAATCCAATCAAGAAATGGGCACAGGACATGAACAGACATTTCTGCAAAGAAGACACCCAGATGGCCAACAGACACATGAAAAAATGCTCCACATCACTCAGCATCAGGGAAATACAAATCAAAACCATGATGAGATACCACCTCACACCAGTCAGAATGGCTAAAATTAACAAGTCAAGAAAAGACAGATGCTGGTGAGCATGTGGAGAAAGGGGAACCCTCCTACACTACTGGTGGGAATGCAAGCTGGTGCAACCACTCTGGAAAACAGTGTGGACATTCCTCAAAAAACTGAAAATAGAGCTACCCTATGACCCAGCAATTGCACTACTGGGTATATATCCTAAAGATACAAACGTGGTGCTCCAAAGGGGCACGTGCACCCGAATGTTTATAGCAGCAATGTCCACAATAGCCAAACTGTGGAAAGAGCCTAGATGTCCATCAACAGATGAATGGATAAAGAAGAAGTGGTATATATACACAATGGAATACTATGCAGCCATCAAAAGACATGAAATCTTGCCATTTGCGACGACATGGATGGAACTAGAGGGTATCATGTTTAGCGAAATAAGTCAATCGGAGAAAGACAACTATCATATGATCTCTTTGATATGAGGAAGTGGAGATGCAATGTGGGAGGGTTGGGGGGTGGTAGGAAAAGAAAAAAATGAAAAGATGGGATTGGCAGGGAGACAAACCATAAAAGACTCAATCTCAAAAAACAGACTGAGGGTTGCTGGGGGGAGGGGGGACGGGAGAGGGTGGTGGGGAAATGGACATTGGGGAGGGTATGTGCTATGATGAGTGCTGTGAAATGTGTAAACCTGGCGATTCACAGACCTGTACCCCTGGGGATAAAAATACATTATACGTTTATTAAAATAAAAAATTTAAAAAAATTTTATCTCATAAATATTACTTGAATGCATGACTTCCTGAGTGTCAAAACACTCACTATAACTGAGAAACAAAGGAAGGTGTGCTATAATAACACAATTACTCATTTTTTAAAGAGTACATGAGCTAAAGTGTGCTTCATTAATAATAGAACTGAGAAAAATTCCCTTGCAAGCGAATCTAAATTTTAAAAAACGATAAATCATCTAATAGAATAAATTAATTTTTGCTAGAGATAGACTACCTAAATTTATTCCAGGATGAAAAAATGGATTTGATAGAATTTCACCCTCAAATATTAGAAGTGAGATTCTGAATTTTGAATTTGAATTTAGTCTGAGCCAGGAGTGGTTGGAATTTGATGTTAAAAGGTCAGTGTTCTAAACCCAGCCCCATTGCTGATGTATTACGTACATATATATAATCATAAGAATAAGTCACATGATCTCAAAGGCATCAGTTTTGCTATTTAGAAAAAAAAAATATTAAAAGTAAGATGTGACACCCCATATGGCAGGGCTAATGTCTCATTTGGCTTTTGTATACTGCTTATTTTTGGCACTTGCATCTCCAATGCATATCTAGAAGGAGTTGAATAAATATTTCCTGAATGAATAAATAAAAATTAAACAACAGCCTAACCCTAAACAATATCTAATTTGTTCATTGCTGTACCCTCAGTACTTAAATTCTTGGCACTTGGAGGAAGAATGAGTCAACTTTAAATCTCTTTGAAGAAAATCAGTAACCCAGTACATTTTTAAATAGTTAAATCCAAGATTATATCTCACTTGCAGGAAAACAAAATGTTGTAATGGGATTTACTTTTTCAACAGACTTCTTCCTTTTGTATCAATAACCAAACTGAAACACTGAGACAAACTGGTTATTGCAGGGTACTTAGTAGCAATAGAATGCTATGCAGACTGGTGACCATGCCTAGAGGACACATATGAGAGCTCCTGAAAGTTAACTGGCTATGTAATAGACTTGCCTTCTATAGGATTATTTCGGGACAGGGGGCTTTTTTTTTTTTAAGATTTTATTTATTTGACAGAGAGAGAGATCACAAGTAGGCAGAGAGGCAGGCAGAGAGAGAGGGGGAAAGCAGGCTCCCTGCTGAATGGAGAGCCTGATGCAGGGCTTGGTCCCAGGACTCTGAGATCAGGACCAGAGCTGAAGGCAGAGGCTTAACCCACTGAGCCACCCAGGTGCCCCGACAGGGGGCTTTTTAAATCCAGAGGTATACAACTCCAAGACTTCTACTAAGACTACTTGTGTGAATATGAAATGGAGTGACTATTGTCTCTAGGAAATAAATCCTTTGTAGCTTAAGTGTGCTCTGGAGCATCTTATTTCCTAGCAAATTCAAACCAGGGTATACCATATTAAAAATGTGTACCAGGCAAAGGACCCAGAGTTCATGCTAAGACATACATGTTCCAGGAATTTTAGATTGATTGTAATGATCATGATGAAGAGGAGGAGGAGGAGGTAGTAGCTGTAGCTGTAGCAGTAGCAGCAGCTACCACTGATAGAGTGCCTATGATGGCCCTAATACTATTACATGCTTTTCACGTAATCTTTATATTGCATTTAATCCTTATATTTGCCCTGTGAGGTGGTGGTTATTATAATCACCATTCTACAGGTGAGGAGACTTAAACACAAATATGTTTAGTAAGTTGCCCAAGATCACACAGATAGCAAGTTGGAAGAGCTGTGATATAAAACCAGGCAGTCTGGCTTCAAACTCTTGAGCCTATTCTAATGTGTCTCCCAATCAGGTGCTTTTCACACCTAATTTCTTTGAAATGTAAAGGGCTACAATTTTACATAGAAAATTTATATAGAAAGCCAATAAGCCAAAGTTTATGGTTTTCCAATTTTTCTACCTCAGGGAACTAAAATAACTATATAATTACTTCATTCACTGCTATTGTTTCCTTGAGGCCAAAATTGGAGTCCTTACTTATTTAGAAGAGTTTGTGTTTTCTCTTTTCTTCACCTCAGATTACCTTGATCAAGCTGAAATTCTAGAAGCTTCTATCAAGCTTTCCCTGGTAAAAGGGAAGTGCAAAAATACTGTGTATTTTGCTGTAAAGGTTGTTTGGAGGTATGCTCAAAACAGGACATTTTCAATCTGTTTTTCTTTTTAAATTTTATTTATTTATTTGACAGAGAGAGAGAGAGACCACAAGTAGGCAGAGAGGCAGGCAGAGAGAGTGGGGGAAGCAGGCTCCCCACTGAGCAAGGAGCCCAATGCAGGGCTCCACCCCAGGACCCTGAGATCATGAACTGAGCTGGAGGCAGAGGCTTAACCCACTGAGCCACCCAGGCACCCCTCAGTCTGTTCTTCTTTTAAATTTAAATTCAATGAGCTAACATATAGTACATCATTAGTTTCAGATGTAGAGTTCAATAGTTCATCAGTTGCATATAACAATTCCCAGTGCTCATCACATCATGTGCCTGGTCACCCTGTTACCCAAATCCTCCACCCACCTCCCCTCTAGCAACCCTTAGTTTCTTACCCATAGTTAAGAATTTCTCATGATCTGTCTCCCTCTCTTAATTCTTCCCCATTCCATTTTTCCTCCCTTCCCCTATAATCCTCTGCACTGTTTTTTATATTTCTCATATGAGTGAACCCACATGATAATTGTCTTTCTCTGATTGACTTATTTTGCTTAGACTAATACTCTCCAGTTTCAGCCACATTTATGTAAATGGTAAGATTTCATCCTTTCTGATGGCTAATATTGCACTGTGTGTATACACACATACACACACACACACACATACCACATATTCTTTATCCATTCATCTGTTGATGGACATCTTTCTGTTGAATAATTGTGGCTTTTACTTAAAGCTATTGAAATAAAACTTTAAGTAACTGGTTTGTTGTTTGTTTACTTGTATTGAACACTTTTGTGTAAAATTTATTAATAGTTAATTCTGTTCCCTACAAATATTCTGTGGTGAAACAATGTGATGCTTGTATTTAATTTTTTTTTACTTCACATCCAGCATTTTATTTTTTTTTATTTTTTATTTTATTAATGTATAATGTGTTGTTTCAGGGGTACAGGTCTGTGATTCATCAGTCTTAAATAATTCACAGCATTCATCATAGCACATACCCTCTCCAATGTCCATCACCCAGCCACCCCATCCCTCCCATTCCCTTCCGCTCCAGCAACCCTCAGTTTGTTTCTTGAGATTAAGAGTCTCTTATGGTTTGTCTCCCTCTCTGGTTTTGTTTTGTTTCATTTTCCCCCTCCCTTACCCTATAATCTTTTTCTTGTTTCTCAAATTCCTCATATCAGTGAGATCACATGATGACTGTCTTTCTCTGATTGACTTATTTTGCCCAGCGTAATACCCTCTAGTTCCATCCATGTCATTGCAAATGGCAAGATTTCATTCTTTGATGGCTGCATAATATTCAGTTGTATATATATACCATATATTATTTATCCATTCATCCATTGATGGATATCTAGGCTCTTTCCATAGTTTGGCTATTGTGGACATTGCTGCTATAAACATTTGGGTACATGGGTCCCTTCAGATCACTACATTTGTATCTTTAGGGTAAATACCAAGTAGTGCAATTCCTAGGTTATAGGGTGGCTCTATTTTCAACTCTTTGAGGAACCTCCACGCTGTTTTCCAGAGTGGCTGTACTAGTTTGCATTCACACTAACAGTGCATGAGGATTCCCCTTTTCTCCACATCCTTGCCAATACCTGCTGTTTCTTGTGTTGTTGATTTTAGCCATTTTATGGGTGTGAAGTGCTATCTCACTGTTTTCATTTACATTTCCCTGTGGTAAGTGCTGATGAACACCTTTTCATGTGTCTCTTGGCCATCTGAATGTCTTCTTTGGAGAAATGTCAATTCATGTTTTCTGCCCATTTTTTTTAAATTGGATCATTTGGGTTTTGGCTGTTGAGTTGTATATATTCTTTGTATATTTTGGATACTAACACTTTATCTGTTTTGTCATTTGCAAATAATATGTTGCTTTTTAAAAGAGTAATTTGATTATGCCTGGATCTAAATTGTTTTCCAAAGAGACACATAATCAATTTTATAGTGAAAATCAATGAAAAAAGTTGAAATCCTATGTACAGAATTATGCATTAAAAGCAAGTTCTGGGATACATGTGTCTACTCGAAAGAGGGAGAAATTTTTATTCTCCACTGTGGCAAGCCTTAGTGCTAATGAACTTTGCTTTTTTTTTTTTTTTAATCTTTTTAGGGAGTAGTGTTTTTTTGTTATGCAAGCTTTAGTCAGTGATGTTGAGGGCAGATAGAAAGTAGGTAGGCAGAAAGTTTCAAATTTTTTTTGTTGTTGTTGTTGTGTTTTTTAAAAGATTTTATTTATTTGACAGAGATGACAAGTCGGCAGAGAGGCAGGCGGGGGGGGAGGGAAGCAGGCTCCCTGCTGAGTGGAGATCCTGATGCGGGGCTTGATCCCAGGACCCTGAGACCATGATATGAGCTGAAGGCAGAGGCTTAACCCACTGAGCCATCCAGGCGCCCCAAGAAAGTTTCAATGTTTAACAACACCACAGATTATAAATTCTCAGAGAAATTTTGGGTCAGTGGTCCTCTCTGAAAATTGTAATACTTATTTGTGAGTCAATTCTAAAATTATCCAGGCTCTGTGTAATTAGAAGAAAATACAAATGTTTAAAGCTACCTACTGCCTGCTCCTTCAGATTGGGAGAGATCATCCTGGTACATTATTTACCATGCTTGATTTTGTTCTTCAGCTCAGTAATAGCAGGTACAATATCTTTTTTAATGGAAAGCTTCTGATTGGTCAAAAACAAATTTATATAGACTCCTGTCAGTAATGGACCTTGAAGCAACTACTTCTGAAAAACTCCTCTTAAGAGAATAGATCAGGGATTAACAAACATTTTCTATAAAATGCCATAAGTGAGCCATATGGTCTCTGTGATAACTATTCAAATCTGCCATTCCAACATCAAAACAGTGAAAGACAGTACATGTAATTTTTATGTATCATGAAATATTCTTCTCTTTATTTTTCAACCATTTGATAATATAAACTTGCAGATTATACATAAAGTGATTATAGGACAAATTTTGCCCATGGATTACATTTTGCAAGCCTTTGGGATATAAAAAAAATGAATTTTTATGATGATCTTTACATCCCTTCATGCTTCTCATGCCTTTTAACCCTTGCCATAAAGTGAAACTGAAAAGACCAGGTCTTGTCGGAAAGTAAATTTAGAAACTATTGGATGATTGGGGCACCTGGGTGGCTCAGTTGGTTAAAGCCTCTGCCTTCGGCTCAGGTCATAATCCCAGGGTCCTGGGATCGAGCCCCGCATCAGGTTCTCTGCTCCGCAAGCAGCCTGTTTCCTCCTCTCTCTCTGCCTGCCTCTCTGCCTTCTTGTGATCTCTGTCTGTCAAATAAATAAATAAAATCTTAAAAAAAAAAAGAGGGGCGCCTGGGTGGCTCAGTGGGTTAAAGCCTCTGCCTTCGGCTCAGGTCATGATCCCAGGATCCTGGGATCGAGCCCCGCATCGGCCTCTCTGCTCAGCAGGGAGCCTGCTTCCTCCTCTCTCTCTCTGCCTACTTGTGATCTCTGTCTGTCAAATAAATAAATAAAAATCTTTAAAAAAAAAAAGAAAAAGAAACTATTGGATGATCTATAGATGTTTCCTAATGAAACTAATCAAATTCTTATTTCAAAAGACGATATTAACAGCACCATTATCATAATAGAACCAGATCAAACAAGAAGTGTGAATCAGAATCAGACTATAAAGTGTGGGGCATTATTTCTAGCATATATGTCCATTACAGGCCCAGCAATTAGAGTTGATGGATCGCAGTAAGAGTAAGAGTATGAGTAAGGATGTTCTTTCGAAAAAACACATTGGACAGCTAAAACTGTGGCATTATGGATCCTGGGTAATCAGGTTCAATTTTCTATTAGTGAAAAGTCTTGGCTTTGCATGGAATTACTTTTTTAGGAGATATGATTATGATCTTTTTTGTGGATACAATGGAAAACAAATAAATTCAAGTGATTTTTCCCCTATGATTAAAACTATATTCTAGGAGTTTTTTTATTTATTAATTTATTCATTGAATAAATATTTATTGAAGGGTGCCTGGGTGGATCATTCAATTAAGTGTCTGCCTTCAGCTCAGGTCATGATCCCAGGGTCCTGGAATTGAGTCCCATGTCAGGCTCCCTGCTCAACAGGGAGTTTGCTTCTCCTTCTCCCTCTGCCCTCCCCCCTGCTCATGATCTCTCTCTCTAGAAAATCTTAAAAATAAATAAATAAATACTTATAAATAAATAAATAAATAAATATTTTTAAAAATATTTATTTATTTATTTATTTTTTGAGAACCCATATGTACCAGCACTATTATAATCATTTGATACATATGATTTCATTCAGTCTCTTGCATCAATCCCCCCTTTTCAGGTGAATACAACAGAATATAGAGAGGTTAAATGACTTTCCCAAGGTCACCTAGATGGTATGTTGTAGTTCTCAAATAACTAATCTGTGTTGGGACCAATACAGGGTAATGGCCTACTACTACAAGAACACATGTAATATTGGAGTTCTGAACACAACACTGATTCAAAGTGAAGAAAAAATTGGAGTAATGGCAAGTAAAGCTCAGTTTTTTTTGTTAAATGGAAGTCCATACTTCTAAATTATGATCTCCTGTGCATGTGTGTGTGTGTGTGTGTATGTAGTATTTAGAGCTCTATGCTTTGTCTGGTTGGTATAACAATTCTGATATTTAATCCTAAATTCTCTATTGATACCTTTCTTCCATCTTCTTTCATTCCAAATTCAGGTCCCTTATAAAGACTTGAAGACATCCCCCCTCCCCAGAGCAGGCAGATTTTTTCAAACAGCTGACTTCCTTAGTGGAAGATTTGTCTATACTTGTCAATATGAACTCTAAGGATTGGAACTATTCCCAGGACACAGTTGCAGTCAGTTTTGTAATTCTTGGGCACAGCTTATGATCCCTAACAGTAGATAGAGAGGTGCCTTGGAAAAGAGATGCCAAGATCCATTATGAAGTATCAGGGTTAGGATTAGTCTTTCTTCAACTTATCTACAGGAACCAGTGCTCTTAATTGGTTATTGTATTGTCTAGTACAGAATTTGAACACTCTGGTTTTATTGACAGTTATGTGGGGTATTTCTCTTGGGTCAATCTGTATAGGCCCAGATTGCTGAGCTATGTAAAGCAAGTAGTGGAGTCAAAAGAGAGATCCCTAACTTGACATTTGGTTTGTAGGCAGTTTAGTTTAGTTATTAGGATAAGAGAGCTGTGGAAATAGATTGTCTTAGTTAAAATACTAACCCTGCTGTAAACTGTGTGACCTTGGCCAGTTTACTTAATATGTCTGTGACTTAGTTTCCACATCAGTGAAATTGGTGTAATAGAACCTACCTTACAAGATTTTAGTGAACATTAAGTGAGTTAATACTTGTAAAACAGAATAGTGTCAGACTTATAGTAAGATCTCTTTAAGGCTTACCTATAATTCTTTCCATGATTATATAAGTTATGTCATTTACTTGATCAAAAAGGAACTCTGAGTCTTAACCTGCTCAGAAAGTACAGTAGAGGACACCATCTGTGGGGAGACAAGATGGTGGGGAAGTAGGAGGAGGTGCCGTTTCAACCTGTACCCTAAAGTGAGCTGATTACCTACCAAAGAACTCTGATCACCCATGAAATCAGCCTGAGATCAGAATTAAACACGTCTGGATCACAACAGGGGCAGAAGACGCCAGTGGGCAGGTAAAGCAGAGTGGGAACGTCGGACTGATATCAGAATATAAACAAAAGGGGGAGGGAGCCACCAGAGGTGACCCATTGGAAAGTAATACCCCAATAAGAGAGTGCCCTGCGTCTGGGGACCAGCATTAACTTGGAGTCTGGTTGAAAGCACTCAAAAAGAGCAAAGGATAGTGGGGGGAAATTGTGGGAATCGGGGCAGTTAGGGACAGGGGCTTAAGTCCCCGGACACAGGACAGCCTCCCCTGGCACTGAGCCAGAGAGAGTGCGGCAGAGAAACCGGGTCTTGGTCCCTGAGCCGCCAGTGCACCTGAGAGTGGGTGGGGTCTGGCTCCCGTGAGGGGCTGGGAGCCTCACCAGCTGGCAGAAGCACAGCCTTTTTGTAGTCTCCACGCAAGCACCATGCTATGCTATCAGAGCCTGAATTGTGCAGGCGCCAGCCCAGCGCTCTTGGACCCAGAAAGACCAGGCACTCCCAGCCCGGGCCAGCAGCAAAATCTCAGTGTGTGATCACTGCTTGGAACCTCTCTGGCGGTCCGGAGCTGCCCAGATGGCCACCGCTGTCATGGTTTTGGGTAGAAGCAGGAGTTTCTGTGTCCCCAGGGACCGTGACTTGGAACGTGCTCTGCCAGCGGCCAAGAGGGAACTTATGTGGTCTGCAGCATCCAGAGGGGAACAGACTGAGGCTTCTCTCTGAGAGGGAGGTCGAAGATAGAATTAGTGATCTGCGGCAGGGATGTCCATTATCAGCACTGCTATTCAACATAGTACTAGAAGTCCTAGCCTCAGCAATCATACAACAAAAGGAAACTAAAGGCATCCAAATCAGCAATGAAGAAGTTAAACTCTCACTCTTTACAGACGATATGATACTATAAGTAGAAAACCCAAAAGACTCCACTCCAAATCTGCTAGACCATGTACAGGAATTCAGTAAAGTGTCAGAATATAAAATCAATGCACAGAAATCACTTGGATTTCTTTATACCAACAACAAGACAGAAGAAAGAGAAATTAAGGGGTCAATCCCATTTAGAACAGCTCCCAAAACCATAAGATACCTAGGAATAAACCTAACCAAAGAGGCAAAGAATCTATACCAGAAAACTATAAAGTACTCATGAAAGAAATTGAGGAAGACACAAAGAAATGCAAAAATGTTCCATGCTCATGGATTGGAAGAACAAATATTGTGAAAATGTCTATGCAACATAAAGCAGTATACATGTTTAATGCAATCCCTATCAAAATGCCATCAATTTTTTTTCAAAGAAATGGAACAAATAATCTTCAAATTTATATGGAACCAGAAGACAACTCGAATAGCCAAAGGAATATTGAAAAAGAAAGCCAAAGTTGGTGGCATCACAATTCCGGACTTCAAGCTCTATTACAAAGCTATCATCATCAAGAGAGTAGGGTACTGGCACAAAAACAGACAAGTAGATTAATGGAACAGAACAGAGAGCCCAGAAATATCCCCTCAACTCTATGGTCAACTAATCTTCAACAAAGCAGGAAAGAAGGTCCAATGGAAAAAAGACAGCCTCTTCAACAAATGGTGTTGGGAAAATTGGACAGCCACATGCAGAAGAATGAAACTGAACCATTTCCTTACACCACACACAGAAATAGACTCAAAATGGATGAAGGACTTCAATGTGAGAAAGGAATCCATCAAAATCTTTGAGGAGAAAACAGGCAGCAACCTCTTTGACCACAGCCGCAGCAACTTCTTCCTGGGAACATCACCAAAGGCAAGGGAAGCAAGGGAAAAAATGAACATTGGGATTTCATCAAGATCAAAAGCTTTTGCACAGCAAAGGAAACAGTTAACTAAACCAAAAGACACCTGACAGAATGGGAGAAGATATTTGCAAATGACATATCAGATAAAGGGCTAGTATCCAAAATCTATAAAGAGCTTATCAAACTCAACATCCAAAGAACAAGTAATCCAATCAAGAAATGGGTAGAGGACATGAACAGACATTTCTGCAAAGAAGACATCCAGATGGCCAACAGACACATGAAAAAGTGCTCCACATCACTCAGCATCAGAGAAATAAAAATCAAAACCACAATGAGATACCACCTCCCACCAGTCAGAATGGCTAAAATTAACAGTTCAGTAAATGACAGATGCTGGCGAAGATGTGGAGAAAGGGGAAGCCTCTTACACTGTTGGTGGAAATGCAAGCTGGTGCAACCACTCTGGAAAACAGCATGGAGGTTCCACAAAAAGTTTGAAATAGCGCTACCCTATGACCCAGCAATTGCACTACTGGGTATTTACCCTAAAGATAGAAATGTAGTGATCTCAAGGGGCACGTGCATCCAAATGTTTATAGCACCAAATGTCCACAATAGCCAAACTATGGAAAGAACCTAGATGTCCATCAAAAGATGAATGGATAAAGAAGATGTGGTATATATATACAATGGAATACTATGCAGCCATCAAAAGAAATGAAATCTTGCCATTTGCAACGACATGGCTGGAACTAGAGGGTATTATGCTTAGTGAAATAAGTCAATCGGAGAAAGACAACTGATATGATGAAGTGGATATGCAACGAGGGGGATTTGGGGGTAGGAAAATAATAATTGAAACAAAGTGGGATCATGAGGGAGACAAACCATAAGTGACTCTTAATCTCACAAAACAAACAGGGATGCTGGGGGGGGGAGAGGGGGGTGGGTTATGGACATTGGGGAGGGTATAAGCCATGGCGAGTGCTGTGAAGTGTCTAAACCTGGCGATTCACAGACCTGTACCCTTGGGGATAAAAATACATTATATGTTTATAAAAATTTTTTAAAAATTTAGAATAAATAAATAAATAAACTTTTAAAAAGTTAAAAAAAAAAGAATTAGTGATCTGGAGGACAAACAAATAGAGAGAAAGGATCAGGAGGAAGCCTAGAACAAACAGCTTAGAAGCCACGAAAACAGAATCAGGGAAATAAATGATGCCATGAACCATTCCAACATCAGAATTATTGGAATCCCTGAAGGGGAGGAGAAAGAAAGAAGTCTAGAAGATATAGTGGAACAAGTTTTCCATGAAAATTTTACCAATCTCGCAAATGGAACCAGCATTCACGTACTAGAGGCAGAACGGTCTCCCCCCAAGATTATAGATTCTCGAAAGTACTCAAGACACCTAATAGTAAGAATGAAGAATTATAATTGTAGCCAGGCCCTCTTGAAGGCAGCTAAGACAAAGAAGCTCTTTATGTACAGAGGAAAGCCCATCAGAATAACGTGAGACCTGTCCACAGAAACCTGGCAAGGCAGAAAGGGCTGGCAAGATATATTCAGGGCACTAAATGAGAAGAACATGCAGCCGGGAACACTTTATCCAGCAAGATTGACATTCAAAATAGATGGAGAGGTAAAGAGTTTCCAAAACCGGCAAGGCTTAAAAGAGCATGCCACCACCAAGCCAACACTGCAGGAAATATTAAGGGGGGTTCTATAAAAGAGGAAAAATCCTAAGAATAGCATTGAACAGAAATATATAGACAATCTACAGAAAGAAAGACTTCAAAGGTAACACAATGTCAATAAAAACGTATCTATCAATAATCACTCTCAATGTGAATGGCCTAAATGCGCCCATAAAACGACACAGGATTGCAGATTGGATAAAACGACAGGACCCATCCATATGTTGTCTACAAGAGACCCATTTTGAACCTAAAGATACACCCAGACTGAAAGTGAAGGGATGGAGAAGCATCTTTCACGCCAATGGGCCTCAAAAGAAGGCCGGGGTAGTGATTCTCATATCAGATAAATTAGATTTTAAACTAAAGACTGTAGTCAGAGATACAGAAGGACACTACATCATTCTTAAAGGGTCTATCCACCAAGAAGATCTAACAATTGTAAATATCTATGCCCCCAATATGGGAGCAGCCAATTATATAAGACAACTGTTAATCAAGATGAAGAGTCATATTGATATGAATACATTAATAGTAGGAAATCTTAAAACACCTCTCTCAGTAATAGAGAGATGATCCAAGCAGAAAATCATAAAGAAACAAGAGCATTGAATGACACATTGGACCAGATGGACCTCATAGATATATACAGAACATTCCACCCTAAAACAACAGAATACTCATTCTTCTCAAGTACACATGGAACCTGCTCCAGAATAGACCACATACTGGGTCACAAATCAGGACCCAACTGGTACCAAAAGACTGAGATTATTCCCTGCATATTCTCAGATCACAATGCTTTGAAAATGGAGCTCAATCACAAGGAAAAGTTTGGAAGGAACTCAAATACCTGGAAGCTAAAGACCACCTTGCTTAAGAATGCTTGGATCAGCCAGGAGATCAAAGAAGAACTTAAACAATTCATGGAAACCAATGAGAATGAAGACACTTCAGTCCAAAACCTATGGGATATAGCAAAGGTGGTCCTAAGGGGAAATACGTAGCCATTCAAGCCTCCCTCAAAAAAATTGAAAAATCCAGAATACACCAGCTGTCTCTACACCTTAAAGAACTGGAGAATCAACAACAAATCAAAGCAACTCCACACATAAGAAGGGAAATAATCAAGATTAGAGCAGACATCAATGAGGTAGAAGCTAGAGATACAGTAGAACATATCAATGAAAGTAGAAGCTGGTTTTTTGAAAGAATCAATAAGATTGATAAGCAATTGGCTACACTAATCCAAAAGAAAAGAGAGAAAGCCCAAATTAATAAAATTATGAATGAAAAGGGAGAGATCACAACTAACACCAAGGAAGTAGAAACAATCATCAGAAGCTATTATCAACAGTTACATGCCAATAAGTTAAGAAACCTAGATGAAGTGGATACATTCCTGGAAAACTATAAATTCCCAAAATTGAACCAGGAAGAAATTGACACACTGAATAGACCAATATCTAGTAATGAGATTGAAGCAGTGATCAAAAACCTCCCAAAAAACAAGAGCTCAGGACCTGATGGATTCCCTGGGGAATTCTACCAAACTTTCAATGAAGAAATAACACCTATTCTCCTGAAGCTGTTTCAAACAATTGAAGCAGAAGGAAAACTTCCAGACACTTTGTATGAAGCCAGCATTACCCTGATCCCCAAACCAGGCAAAGACCCTACCAAAAAGGAGAATTTCAGACGAATATCCCTGATGAATATGGATGGTAAGAGTCTCAACAAGATCCTAGCAAACAGGATCCAACAGCACATTAAAGAGATTATCCACCATGACCAGGTGGGATTCATCCCTGGGTTACAAGGATGGTTCAACATTCGCAAATCAATCAATGTGATAGAACAAATCAATAAGAGAAGAGAGAAGAACCACATGGTCCTCTCAATTGATGCAGAAAAAGCATTTGACAAAATCCAGCATCCGTTCCTGATTAAAATGCTTCAAAGTATAGGGATAGAGGGAACATTCCTGAACTTCATAAAATCTGTCTCTGAAAGACCCACAGCAAATATCATCCTCAATGGGAAAAAGCTTGCAGCCTTCCCGTTGAGATCAGGAGCACGACAAGGATGGCCACTCTCACCACTCTTGTTCAACATATTATTAGAAGTCCTAGCAACAGCACTCAGACAACAAAGAGAAATAAAAGTTATCCAAATTGGCAATGAAGAAGTCAAACTCTCTCTCTTCGCAAATGACTCTTTATGTGGAAATATATAAAGATGATTCTTTGTATGGAAAACCCAAAAGACTCCACCCCCAAAGTACTAGAATTCATACAGCAATTCAGTAACATGGCAGGATACAAAGTCTTTTTTTTTTAAGATTTTATATATTTATTTGACAGACTGAGATCACAAGTAGACAGAGGCAGGCTGAGAGAGAGGGGAGGGGGGAAGCAGACTCCCTGCTGAGCAGAGAGCCAGATGCGGGGCTCGATCCCAGGACCCTGAGATCATGACCTGAGCTGAAGGCAGAGGCTTAACCCACTGAGCCACCCAGGTGCCCCTGACCTAAACATTCTTGAGCAGACTGGTCTTTAGCTTTCAAGTTTTTAGTTCCTTCCAAACTTTTTCTTGTGATTGAGTTCCAGTTTCAAGGCACTGTGGTCTGAGAATATGTAGGGAATAATCTCTATCTTTTGGTATCAGTTGAGACCTGATTTGTGACCCTGTATGTGGTCTATTCTGGAGAAAATTCCATATGTACTCTAGAAGAATGATTCTTCTGTTTTTTTTAGGGGGGATGTTCTGTATTTATCTATGAAGTTCTTCTGGTCCAGTGTGTCATTCAAAGTTCTTGTTTCTTTATAGATTTTCTGATCAGATGATCTGTCTATTGCTGAGAGCGGACTGTTAAGGTCCCCTAAAATTAATGTAGTCTTATTAATGTATCTCTTTATTTTGGTCAACAATTGGCTTATGTAGTTGTCTGCTCCCATGTTGGTGGCATAGATACTTACAATTCTTAGATCTTCTTGTTGGATAGACCCTTTAAGAATGACGTAGTGTTCTTCTGTATCTCTGAATACAGTCTTTAGCTTAAAATTTAATTTGTTTGATATGAGAATTGCTACCTCAGCTTTCTTTTTTTGCTCTGTGAGCATGAAAGATTGTTCTCCATCCCTTCAATTTCAGTCCGGATGTATATTTAAGTTCAATATAAGTATCTTGTAGACAGCATAGGAATGGGTCCTGTCTTTATATCCGGTCTGCAACTCTGCGCCATTTCTTGGGAATATTTAGGCCATTCATGTTGAGAGTGATTATTGAATGGTATGACTTTATTGTTATCGTGTTGTTTGTGAGTTCCTTGTTTCTATTGATTGTCTCTGTATATTTCTGTTCAGTAATAGAATTCTTATGCTTTTTTATAATTTTTAAATTCAGGTATATTTGACCTATAACATTATATTGCATTCAGGTATATAACACCATTATTCAATATTTGTATACACTGCAAAATGAGCAGCACAATAATTCTAGCTTCAACATGTTAGCATACAAATTTAACTTTTAGGACTTACTCTCTTGGCAAGTTTCAAGTGTGTTCTACAATATTATTTGACTGTAGTTACCATGCTGTACATTATATCCCTTTGATTTACTTATTTTATAACAGGAAGTTTGTACCTTCTGACCTCCTTCACCCATTTTTCCTATTCCCCAACCCCCTTCCTCTCTGGTAACTGCCATTCTGTTCTCTGGATCTATGGTTTTTATTTTATTTTGTTTGTTTTCTTTTTTAATTATTATGTTCAGTTAGCCACTGCATAGTACATCATTAGTTTTTGCTGTGGTGTTCAATGATTCCTTAGTTGCATATAACACCCAGTGCTCATCACAACATGTGCCTCCTTAGTACCCATCACCCTGTTACCCATCCCCTACTCCCTCCACTCTGAAACCTTCAGTTTTTTTTCCCCAGGGTCCATAGTCTCTTATGGTTCATCTCCCTTTCTGATTTATCTCCCTTCAGATTTCCCTTTCTTCCCCCATGGTCCTCTGTGCTATTGCTTATTTTCTACATATAAGTGAAACCATGTAATTGCCTTTCTCTGTTTGACTTACTTCACTTAGCATAATCCCGTCCAATTCTGTCCATGTTGATGCAAATGGTGGGTATTAATCCTTTTTGATGGCTGAATAATATTCCATTGTATATATGTACCACTACTTCTTTAGCCAATGTTCATAGCAGCAATGTTTATTTTCTTTTATTGTATAATTCCCTCAAGGTCTACTAATGTTATTGCAAATGGCAAGATTTCACTTTTATGGCTGAATAGTGTTCCATTGTTGTTTGTTTGTGTATGTATCCTATCTTCTTTACCATTCATTTTTCAGTGGTCACATAAGTTGTATCTTGGTTATTGTAAATAATGTGATGAACATAGGGGTGCGGATATCTTTTTGAATTAGTGCTTTCATTTTTTTCAGGTAAATACCCAGAAGTGGAAGTGCTAGATCATATAGTAGTTCTCTTTTTAATTTTTTGTGGAGTCTCCATATTGTTTTCCATAGTGGCTGTACTAATTTATATTTTCCCCCACAGTGCATGAAGTTCCCCTCTCCTGCATGTTTTTGCAAACACTTGTTATTTGTCTTTTTGATAATAGCCATTTTAACAGGTGGGAGGAAATATCTCATTGTGGTTTTGCTTTGCATTTCCCTGATTAGTGCTGCTGAGCATCTTTCCATGTGTCTGTTGGCCATGTATATATCTTCATTGGAAAAAAAAGTTTACTCATATCCTGTGGTCATTTTTTAATTCAGTTGCTTGTTTTTGTGTGTGTATGTGTGGTTGCTGGGTTGTGTGTGTGTGTGTGTGTGTGTGTGTGTGTGTGTCTGTTTTTGGTTTTTGTTTTGATTTTGCCATTGAGCTGTATAAGTTCTGTATATATTTGGGTATTAACCCCTTATTAGATATATTTTGTCCCATTTAGTAAGTCATCTTTTCATTTTGTTGATGGTTTCCTTTGGTGTGCAAAAGTTTTTAGTTTGATGTAGTCCCACTTGTTTATTTTTGCTTTTATTGTCTTTGTTTTTTGGAGTCAGATCCAGAAAATCATTGCCAAGACCAATGTCAAGTACCTTACTGCTGATTTTTGGCTAGGAGTTTTATGGTTTCAGATGCTACATCCAAGTCTTCCATTTATTTTTAGTTAATGTTCGTGTATGATGGAAGATAGTGGCATGGTTTCATTCACTGGCATATGACTCTTCAGTTTTCCCAACACCATTTATTAAAGAGACCATCCTTTCCCAACTGGATATTCTTGCTTTCTTTGTGATAAATTAATTGACCATATATAAGTTTATGTCTGGGTTGTCTCTTCTGTCCCATAGATCTATGTATCCGTTTTTATACCAATACCATTTTGTTTTGATTAATGTATCTTTGTAATATAGTTTGAAATCAGGGAACGTGATCAGCTTTGTTCTTTCTCAAGATTGCTTTGAGTGCTTAGGGTCTTCCATTGTTTCTAAAAATTTTAGGATTGTTCTATTTCTTTTTTTAAAGATTTTATTTATTTTTTTGACAGAGAGAGATCACAAGTAGGTGCAGAAATAGAGAGAGAGAGAGAGAGAGAGAGAGAGAAAGGAGGAGGAGGAGGAGGAGGAGGAGGAGGAAGTAGGCTCCCTGCTGAGCAGAGATCCCTATGCGGGACTTGATCCCAGGACTCTGAGATTGCAACCTGAGCCAAAGTCAGAGGCTTAACCCCCTGAGCCACCCAGGCACCCAGGATTGTTCTATTTCTGTAAATGAAACCATATGATAATTGACTCTCTCTACTTGACTTATTTCACTCAGCATAATCTCCTCCAGTCCCGTCCATGTTGATACAAAAGTTGGGTATTCATCCTTTCTGGTGGGGGCATAATATTCCATTGTATATATGGACCACATCTTCTTTATTCATTCATCTGTTGAAGGGTATCTTGGCTCTCTCCATAGTTTGGCGACCGTGGCCATTGCTGCTATGAACATTGGGGTATATATAGTCCTTCTTTCACTACATCTGTATCTTTGGGGTAAATACCTAGTAGCACAATTGCAGGGTCATAGGGAAGCTCTATTTTTAATTTCTTAAGGAATCTCCATACTGTTTTTAAAAGTGGTTGCACCAATTTTCATTCCCACCAACAGTGTTAGAGGGTTCCCCTTTCTCCATATCCTCTCCAACACTTGTTGTTTACTGTCTTGTTAATTTTGGCCATTCTAACTAGTGTAAGGTGGTATCTCAATGTGATTTTGATTTGAATCTCCCTGATGGCTACTAAAGATGAACATTTTTTCATGTATCTTTTAGCCATTTGTATGTCTTCTTTGGAGAAGTGTCTATCCATGTCTTCTACCCATTTTGTGACATGATTATCTGTTTTTTTAGTGTTGAGTTTGAGGAGTTCTTTATAGATCTTGCATATCAGCCCTTTGTCTGTAGTGTCATTTGAGAATATCTCCTCTCATTCCATGGGTTGCCTCTTTGTTTAGTTGACTGTTTCCTTTGCTTTGAAAAGTTGTTCTTTTATTTTTATCTTGATGAAGTCCCAAAAGTTCATTTTAGCTTTTGTTTCCTTTGCCTTTGGAGATATACCTTGAAAGAAGTTGCTGCACCCAATGTCAAAAGTGTTACTCCCTATGTTCTAATCTAGGATTTTGATAGATTCATGCCTCAGGTTGAGGTCTTTTATCCATTTTGAGTTTATCTTTGTGTGTGCTGTAAGAGAATGGTTGAGTTTCATTCTTCAATACATAGCTGTCCAACTTTCCCAGCATCATTTATTGAAGAGACTGTCTTTTTGCCACTGGATATTTTTTCCTGTTTTGTTGAAGATTAGTTGACCACAGAGTTTCAGGTCGATATCTGGACTCTCTACTCTGTTCCACTCATCTATGTGTCTGTTTTTTTTTTTTTTTTTTTTTTTTTTTTTTGCCAGTACCATGCTGTCTTAGTGACCACAGCTTTTTAGTAGAGCTTGAAATCAGGCAATGTGATACTCCCACTGTTGTTTTTCTTTTTCAAAATTTCCTTAGCAATTCAGGGTCTCTTTTGATTCCATACAAATTTTAGGATTGTTTGTTCCAGCACTTTGAAAAATACAGGTGGAATTTTGATTGGCATTGTATTGAACATATAGATTGCTCTAGGCAGTATAGACGTGTTAACAATATTTATTTTTCTGATTCATGAGCATAGAACGCTTTTCCATCTTTTTGTGTCGTCTTCAATTTTCTTTCATGAGTGTTCTGTAGTTCCTCGAGTATAGATCCTTTACCACATTGGCTAGGTTTATTCCAAGGTATCTTATGGTTCTTGGTGCTATAGTAAATGAATAGATTCTCTAATTTCCCTTTCTTTATTTTCATTGTTAGTGTATAAGAAAGAAACTGATCTCTGCACATTGCTTTTGTATCCTGCCACAATCCTGATTTGCTGTATGAGTTCTAGGAGTTTGGGGGTGGAGTCTTTTGGGTTTTCCATAAAAAGTATCATGCCATCTGCAAAGAGAGAGAGTTTGACTTCTTCTTTGTTCATTCAAATATCATTTATTTCTTTCTGTTGTCTGATTACTGTTGCTAGGACTTCTAGTACTATGCTGAACAACAGTGGTGAGAGTGGACATCCTTGTTATGTCTCTGATCTCAAATGGAAGGCTTTCAGCTTTTCCCCATTGATAATAATATTTGCTGTGGGTTTTTCATAGATAGATTTTATGCAGTTGAGTAATGTTCCCTCTATCCCTATACTTTGAAGGGTTTTAATCAGGAATGGGTGCTGTATTTTGTTGAATGCTTTTTTTTTCTGCATCCATTTAGAGAACCATGTGGTTCTTCTCTCTTCTCTTATTGATTTGTTCTATCACACTGATTTGTGAATGTTGAACTACCCTTGCCTCCCAGAGATAAATCCTACCTGGTCATGGTAGACCATCTTTTTAAGCTACTGTTGGATCCTATTAGCTAGGATCTTGTTGAGAATCTTGGCATCTGTATTCATCAGGGATATTGGTCTGAAATTCTCCTTTTTGATGCGGTCTTTGCCTGGTTTAGGGATCAGGGTAATGCTGGCTTCATAGAAAGAGTCTGGAAGTTTTCCTTCTGAAATAGCTTCAGGAGAATAGGTATTATTTCCTGTTTGAAGGTATGGTAGAACTCTTCAGGGAATCTGTCAGGTCCTGGGCTCTTGTTTTTTGGGAGATCTTTGATCTCTGCTTCAATCTCATCACTAGATATTGGTCTACTCATGTTACCAATTTCTTCCTGGTTTACTTTTGGAAGTTTATAGTTTCCCAAGAATGCATCCATTTCTTCTAGGTTGCTTAAATTAGTGGCCTATAACTGTTGATAATAATTTCTGAGGATTGTTTCTATTTCCTTAGTGTTAGTCATGATCTCTCCCATTTCATTCATAATTTTATTAATTTGGGTCCTTTCTCTTTTCTTTTGGATTAGTTTGGCCTGTGTTTTATCAATATTATTGATTCTTTCAAAAAACCAGCTTCTAGGATCATTGACGTGTTCTACTGTATCTCTAGCTTCTATCTCATTGATCTCTGCTCTAATCTTGATTATTTCCCTTCTTGTGCGTGGGGTTGGCTTAATTCGTTGTTGATTTTCCAGTTCTTTAAGGTGTAAAGAGAGCTGGAGTGTTCCGGATTTTTCAATTCTTTTTTTTTTTTTTTCCTGAGTGAGGCTTAGATGGCTATGTATTTCCCCTTTAGGACCACCTTTGCTGTATCCCATAGGTTTTGGACAGATGTGTCTTCATTCTCATTGGTTTCCATGAATTGTTTAATTTCTTCTTTGATTTCCTGGTTGGTCCAAACATTCTTGAGTAGGATGGTCTTTAGCTTCCAAATATTTTAATTCCTTCCAAACTCTTCCTTGTGGTTGAGTTCCAGTTTCAAAACACTGTGGTCTGAGAATATGCAGGGAATAATATCAATATTTTGGTATCGGTTCAGTCCTGATTTGTGACCCAGTATATGGTCTATTCGGGGAAAAGTTCCATGTGCACTGGAAAAGAATGAGTATTCTATTGTTTTAGGGTGGAATGTTCTTTATATATTCATGAGGTCCATATGGTCCAATGTGTCATTCAAAGCTCTTGTTTCATTTTTTTATCTTCTGCTTGGATGATCTGTCTATTACTGAGAGTGGCATGTTAAGATCTCCTAGTATTAATGTATTCATATCAATATGACTCTTTGTTTTGATTAATAGTTGTCTTATGTAGGGCTGCTCCCATTTTGGGGGCATAAATATTTACAATTGTTAGATCTTCTTGGTAGATAGACCCTTTGAGAATGATGTAGTGTCCTGTGTCTCTGACTGCAGTCTTTAGTTTAAAATCTAATTTATCTGATATGAGAGTTGCTACCCTAGCTTTCTTTCAAGGCCTGTTGGTATAAAAGATGGTTCTCATCCCTTAACTTTGAGTCTGGGTATATCTTTAGGTTCCAGATGGGTCTCTGGTAGACAGCATATGGATTGGTCCTGTCATTTTATCCAATCTGCAACCCTGTGCAATTTTATGGGAGCTTTTAGGCTGGTCACATTCAGAGTGATTTTTGAAAGATAGTTTTTTTATTGACATCATGTTGCCTGTGAAGTCGTTGTTTCTATAGGTTGTATCTGTAAATTTCTGTTCTATGTCACTCTTGGGTTCTTTCTTCTTTTGTAGAACCCCCCTTAATATTTCTTGTAGAGCCGGCTTGGTGGTCACATACTCTTTTAAACCTTGCCAGTCTTGGAAGCTCTTCATCTCTCCATCCATTTTGAATGTCAGCCTTGCTGGATAAAGTATTCTTGGCTGCATGTTCTTTTCATTTAGTGCCCTGAATACATCTTGCCAGGCCTTTCTGGCTGGCCAGGTTTCTGTGGACAGGTCTGATGTTATTCTGATGGACCTTCCTCTGTAACTAAGGAATCTCTTGGCCTTAATTGCTCTTAAGATGTTTTCCCTGGTTTTAAGATTTGCAAGTTTCACTATCACATGCCCGGGCATCTCTCCGCCCTCCTTGATGGGGTTGGGGGAGGTGTCCTCTCTGCCTGTAGGATAAGAACACTTGTTTCATTTCCCAGATTAGGGAAATTCTCAACTACGATTTGCTCAACCATATCTTCTAGTCCTCTGTCTCTCTCTGACCCCTCAGGGATCCAGAAGGGTATAATCCTACATCTCGGGCTGATTTCATGGGTGTTCACAATGTTCTGGTAGATAATTAGCTCACTTTAGGTGACTGGTTGAAACAGGGTCTCCTACTTCTCTGCTATATTGCCCCTCCTCCAACTTTCAATTTTCTTATAAAAATAGAGATAATAAAATATGTAACATGTCAGTTTTGGGGGAGGAATTATGATAAGAGCAGTAAGTATCTAGGCTAAAGCTTGGTATATAGCATGTGTTCAGCAAATATTAATGTTTATTTTCTTTCCTTCTGAGGAAAAGGTATGTCATCATTCATTTATTGAAATGTGCTCCTTCCGTCCTGACAGTGGGCTACCCTGTGGCTAGGACTTTTTGAAGTTAGCATCACATGAATAAGAGACATATGGTCAGAGTCTGGGAACAGCTTAGCTTACAGCTAAGGCTTTTTAAAAAGCTATTTGACCCATTAAAGGCTAAACCCATAATCTTGGCTTTCTATTCATCTTTTTATTGCTGTGGAGGAAAAGGCAGCAAACCAGTGCTTTGTGTGATAACAATGATGATGGTGAAGAATTAACCCTACTTGTTTGTGGTAGCAGCCAAGCTCTTGTCCATTTCTCCTCCTTGAGATTTAGTGGCATAGTTTTTCAATCCTGTCTTGAAACAAAGGAGCAGCATCTTTGATCTGTATAGAAACCTTGAGGGAGCTGCTGAATCTAAAGTAGACAGGAAAGGGGTATCCAGGAATGTTTTTCTCTTATACCTGACTTTGTATAAATTTGTTCAGTTTCTTAGGGGATCTTTTAAATTTAAAATGAGTGATTCCAAAAGATAACCACCAATTTGGGTAAGCCAAACATGTTGGTCAAGCCAATGACTTTTGGAAGCTTGTCATGAGAAATCAGGCACTCGGTGCTTTCTAAGTTTACATCTTGCTTTGAGGTTGACAGATTTTAATTTTATTTATTTATTTATTTATTTATTTATAAAAATATTTTATTTATTTGTCAGAGAGAGAGAGCGAGAGAGCGAGCGAGCACAAGCTGGGGGAAATGGCAAGCAGTGGAAGAAGCAGGCTCCTCACTGAGCAAAAAGCCTGATGGGAGACTTGATCCCAGGACCTGGAAACATGACCCAAGCTGATGGCATATGTGCTTAAACAACTTAGTCACCCAAGTGTCCTCAAAGTTTTTTTAGATAGGCACTGGGACGTGGTCAAAGAAAAATGAAATACCCAACTCCCCAAATTCTATTCTATTTCTAAATTGCAGTGGAAACATATTTTTCTGGGCTTGGAGGGAACAAAATGTACTTTAGGCATACAGTCCAAACAGTCAGGGTCAGTGATCTCTCTTTTTGTGACTTTGTCCCTTCTTGTTCCATGTTGGAACAGAGAGGAAAGAAAAGAAATGGCTTTTTAAAGGGCACATTTAAACAGTTCATACTGCTTTAGTGAGAAAGTGAAAAGCATAGCCCGAGGCTATGTTCTGAGCTCAGTGGGGATTCCAGATGAAATTAGCAACTCAGTCTGATTTTCTAGGAGTGTACCAATGCCTAAACTTTAGAGCCATCTATTGACATGACCATGTTTAACCTTAATACATAGGCTCATTTTTCTTGCTCTCTTTCTTATTCTTTGCTTTCTAGTACCTAATTACCTGCAATCTATTGTTGTTCATATTAGGCTATGCCTACATCTTCTTTTTCCATTTATTTGTTCAACATTCATCTATTAAGAGCCTACTTTGTGTCACTGTCCTATTTTGGCACCATGGAAAAATATATCAGTAAGACCCAGTGCTTGCCCTCAAAGAGCTTATATTCTACTGATATTTCAATTATTCTCTAAAATAATCTAGGACAGAAACCATGACTTCTACTTCTTAGTGCCTATGTAAAAGTAGAACCACAGGATATGGTTAGGTAATATTTATTGAACTAAATCTGGTTGAATTTTGTCTGAAAAATAGTTTTCTAGTTGGTTTCTTAGTAGGCAATGCAGTACATGAGAAAATGTAAGTAGCCTAGGATTCTATCAAGTTTTACTATTTGATGCAGCATCCCAACACCTTCTAGCAAGATGTCCCTGGGCAACTTCAGCTTCCTAGCAGTGTATCATTATTCTTCCATTTAAATATTTTTACCCACCCTTACTTGTGCACACAGCCCTATTTTCTTGTTAGTGAAATCTCAGAGAGGAGTGATCAGTTAGTTCATTCTTTTCCTAACCTGAATTGTCTTGTCTCCAGAGAAGACTGGGCAGTCACCTAGGTACTCTAGTTTCCCATCTGTTACCTACCTAGTGATGACTTGAATTGTTATCATGAAATGAACAATAAATCAAGCCAATGACTTTTGGAAACTTGTCATGAGAGATCAGGCACTCAATGTTTGCTAAGCTTATATCTTGCTTTGAGGTTGACAGTTTATTTTATTTATTTATTTTTTAAATATTTTATTTATTTATTCTTTACAAACTTTCTAAAACATAATGTAACTTTCCACAGCCTTAATTTATTAACTGAAACAACTTGTCAAGGCAACCCTGGCCAAACCAAGAGTTCATGCTTTGTTTTTTGTTAAATTAAAGAGCCTACGGAAAACAGAACAATCTGGGGATTCAGAAGTATACTTTTAGTAAAGATGAAATGGGTCACATAAAATCTACCTACTGCCTACACAACTGGGATGTTTCATAAATTTCCCTACAAAATTCTGAATTGCCTTCTTCCTTCTTCCTAAGCCCTCTACCAGGGGTTATAAACCTGAGCAAAGAAGCATTTTTTTTAAAAGGAAGTAGTAGTTTAATTCCACCCGTTACGAAAACAATGAGCTCATATCCAATGCAAGCAGGCTTCAGCTCTAATGTTTGTCAAATTTTCTTTATTTTTGCAGGTATCCAACAATGTGGGTCATTTGAATCATGTTGGCAAGTTTTTGAAAAGCTTGTTTTGAACTGATGGGCTTAAACGGTAGCAATTTGTTACATCAACACCGTTTGTGCACCTACAAAAAAATGGTTCTTTGCATATACATTGTCTCCTCTTTCTTGAGGACCTGCTTTTCTCTTGATATTTTTCAGATGAGATGAAAGGAATGGAAAAATTTAGGCCTGATTAGAAGGTCAAAATTGATTGATTGGCTAAAAACTAGCCTTGGATATACAGATTAAAAGGTAGATCTCTCTGAAAACATCATTTCACACACACACACACACACACACACACATACACACATACGTGTATACACACTCACACACCCAAAAATAAAAAAAAAATCTAGGAAAATAATTTTCTCTTTTAAATAGTATATGTAATTTTATTTTGTACTTCTATAATAGAGATGCTTCAGAAAATGTAGATCTCTTTTTTAAAATCATCTTCTTCAGTTAACGTATTCAAATACTTTAATGCTGGTTTAGAAATTATTGTTTTAGTGCCCAGGAAGATTATGAGAAACTTATAATTATGGCCATGAAAAACTTTTATATGTATATATGTATGTAATATATACAAAAACATATACTATATATAAATTGTTAAATCTATTTAATTCAGTGTCTGACAAAGAATAACTGAATGCAAAATTTTGTGTGTCACCAAAAATTAGACAAGTATTTTGATCATTGTATTCTGAAACAGCTAAGTCTAACGGCCTGTATGGGGGAAACCATTAAAAAAAAACAAACAAACAAAAATGAATGAGGTCAGTTAATCTGACAGAACCGTGTAACTATTTTGGATTTCACGTGGAAAAAATAGGATATAATTCAACTTTGGTAAAACCTATGGTTGCTAAAATTGATATGAAAATGGTTACATTCATTTAACAACCTGATGTAATTTTTTTCCTGATATAATTTTGTGATATGACTCTTTTGTTAAAGTGCCTCAGTAATTGCAATTCAAACAACTCAAGGGTAAGCTCATCCCTTCCACTGAATAAGATGATAGAGACAGTCCAATATGGATCATCTGAGTAGGAGAATTCAACCTCTAGGCAACCAAGAGTGAAAGTGAACCTAGCTTGAATTTGATTAGGCTGTCATGACTTTGTGATTATAAATGGGATTCTACCGAGTATACAATGTGGCAAAGATAATAATGATCAGGTGTACTGCTAAGTATAGAGGATATTTCTGAGTAAGTATGTATTCTATCTTTTTTTATAACCTTTCTGGAGGATAATTTATTTTTTCTCAGTTTTATTGAGGTATAATTGACATACAGCACTGTGTAAGTTTAAGATATACAGCATGATGTTTTAATACACATATATATTGTAAAATAATCACCTCACGTTGTTAACATCTATTACCTCAAATAATCACAACTTTTTTTCATTGTGATGAGAACTTTTAGGATTTCATCTTTTAACAACTTTCAAATATGTCATATAGCATTATTAGCCATAGTCATTAGGTTATAATTCATATACCCAGTGTTTATTTATCTTATAACCAGATCTTTGTACCTTTCGACAACCTTTGCTCAATTCCTCTACCCTCCATCCCTGCCTCTGACAACTACAAATCTAATCTCTTTCTCTATGAGTTTGCTTTTTAAAGATTCTACATATGAGAGAGATCATACAGTATTTCTTTTACTCTGTCTGACTTATTTTATTTAACATAATGCCCTCAAGTTCTACCCATGTTTTTGCAAATGTCAGGATTTCCTTTTTTATGGCTGAATTGCATTCCATTGTTTTATTTATCCATTCATTTTTATCCATGGGCAGTTAGATTATTCCCTGTCTCAGCTATTGTGAATAATACTTCAGTGAACATGAGGGTGCAAATACCTTTTTGACAGTGATTTTCTTTCTTTCAGATATATACCCAGAAGTGAAATTACTGGATCATATGGTAGTTCTATTTTTAATTTTTTGAGGAACTGCCATACTATTTTCATACTGGCTACACTAATTTCCATTTCTACCAACAGTACACAAGGGTTCCCTTTTCTTTACATCCTAGACCGGATTTGTTATCTCTTCTCTTTTTGGATTATAGCCAGTCTAAATGGCATGGGTGATATCTCATTATGGTTTGATTTGCTTCTCTATTGATTAGTGATATTGAGGACCTTTTCATATACCTGCTGGCCATTTGAATAACTTCTTTGGAAAAATGTCTATTCATGTCTTTTGCCCATTTTAATTAGATTATTCAATTTTTGCTATTGAATTATATGAGTTATTTATGTATTTTGGATATTAATCCCTTATCAGATATAAGATTTTCAAGTATTTTATTCCATTGCTTGCTTATAGATACTTTATCCTCATTTCAACTACTTTCTTTTTCTCTGCCCCAAATATACTTTTGTGAGCCTCACTGATTTTTGCAAAAATGTGTTGACTCATCAAGAACTCATGGTTGAAAATATTGTTTGTTTTAACAGTATAATACACCATACTGTAATTGTACTACATATATTGATACCTGCTCAGAGAGAGAAACTAGTTATTGAAAACATTTCAGAAATTCAGAAATTTGTGATATACAAACTATGCCCTTTTGTATGAGATGTTCATTAGGTGTCTTTGATCACTTCTTTTGCACATTAGTGCTTGTGTACATTTATTTTACATGACATTGTATATGTTTCTTAGTGCTATTTTACTGGTTTTATTTGACCATAATTTTTCTCTTCATCTAGACTTTTAAGTCCTTGAGTTCAGTAAATATATTTTCTATTTTCCCTGAATGCCTTACTAGGATTAAAGAAGGAAAAGAGAGGGCAGAAGTTCCTGCTGAATTACAATGTGCCAGGCAAAGCATGACTGAAGATGGGAGAGAAGTGGTAGTAAAAGGTATATTTCCTTGAAGCTGAGAGATAATTTTAGCATATCTGCCTCCCTTTTTTTTCCCCTGGGGCAGAGTTCAACTAAACTGATTTGGCTTCTTTCTGGAAATGATTGCCAGTTGTGGGCTCAAGGCTCTTAGTATCCATTAGTAAGTATAAAATAGGGCAGAGAACAAATCATCTCTGTCTAGGGTTAAAGTTCAAATCTGCTCATTAATGCTGATTTTTTTGTGTGTCCTTTAACTTTATGGACTCTGAATCTTGTCTGATTACTTAGCCATTTATGACCTGCTTGCTGCCCCCCACCTTAACCAATCTCTCTGAACATAACCCCTTTATTGCCTACCTAGATGGGTCTCCCACTTATTTAATGAAAGATATAGTGCTAATACTTCCTGACCAGCCACATCTTTTTGTCACTCATATTTCAAGTAACAGAAGCTGAAATGTTCAATTGCCCATCTTGAGTTCATCTATACATAGAAAGATTTATTTCTGGCTTGGGAATTACCAATGTAGATTGGGGGAGATTTCATGATTATAACAATATTTACTTTATAAGATAGATAGAACTATTAAAGGAGTGACTCCATACACACGGGTTGGCACATGATAAGTACACAATGAATGCTATTTTAGTTTTTATAATTTTTTTTCTAAAGTCTTCATCTGTTCTTTCCTAAGATCAGAAACATTTAAAGTACCCTAATGGTAGACAGATAGACAGACACACATACACACACACACACACACACACACACACACACACACACACTACTTTGAAGATCCTTCTTTCCCTTACATTTGTATAACTAAAAGCTCCTGCTGCAGTGGTCATAATTGAAAGGTCAGTGCTTGATCCTTAAATATCAGTGGTCATGTAGACATACCTTTTCATAAATTGCCTCTTATGTCATTTAGATTGTATGCTTATTGACTAATACTGTAGTTAGTTTTGACAAAGGTAGTCTCAAAGCCATAATGACTGAATACAAGTTAACTCGCAGTTTTCTCCTCTCATCAATTATTCAGTGAAGTCTCAGTCTTGGTAACATGTAACAAATGAAAGGCATGCTCTTGAAACAGGTGAACTACAACAGAACAAATCCTGTAGATCAGAGCTGATAGTTCAAGAAGCCATTTTTTATATTTGGTGGTGATTTTTCATATTTAAAAGTGGGCAAAAATGGAGTACAATGACTGATCAGAATAGAACTTTCCATCTGTAACTTATGACTATTGTGACTTAAATGGTATATATATTACACCAACCTGTTACAGGCCCATGTCTTCTAATGTAAAGGAGATGTCATGCAAATAATTTACAGCCTATTATATGGGTGATAAGGTGTCTTGATGCATATGTTTTCCAATTTGCAGATCAAAACGGAGACTTTCAGAACCAAGGCTTCCATATACTCAGCCACTTAATACAAGCCAAAATTTTTCAGGTACTTAGGTGAATTTCATATTCCTATTAGAACACTGGTAAGGATGAGATTTTTATCCATTTGATTAATTTTGTAATATTCTTTAGCATTGTGACTATATTTGTTAATCTTTCTTTTTTTTTTTTAAAGATTTTATTTATTTATTTGTCAGAGAGAGAGAGAGAGCGAGCACAGGCAGACAGAGTGGCAGAGGGAGAAGCAGGCTCCCTGCGGAGCAAGGAGCCCGATGTGGGACTTGATCCCAGGACGCTGGGATCATGACCTGAGCCGAAGGCAGCCGCTTAACCAACTGAGCCACCCAGGTGGCCCTATTTGTTAATCTTTCTAATGCTTTTCCCCCATCTTTGATGTTTAAAGAAAAAAAAATTCAGTTAATATGGTTTTAAGCATAATATTAAGGTAGAAATCCTCCTAGGGTTCTATTTACACAAAACAAAAAATGAGTCTGCCCACCAGCCCTCCTTCCCTTCAAATTCAGGATATACTTCTTTTTTTAAAATTTTTTTTTAAATTTTCAGCATAACTGTATTCATTGTTTTTGCACCACACCCAGTGCTCCATGCAATACATGCCCTCCCTAATACCCACCACCTGGTTCCCCCAACCTCCCACCCCCTGCCCCTTCAAAACCCTCAGGTTATTTTTCAGAGTCCATAATCTCTCATGGTTCACCTCCCCTTCCAATTTCCCTCAACTCCCTTCTCCTCTCCATCTCCCCATGTCCTCCATGTTATTTGTTATGCTTCACAAGTAAGTGAAACCATATGATACTTGACTCTCTCTGTTTGACTTATTTCACTCAGCATAATCTCTTCCAGTCCTGTCCATGTTGCTACAAAAGTTGGGTATTCGTCCTTTCTGATGGAGGCGTAATACTCCATAGTGTATATGGACCACATCTTCCTTATCCATTCATCCGTTGAAGGGCATCTTGGTTCTTTCCACAGTTTGGTGACCGTGGCCATTGTTGCTATAAACATTGGGGGTACAGATGGCCCTTCTTTTCATTACATCTGTATCTTTGGAGTAAATACCCAGTAGTGCAATTGCAGGATCATAGAGAAGCTCTATTTTTCATTTCTTGAGGAATCTCCACACTGTTCTCCAAAGTGGCTGCACCAACTTGCATTCCCACCAACAGTGTAAGAGGGTTCCACGTTCTCCACATCCTCTCCAACACACATTGTTTCCTGTCTTGCTAATTTTGGCCATTCTAACTGGTGTAAGGTGGTATCTCAATGTGGTTTTTTTTTTTAATTTTTTATTTCTTTTCAGCATAACAGTATTCATTGTTTTTTCACCATACCCAGTTCAGGATATACTTCTGATGGAAATATGCTTGGACAACTTTAGAGTAGAATGGTCATTCTCCTTTATCTTTAATGATCAGCTTTAAGGCAGCTGGGCATCCCCCATCCATCTTAACCTCCTTTAAAAATCCACAGTTCCATTGTCCACAAGGTTTTCAAAACCTTCTTCAATCCATTATAATGTGCACCATATATTCATTCCATGTTGTATAAACTAAAAGCGCAACTACATATTATGGACATTGAACAAGTAGCTTTACATAAAGGGAAAACCCACAAAATCAGCTCCTTATGGTATGCTTTTTGTACTCTATTTGTACAGTCTAAACGGTATGTAGAAATCTGCTAGTTAGCTGTTATTCTGATCAGTGTGGAGAGTTGAACCAGATAGTTCATCTAAATCCAGGTTACCCTTTGCAGTAACTGAATAAATAGGGGTTGAGAATGATTCATGAAGTGTATATCCTAGGGCTTAGTTCTTCCTATGGATAGAAGTTGTAATAGAATTGATGAAAAAAAAGGAGAGAGGCTGAATGATCCTTTTGGTGTTGGAGTAGTTGTTTGTACACTTGGACAATACCACAAGAGAGAGAAAGGCAATCAGTGCCAAAGTCAGACAGAACAACAATGAATAGAGCTTTTTGAGCTCAGGTAGAAATTGAGATAGGCTGAAAATAATTCTCATAAGCAAATAACCTGAAATTCCTTTAGAAGGCCCAGACTGGGCTCTGCCTTCTGGCATTTGACCATGTTCATACAAACAACTAGGTGTTATTTGTGAAACCAACTAAAATGTGACCATGATTAAATAGTTCATGTTCAACTGTATTTCTAAATTCCCTTATCAAAGTGTTTTCCTATATTACATTTGACTTTATATGTAAAAATAAGTTGGTGTTTTTCCACAGTGACCTTGTATAATCCTAGTAGTTAATGTCAATCTAAGCATATTTTTATGAAAATGCATTTTTAAGGGTAAAGTTTCCATTCAGAGTCAACTCTGCCTTTTGGCAGTGAAATGGTTTCAGGTATCATGTATAGAACCAGGAGATATAGAACTGTTATCTCCTTCTTCACCACATGCAATGATCTTCTAAGTATACATGAGATGAAGCAGGCTCTATAGTCTGAGTTCATTTGGAGTTCAACAAGCAAAAGAGAAAGATAAATGTGCAAAGGATAGATTCTTGTCTTGACAAGTGGCACATGTGGGATTTAGAGTTCTATAAAGAGATTTCTTTTCAAGCTGAGGCATAGTTAGTGAATTGAAGGGATTTGGTAATAAATTATTTAAATAGGGTCATTCCTTATACTCATTCTTTCACTCTCAGGGATAACATGTTTTCTTGAAAGATCTCCTGTAAGTTGGAAGATTTCTTTGTTAGCATTTACCTTCCTCTTCATTCATGGAAAAGATGACCAAACTGTGATTACACTAGCAAGCTATATTATGTCTAAAACTATATTATGTCTAATATAATTTATTTCACATATAGTACTGGACCCAACTCCAACACTGCTTCTGTCGTAATTAATATTGATTATAATTATATAGTTCATTGGTGTACCACAGAATGAACAACAGACTGGGATTTAGGGGATTTAACTGCACTGGCCCTAATTGTACCTCCAGATGTCTGTGTGATTGTAAGTTTATCATTTAACCTTTCTAGGGATCTGTTTCTCTCACCTCTAAAATGGGGAGTGGAAATATTGTTCCAGATTAGTAACTTGAAACGTGGCTTGTTTATATGTGTGTGTACTCATGTGTACATTTTCTCAGCATAAATTTTTATCCAAATAAAATCTTATATAGAACTCCTACATATGGAAGAGATTAAAATGGAGCTGTTCTGCTTGAAGCTATCCCCATTTCATCAAATCAGTTCCAACTATATATCGGCCCTTAGGCTCATTGGAACCTAGTTTAAAAATCACTAGTTAAGATCTAAGGCTCCTCACCACTGTGATCTTTCATGATTCCTAGACTTGGCAGGGTTGAGGCAATAGGTCCAAATGACTCAATTAAGGTGAATCTTATCTTTATTCACCAGGATAAGAGAAACCATTAACTTATTTAGCAGTACCTAACATGGGGAAGATTCATCCTAAGTATTTATTGTGGTAGACACTCAGTGTCAGATGTGGTAAATTAATTGTTGCAGCCCTATTTAAAAAATGATCAGAGCTCTATGTTTAAAAAGCCACATACTGCGAAAAATGAATTTGTTCTGTTAAGAAGGGGCATCAAGAAATAAAGTCTATCCCAGAGGAAAGCACCTGGAATAATTTAGTGAAAGCACTAAATTATTGGTATATGTTTATGTGTATGTGTATGTGTATATTTATTAAATGTGATGGTGGAGATATTTGAAGTTTTTACTGCAGTGAGTTTGAAGTGACCACATTACTTATAAGTGGCAGCACTAGGCATAAGTTAAGCTGATCTTCCCAAGTAAATGGCAATAAAACTTTATAGCCCCCCACACCATCATCACATATTTTATTTAAACCACTATTTTCTTTGGATTTTGCCTCTTTTAATTCATCTCTTTTTCCTTCTTCCTTATGTTACTCAACACAGAAATATGGCCTTTTTGGAGTAGGTGGGGTCAAGAGCATTAGAAAAGGACAGTGTGGAATCAGTTTATATTCCAATGAGAAATTAACACATTGGTGTGTGTAGCCCATAGTTTATCTGCTGACGATTGTGGTCAAATATGGATTAGGAAGGACAAACTGAACATGATATTTTATGAGAGTAATGGGAAAGGCATTTGAATACTGAGATGGGTAGAAAGTTATTAAGTATTGTTAACTGTTTTCAGTAGCTCTGCTAGGTCGGTGTGCTCTTTATAATAGGCTTGGTGAATATATATAATCCAGCCCTCTGACATAGACAATACCTTTGGCTTTGATTTTAGACTGAATTAATATTGGAATATAAACTTCCAGGTGGAGGCAAGATGGCAAAGGAGTAGGAGACCTTTTTTCAATTGGTTGCCTGAATTCAGCTAGATATCTACCAAACCATTCTGAACACCCACAAAATTAGCCTGAGATGTAGGAATATATATCTGGATCTTTACAAGCAGAAAAATCTCTGGTGGTTACATAGTATGAAGGGTGGAGTCATGTTTCTGCAGGAAAATATCAGAAGATAAAGAGAAGGGGGAGGGAGTTGCTATAAGCTGTCTCTGGGAAGGTTATATAACATCAGAGTGCAAATCATTCCACACTGGGGGCCAGGCACAAACTTGCAAAGCAATAGCAGAAGGGGAAAGGCTTTAGAGAAAACCCCAGACAAGATCCAGGAGCTGCAGCTGCATGCACGGGACCCTGGGATGACTTGTGGTTTTAGAAACACAAAGGGCAGAGACATGACCCAGCCCAGGGGTTGAACCCCAGGAGAGTTGCTGTGGACACACACCACTGCTGGAGGCTGGTTTTTTTTTTTTTTTAAATTTTTTATTTATTTTCAGCGTAACAGTATTCATTGTTTTTTCACCACACCCAGTGCTCCATGCAATCTGTGCCCTCCCTAATACCCACCACCTGGTTCCCCCACCCTCCCACCCCACCCCTTCAAAACCCTCAGGTTGTTTTTCAGAGTCCATAGTCTCTCATGGTTCACCTCCCCTTCCAATTTCCCTCAACTCCCTTCTCCTCTCCATCTACCCTTGTCCTCTATATTATTTGTTATGCTCCACCAATAAGTGAAACCATATGATGCTTGACTTTCTCTGTTTGACTTATTTCACTCAGCATAATCTCTTGCAGTCCTGTCCATGTTGCTACAAAAGTTGGGTATTCGTCCTTTCTGATGGAGGCATAATACTCCATAGTGTATATGGACCACATCTTCCTTATCCATTCATCCGTTGAAGGACATCTTGGTTCTTTCCACAGTTTGGCGACCGTGGCCATTGCTGCTATAAACATTGGGGTACAGATGGCCCTTCTTTTCACTACATCTGTATCTTTGGGGTAAATACCCAGCAGTGCAATTGCAGGGTCATAGGGAAGATCTATTTTTAATTTCCTGAGGAATCTCCACACTGTTCTCCAAAGTGGCTGCACCAGTTTGCATTCCCACCAACAGTGTAAGAGGGTTCCCCTTTCTCCACATCCTCTCCAACACACGTTGTTTCCTGTCTTGCTAATTTTGGCCATTCTAACTGGTGTAAGGTGGTATCTCAATGTAGTTTTGATTTGAATCTCCCTGATGGCTAGTGATGATGAACATTTTTTCATGTGTCTGGTAGCCATTTGTATGTCTTCATTGGAGAAGTGTCTGTTCATATCTTCTGCCCATTTTTTAATATGATTATCTGTTTTGTGTGTGTTGAGTTTGAGGAGTTCTTTATAGATCCTGGATATCAACCTTTTATCTGTACTGTCATTTGCAAATATCTTCTCCCATTCCGTGGGTTGCCTCTTTGTTTTGATGACTGTTTCTTTTGCTGTGCAGAAGCTTTTTATCTTGATGAAGTCCCAGAAGTTCATCTTTGCCTTTGTTTCCTTCGCCTTTGGAGACATATCTTGAAAGAAGTTGCTGTGGCTGATATCAAAGAGGTTACTCCCTATGTTCTCCTCGAAGATTCTGATGGATTCCTGTCTCACGTTGAGGTCTTTTATCCATTTCGAGTTTATCTTTGTGTACGGTGTAAGAGAATGGTCAAGTTTCATTCTTCTACATATAGCTGTCCAGTTTTCCCAGCACCATTTATTGAAGAGACTGTCTTTTTTCCACTGGATATTTTTCCCTGTTTTGTCAAAGATTATTTGACCATAGAGTTGAGGGTCCATATCTGGGCTCTCTACTCTGTTCCACTGGTCCATGTGTCTGTTTTTATGCCAGTACCATGCTGTCTTGGTGATCACAGCTTTGTAGTAAAGCTTGAAATCAGGTAACGTGATGCCACCAGTTTTATTTTTGTTTTTCAACATTTCCTTAGCAATTCGGGGTCTCTTCTGATTCCATACAAATTTTAGTATTATTTGCTCCAGCTCTTTGAAAAATACTGGTGGAATTTTGATCGGAATGGCATTAAAAGTATAGATTGCTCTGGGCAGTATAGACATTTTAACGATGTTTATTCTTCCCATCCAAGAGCATGGAATGGTCTTCCATCTTTTTGTGTCTTCTTCAATTTCTTTTAGGAGTGTTCTGTAGTTCCTCGAGTACAGATCTTTAACCTCTTTGGTTAGGTTTATTCCGAGGTATCTTATGGTTTTTGGTGCTATAGTAAATGGAATCGATTCTCTAATTTGCCTTTCTGTATTTTCATTGTTAGTGTATAAGAAAGCCACTGATTTCTGGACATTGACTTTGTATCCTGCTACATTACTGAATTGCTGTATGAGTTCTAGTAGTTTGGAGGTGGAGTCTTTCGGGTTTTCCATATAAAGAATCATGTCATCTGCGAAGAGAGAGAGTTTGACTTCTTCCTTGCCAATCTGGATACCTTTTATTTCTCTTTGTTGTCTGATTGCTGTTGCTAGGACTTCTAATACTATGTTGAACAAGAGTGGTGAGAGTGGGCATCCTTGTCGTGTTCCTGATCTCAATGGGAAGGCTGCAAGCTTTTTCCCATTGAGGATGATATTTGCTGTGGGTTTTTCATAGATAGATTTGATGAAGTTCAGGAATGTTCCCTCTATCCCTATACTTTGAAGCGTTTTAATCAGGAACGGATGCTGGATTTTGTCAAAAGCTTTTTCTGCATCAATGGAGAGGATCATGTGGTTCTTCTCTCTTCTCTTATTGATTTGTTCTATCACATTGATTGATTTGCGAATGTTGAACCATCCTTGTAACCCAGGGATGAATCCTACCTGGTCATGGTGGATAATCTTTTTAATGTGCTGTTGGATCCTGTTTGCTAGGATCTTGTTGATATCTTAGCATCCATATTCATCAGTGATATTGGTCTGAAATTCTCCTTTTTGGTAGGGTCTTTGCCTGGTTTGGGGATCAGGGTAATGCTGGCTTCATAAAAAGAGTCTGGAAGTTTTCCTTCTGCTTCAATTTTTTGAAACAGCTTCAGGAGAATAGGTATTATTTCTTCTTTGAAAGTTTGATAGAATTCCCCAGGGAATCCGTCAGGTCCTGGGCTCTTGTTTTTTGGGAGGTTTTTGATCACTGCTTCAATCTCGTTACTAGATATCGGTCTATTCAGGTTGTCAATTTCTTCCTGGTTCAATTTTGGGAGTTTATAGTTTTCCAGGAATGCATCCATTTCATCTAGGTTGCTTAGCTTATTGGCATATAACTGTTGATAATAGCTTCTGATGATTGTTTCTACTTCCTTGGTGTTAGTTGTGATCTCTCCCTTTTCATTCTTAATTTTATTAATTTGGGCTTTCTCTCTTTTCTTTTGGATTAGTGTGGCCAATGGTTTATCGATCTTATTGATTCTTTCAAAAAACCATCTTCTAGTTTCGTTGATACGTTCTACTGTATCTCTGGTTTCTACCTCGTTGATCTCTGCTCTAATCTTGATTATTTCCCTTCTTACGTGTGGAGTTGGTTTGATTTGTTGTTGATTCTCCAGTTCTTTAAGGTGTAGAGACAGCTGGTGTATTCTGGATTTTTCAATTTTTTTGAGGGAGGCTTGGATGGCTATGAATTTCCCCCTTAGGACTGCCTTTGCTGTATCCCATAGGTTTTGGAGTGAAGTGTCTTCGTTCTCATTGGTTTCCATAAATTGTTTAAGTTCTTCTTTGATCTCCTGGTTGATCCAAGCATTCTTAAGCAAGGTGGTCTTTAGCTTCCAGGTATTTGAGTTCCTTCTGAACTTTTCCTTGTGATTGAGCTCCAGTTTCAAAGCATTGTGATCTGAGAATATGCAGGGAATAATCTCAGTCTTTTGGTATCGGTTGAGCCCTGATTTGTGACCCAGTATGTGGTCTATTCTGGAGAAGGTTCCATGTGCACTTGAGAAGAATGAGTATTCTGTTGTTTTAGGGTGGAATGTTCTGTATATATCTATGAGGTCCATCTGGTCCAATGTATCATTCAATGCTCTTATTTCTTTATTGATTTTCTGCTTCGATGATCTGTCTATTTCTGAGAGAGGCGTGTTAAGATCTCCTACTATTAATGTATTCATATCAATATGACTCTTTATCTTGATTAATAGTTTTCTTATGTAATTGGCTGCTCCCATATTGGGGGCATAGATATTTACAATTGTTAGATCATCTTGGTGGATAGTCCCTTTAAGAATGATGTAGTGTCCTTCTGTATCCCTGACTACCGTCTTTAGTTTAAAATCTAATTTATCTGATATGAGAATCGCTACCCCGGCCTTCTTTTGAGGCCCATTGGCGTGAAAGATGCTTCTCCATCCCTTCACTTTCAGTCTGGGTGTATCTTTAGGTTCAAAATGGGTCTCTTGTAGACAACATATGGATGGGTCCTGTCGTTTTATCCAATCTGCAACCCTGTGTCGTTTTATGGGTGCATTTAGGCCATTCACATTGAGAGTGATTATTGAGAGATACGTTTTTATTGACATTGTGTTATCTTTGAAGTCTTTCTTTCTGTCGATTGTCTCTATATTTCTGTTCAATGCTATTCTTAGGATTTTTCCTCTTTTATAGAACCCCCCTTAATATTTCCTGCAGTGTCGGCTTGGTGGTTGCATAGTCTTTCAAGCCTTGCCGGTCTTGGAAACTCTTTATCTCTCCATCCATTTTGAATGTCAGTCTTGCTGGATAAAGTATTCTTGGCTGCATGTTCTTCTCATTTAGTGCCCTGAATATATCTTGCCAGCCCTTTCTGGCTTGCCAGGTCTCTGTGGACAGGTCTGATGTTATTCTGATGGGCTTTCCTCTGTACGTAAGGAGCTTCTTTGTCCTAGCGGCTTTCAAGAGATTGTATCTACAATTATGATTCCTCAATTTTACTATGAGGTGCCTGGATGTTTTTTTTGAATTTATAATCTTGGGGGGGCACCTTTCTACTTCTAGTACATGAACACTTGTTCCATTCGCAAGATTGGGAAAATTTTCATGAAAAACTTGTTCCACTATATCTTCTAGACTTCTTTCTTTCTCCTCCCCTTCAGGGATTCCAATAATTCTGACGTTGGAACGTTTCATGGCATCATTTATTTCCCTGATTCTGTTTTCGTGGCTTCTAAGCTGTTTGTTCCAGGCTTCCTCCTGATCCTTTCTCTCTATTTGTTTGTCCTCCAGATCACTAATTCTATCTTCTGTCTCAGTTACCCTAGCTTTTAGAGAATTCTGATTAGATTGGAACTCATTGAGAGCGTTGTGAACCTCATCCCTGGTGGCCTTCAGCTCTGCCCTAACATTATGTACCTCCTCTCTGGTCGCTTTCAATTCTGCCCTAATCAATTCTGTTTGGTCATCCATGGCTTTCTCCAACCTAGCTATTGCCTGGATAATTGTTAGCCTGAATTCTCTTTCTGACATATTGTCTATGTTGATAGCCGTTAGCTCTGTTGCAGAAGGCCCATCCTCTGTATTTTTCTTCTGTTGGGGATTCCTCCTCCTAGTCATTTTGGTGAGAGATGACTGGACAGATGTAGCTGGATGTATTGACCGTGGTGCAGTCAAGGTGCACCCTGGAACGCTTCTGAGCACTCAGGATTCCCCACCCAAATGAGAGAAAAAGGAAAAGAAAAAGAAAAAAGAGGGAGAGAGAGAGACAGGAAAAAAAGGGAAGATAAAAGTGAAGGTTCAGCCCAAATGGGCCCCAGGGTAAGGTTTATGACGTATACAAACAAAAACAGACAAACTAAAAGACTGATAAAAGTATATGACGAGAGAAAATATATATATATATAAGCAAAAAAAAGGAGGAGCCTCGTCAAGAAGAACCCCAAGTATAAGATTTATATACTATCCGGACAAACATAAATACACAGAGACACTGGCAGAAGAAAAAGATGGGAGCATGGTTATAGATTCTCGGTGTGGGCGAGGAAGGTTATTTTGATTCTTCCTGGATGTATCTTGATATCTTTGTTAAAGGACTCAACTTTCCTAAGAAAAAGGGGGATTAAAAATTGGTTCACCTATAGGGGTAGCATTGCTTGGAGAAAGGGGATTACCTTGAAGTTTAACTCTATATGAATATTAGAAAATAAAAATAAAAAAGGAATAAACTGGACTAAACTAAATTAAAAATTTTTTTAAAAATTAAGAAAATAGAAAAGCAAAAGAAAAACACATGTGTATGTATCAAAAAATTCAGGTTAGAAGTTTATCATGGAATTTGATGTACTGGACATCTCACTGTGATGGTAAATAGGTTAAAAAATTATCTATATAAAAAAAGAAAAAAAATGAACCAGAATAGTGGGAAAGAATTAAAAATAAAAGTTGTATCTATGAAGTAGTGGTGGTTGTTCTCTTGTAGTCTTTTTTTTTTTTCCTGATTTGTTTTCTGGGGGAGGGGGCTGCCACGTGGGTTTTCAGTCAATGATGTTCCCTGAGTTAAGTCCTCCCGACCCCCTCAAGGGGGTGGGCTCTGAGAAAAACGTTTTTTTTCAGGTTTTTGTTCTCTGGAGGTTTTTATGTTTGTTCACTTCTTTTCTCTCGCCTTGACAGCTTTTGATGGTTTTTGGAGGTTTAGAGGAAAGAAAACTGCACCCCAACCTCCCTCTCAGAGAGAAGCCTCAGTCTGCTCCCCTGCAGGTGCTGCAGCCGCTGGGCCACTGGCAGAGCAGGTTCTGAGTCACGGTCCCTGGGGACGCAGGATCTCCTGCTTGTACGCAAAACCAAGGCAGCTGTGGCTGTCTGGGCAGCTCCAGACCGCCAGAGAGGTTCCAAGCAGCAATCGCACACTGAGATTTTCCCGCTGGCTGGGGCTAAGAACTCAGGTCTTGCGCGCACCTCTCCCAGGGGATGGTTTGGGGCGCGGCGCCTCCAGCTCTATCGGCTCTATCGCCGCGTGGGTCTATCGCCGCGTGGGTCCCAGAACACCAGGCTGGGCGTGCACCTCTCTCAGGGGAGGTTGAGGCACGCGCGCATCTCCAGTAAGGTGCGCGTTCTGCCGTCTGGTGTGGCTCCCAGCCCCTCACGGGAGCCGGACTCCACCCGTTCTCGGGCGCACTGGCGGCTCCGGGACAAAGACCAAGTTTCTCCACCGCACTCTCCGGCTCAGCGCCAGGGGATGCTGCCCTGGGTCTGGGGACTTAAGCCCCTATCCCTATCCGCCCCGATTCCCACAATTTCCCCGCTCGAGTCTTTGCTCTTTTGAGTGCTTTCAACAAGACTCCAAGTTAATGCTGGTCCCCAGATGCTGGGCACTCTCGTATTGGGGTATTATTTTCCAGTCGGTCGCCTCTGGTGGCTCCCTCCCCCTTTTGTTTATCTTCCGATATCAGTCCGACGTTCCCACTCCACTTTACCTGCCCACTGGCGTCTTCTGGCCCCCGTAGAGATCCAGACGTGTATAATTCTGATCTCAGGCTGATTTCATGGGTGATCGGAGTTCTTTGGTAGGTAATCAGCTCACTTTAGGGTGCAGGTTGAAAAGGCGCCTCCTCCTACTTCCCCGCCATCTTGTCTCCCCCGAGGCTGGGGGTTTTAACAGCACAGACAGAAATGGGGACTGTGTGTCCTAGAGGGCTCAGTGAATAGCAGACTGATTCCTCTGCACTGGCTCAGAGATTTGGGTGCAGCCATTTCTGCTCTTACTCTCCAAAGAGATATGGAAAGCCATCAGAGAACAAAAGCTCAAAAAAACAGTTTCCACTGAGCCCACCCTAGCCCTTGACAGGGGGCAGGGAAACTCTGCTCAAGCAGTGTTGCATGAGTAACAGCATAGGAGGACCTTCCCCCAGAAGACAGATTGGAAGAACAAGAGGACAACAACCATAGAGTCCCCATAAAATGGGTGCATCTTGCTTGGGTTGTGATTAATGCTTTGGACTCTGTACATTCCTCAACCACCCCTCTACAGAATGATTAAGAGGAGGAACCCCCAACAAAGAAAAGAATCAGAGACTATAGCCTCAGCCTCAGACTTAATAGATATAGATATAAGCAAGATGTCAGAGACAGACTTCAGAGTAGTCATTATGAAGTCAATATATAGGCTTGAGAAAAACATTAGTGACAATATAGGATCTCTAAGGGCACTAATGAGATCTAATTAGGCTGAACTTAAAAATGCTATGAACGAGATGCAATTTAAACTGGATACCCAGACAGCCAGAGTAAATGAGGCAGAAGAATGAATTAGTGAGTTAGAAAATAAGATGATAGAAAGGAAGGAAGGTGAGGAGGCCTTGGATAAACAGCTAAAAACCCATGAGAATAGACTTAGAGAGATCAATGATGCCGTGAAATGTCCAATGTCAGAATTATTGGGATCCCTGAGGGAGTTGAGAGAGTGACAGAGAGAGAGAGAACTAGGAGGTATATGGAACAAATCAGAGCTAAGAACTTCCCTAATCTGGGGGAAGAAACAAACATTTGTATTCAAGAGGCAGAGATAACCCCTCCCAAGATCAAAAAGAATAGACCAAAGTCCTGGCATATAATAGTAAAACTTTCAAATCTTAGAACCAAGGGAGCTATTCTGAGAGCAACGAGGGGGAAGAGATTTCTTAGGTACAAAGGAGGAATATCAGAATGACATCAGACCTGTCTAGAGAGACCTGGCAAGCCGGAGGAGTTGGCAAGACATATTCAGGATGCTAAATGGGAAGAACATGTAGTCAAGGATACTTTATTTAGCAAGGCTGTCATTCAGAATGGATGTAGAGACAAGGAGCTTCCAAGACTGGCAGAAACTGAAAGGATATGGGACCACCAAGCCGGCCCTGCAGAAAATGTTAAGTGGGGTACTATAAAAGAAGAAAAACCCCAAGAATAATAAAGACCAGAAATTTACAGAGAGGATCTATAGAAACAGGGACTTCACAGGCAATGTAGTGGCACTAGAATCATATCTATCAATGGTCACTTTCAACATGAATGGCCTAAGGGTCCCATGAAATGACACAGGGTTGCAGATTATATAAAAAGGTATGAACCATCCATATGCTGTCTACAAGAGACTCATTTTGTAACTAAAGATACCTCTCAATTGAAAGTGAGAGGGTGGAGACCCACTTATCATGACAACAGACCTCAAAGGAAAGTGGAGGTAACAATTCTCACATCAGACAAATTAGATTTTAAGCTAAAGACTGTCATAAGAGATGCAGAGGGACATTATATTATTCTTAAATAATATAGAATATTATAGGGTCCATACAACAAGAATATAAAAAAAAAATGTAAATATCTATGTCCCCAACCTGGGAGCGGCCAACTACATAAGCCAACTGTTAACCAAAATAAAGAATCATATTGATAATAATACTTTAATAGTAGGAGACCTCAACACTCCACTCTCAGCAATAGACAGATCGTCTAAGCAGATCAACAAAGAAACAAGAACTTTGAATGATACATTGGACCAAAAGGACTTCGTAGATATATACAGAACATTTCACCCTAAAACAACAGAATACTCATTCCTCACGAGTGCACATGGCGCCTTCTCCAGAATAGACCACATACTGGGTCACAAATCAGGGCTCAACCAATACCAAAAGGTTGAGATTATTCCCTGCATATTATCGGACCACAATGCTTTGAAACTGGAACTCAATCAAAAGAAAAAAATGGAATTAAAACACTCAGTAGTTAAAGAATTAACTACTAAAGCAGTTAAAGAATTAACTACTAAAAACAACCACTATGCTAAAGAATTTTGGGTCCAATCAGGAAAGTAAAGAAGAACTTAAAGAATTCATGAAAACCAATGAGAACAAAAACACAGCAGTCCAAAACTTATGGGATATGGCAAAGGCAGTCCTAAGGGGGAAATGTGTAGCCATCTAAGCCTCACTTGAAGAAGTAGAAAAATCCCAAATGCACAAGCTAACCTTACACCTAAAAGACCTGGAGAAAGAACAGCAAATAAAACCTAAACAAAGGAGGAGAAGAGAAATAATAAAGATTAGAGCAGAGATCAATGAACTAGAATCCAGAAAAATAGTAGAGCAGATCAATGAATCTAGAAGTTGGTTTTTTGAAAGAATTAATAAGATTGATGAACTTCTGACCAAACTTATCGAAAGAAAAGAGAAAGGACCCAAATTAAAAAATCATGAATGAGAGTGGACATATCATGACTAACACCAAGGAAATAGAAACAATTATTAGATATTATTATCAGCAACTGAATGCCAATAAATTAAGCAATCTGGAAGAAATAGATGCCTTCCTGAAAACTTATTCACTACCAAGACTAAAACAGGAAGAAATTGACAATCTGAATAGACAATAACCAGTAACAAAACTAAAGCAGTAATCAAAAACCTCCCCAAAACCAAGAATCCAGGGCCTGATGGATTCCCAGGGGAATTCTAACCAAATATTTAAAAAAGAAATAATACCTATTCTCCTGAAGTTGTTTCAAAAAATAGAAACAAAAGGGAAACCTCCAAACTCATTTAATGAGGCCAGTATTACCCTGATCCTAAAACCGGACAAAGACCCCATCAGAAAGGAGAATTACAGATCAATATCCCTGATGAATATGGATATCAAAATATCCAACAAGATACTAGCCAATATGATCCAACAGTAAATTAAAAGTATTATCCATCAAAACCAGATGGAATTTATTCCTGGGATGCAAGGTTGGATCAGTATTTGCAAATCAGTGTGATGGAACACATTAATAAAAGAACAGACAAGAATCATATGATCCTCTCAACTGATGCAGAAAAAGCATCTTACAAAATATAGCTTCCTTTCTTTTTTTTTTAATTAAAATTTTTATTTATTTTCAGTGTAACAGTATTCATTGTTTTTTCACCACACCCAGTGCTCCATGCAATCTGTGCCCTCCCCAATACCCACCACCTGGTTCCCCCACCCTCCCACCCCCCACCCCTTCAAAACCCTCAGGTTGTTTTTCAGAGTCCATAGTCTCTCATGGTTCACCTCCCCTTCCAATTTCCCTCAACTCCCTTCTCCTCTCCATCTCCCCTTGTCCTCCATATTATTTGTTATGCTCCACAAATAAGTGAAACCATATGATACTTGACTCTCTCTGTTTGACTTATTTCACTCAGCATAATCTCTTGCAGTCCTGTCCATGTTGCTACAAAAGTTTCTGATGGAGGCCTAATACTCCATAGTGTATATGGACCACATCTTCCTTATCCATTCATCCGTTGAAGGGCATCTTTGTTCTTTCCACAGTTTGGCGACCGTGGCCATTGCTGCTATAAACATTGGGGTACAGATGGCCCTTCTTTTCACTACATCTGTATCTTTGGGGTATCTTTGGGGTAAATACCCAGAGCTTCATAGGGAAGCTCTATTTTTAATTTCCTGAGGAGTCTCCACACTGTTCTCCAAACTGGCTGCACCAGTTTGCATTCCCACCAACAGTGTAAGAGGGTTCCCGTTTCTCCACATCCTCTCCAACACACGTTGTTTCCTGTCTTACTAATTTTGGCCATTCTAACTGGTGTAAGGTGGTATCTCAATGTGGTTTTGATTTGAATCTCCCTCATGGCTAGTGATGATGAACATTTTTTCATGTGTCTGGTAGCCATTTGTATGTCTTCATTGGAGAAGTGTCTGTTCATATCTTCTGCCCATTTTTTAATATGATTATCTGTTTTGTGTGTGTTGAGTTTGAGGAGTTCTTTATAGATCCTGGATATCAACCTTTTGTCTGTACTGTCATTTGCAAATATCTTCTCCCATTCCGTGGGTTGCCTCTTTGTTTTGTTGACTGTTTCTTTTGCTGTGCAGAAGCTTTTGATCTTGATGAAGTCCCAAAAGTTCATCTTTGCCTTTGTTTCCTTTGCCTTTGGAGACATATCTTGAAAGAAGTTGCTGTGGCTGATATCAAAGAGGTTACTGCCTATGTTCTCCTCGAGGATTCTGATGGATTCCTGTCTCACGTTGAGGTCTTTTATCCATTTCGAGTTTATCTTTGTGTACGGTGTAAGAGAATGGTCAAGTTTCATTCTTCTACATATAGCTGTCCAGTTTTCCCAGCACCATTTATTGAAGAGACTGTCTTTTTTCCACTGGATATTTTTCCCTGTTTTGTCAAAGATTATTTGACCATAGAGTTGAGGGTCCATATCTGGGCTCTCTACTCTGTTCCACTGGTCCATGTGTCTGTTTTTATGCCAGTACCATGCTGTCTTGGTGATCACAGCTTTGTAGTAAAGCTTGAAATCAGGTAACGTGATGCCACCAGTTTTATTTTTGTTTTTCAACATTTCCTTAGCAATTCGGGGTCTCTTCTGATTCCATACAAATTTTAGCTTCCTTTCTTGATTAAAATTCTTGAGTGTAGGGATAGAGGGAACATTCCTCAATTTTATATAAAAAATATCTATAAAAAGTCCACTGTGAATATCAGTCTCAATGGGGAAAATGTGAGGGATTTTCCCTTAGATAGGGAACATGACAGGGATGCCCACTCTCACCACTGTTGTTCATCATAGTACTAGAAGTCCTGGCATCAGCAATCAGACAAAAAAGAAGAAATAAAAGGTATTCAAATTGGCAGAAAAGAAGTCAAAATCCCCCTCTTTGAAGAAGTAATGATAGTTTATGTGGAAAACCCAAAAGACTCCACCCCCAAATTACTAGAACTCATACAGCAATTCAGTAATGTGGCAAAATACAAAATCAATGCACAGAAATAAGTTGCTTTTCTATACACTAACAATGTAACTATAGAAAGAGAAATTGGGGAATTGATTCCATTTACAATCACACTAAAAATCATAAGATACTTTGGAATAAATCTAACCAAAGAGGTAAAGGATCTGTACCCTAGAAACTACAGCACACTTATTAAAGAAACCAAGGAAGACAAAAAAAGACAGAAAAACATTCCATGTTCAGGGACTGGAAGAATAAACATTGTTAAAATGTCTATGCTACCCAGAGCAATCTATACTTTCAATGCCATCCCTATTAAAATATCACTGGCATTTTGCAAAGAGCTGGAACACACAATCCTAAAATTTGCATGGAACCAGAAAAAAACCTGAATCACCAAGGGACTGTTGAAAAAGAAAAACAAAGCTGGGAGCATCATATTGACTGATTTCATTCTATATTACAAAGCTGTGATCACCAAGACAGCATGGTATTGGCAGTAAAACAAACAGATACATCAAAGGAACAGAACAGAGTTTCCAGGAATGGACCCTCAACTCTATGGTAAACTAATTTTTGACAAAGCAGGAAACAAAATATCCAATGAAAAATAGTCTCTTCAATAAATGGTGCTGGGAAAATTGGACAGCTATATACAGAAGAATGAAAATGGACCATTCCCTTACACCATACACAAAGATAAACTCAAAATGGATGAAAGTCCTCAGTGTGAGACAGGAATCCATCAAAATCCTAGAGGAGAACATTGGCAGTAACATCTTTGACATCGGTCACAGCAATTTCTTTCATGACTTGTCTCTAAAGGCAAGGAAAACAAAAGCAACCATGAAGTTTTGGGACTTCATGAAGATAAAAAGCTTTTGCACAGCAAAGGAAACAGTCAACAAAACAAAGAGGCAGTCCACAGAATGGAAGAAGATATTTGCAAGTGACATTACAGGTAATGGGCTGACATTGAAGATCTATAAAGAACTTCTCAAACTCAACACCCCCCAACAAAATAATCACATCAGAAAAAGGGCAGAAGACAGAAACATACACTTCTCCAAATATGACATATGAATGGCTAACAAACACATGAAAAAATATTCAACATCATTAGCCATCAGGGAAACTGAAATCAAAACCACATTGAGATACCACTTTACACCACTTAGAATGGCAAAAATTAACAAGGCAGGAAACAACAAATATTTGAGAGGATGTGGAGAAAGGGTAACTCTCTTATATTGTTGGTGGGAATAGAAGTTGGTACAGCCACTTTTTAAAACAGTATGGAGGCTCCTCAAGACTTTAAAAATAGACCTTCCCTATGACCCAGCAATTGTACTAATGGGTATTTCCCACAAGGAGACAGATGTAGTGAAAAGAAGGAGCACATACACCCTAATGTTCATAGCAGCAATATCCACAATAGCCAAACTGTGGGAGGGGCCAAGATGCCCTTAAACAGATGTATGGATAAAGAAGATGTGGTTCATATATACAATGGGTTATTATTTAGCCATCAGAAAGGATGAATACTCTCCATTTGCATCAACATGGTTGGAACTGGATGGGATTATACTAGTGGAATAAGTCAAGCAGAGAAAAACAGTTATCATATGATTTCACTCATACATTGAACAGAAGGAATAGTATGGAGGATATTATGGGAAGGAAGGGAAAAATGAAGGGGGTGATAATCAGAGGGGGAGACAAACCATGAGAGACTCTGGACTCTAGGAAACAATCTGAGATTTTCAGAGGGGAAGGGGTTGGGGGAATGGGGTAGCCTGGTAATGGGTATTAATTAGGACACATGTTGTTATGACCATTGAGTGTTATACGCAAATAATGAATCATTGAACACTAAAAAAAAAAAAAAACAAAAAGAATATAAGCATCACTGGAGTAGGTTTCTCTTATGTAAATCACCACTGTATTCCTAGTGTCTTGAAGACTACCTGGTATGTAATAGGTTCTCAGTATTTTTTTGAATGAATGAATGGATGAATGATATAATCCTTATTTTAACAAGGAAATGCACATTTTTTTGTCTACATCCCTGAATGGGGGAAAGTGTTTATTAGGCTCTTGGATTCAACCAAGTTTATCAGACTCTTGCTTGATTTCTTACTAAGTACCTTCTTGGACCTTTTAAGCTTCTGAAAACTGAGAAGTAAGCAGCTTAAAATACATGCAGGGTGGAAACCTTGAGTCTGGATGGCAGTGAAATATACCAGAGTGGAATGTTCTGATAACCTGGCAACCAGACACATCCATTTGTGTAGACTGGATACTTGAGGATAAACCTAGTTTTCCATGATGGAATAAACTTTACTTGAGTATCCTGATTGTAAAATAAAAAGCAGTGAGTATCACTCCAGGAAGACCATCAGTATTAAAATAAGTAATCTAAATGGGAAAAACAAAAAAAACAACAATAATAGTAACAATATAGTGATGGAAAGCAAATAGTTTCTGTCCTAGGGTCATTATTTATTCATTTATTTTCAATTAAGTATTTATGAATGCCACAATATACACACACACATATAAATTAGTCCTCAGTAGAGATACTGTTGCACATTTTCTGGACATTTAATTTTACCAGATTCAACTTTCATGTCCCTAGGTTTATCTGAATTTCTGATCTCAACCTATCACCTTCTTTAATGTTAGTGTTTTGTGCTATTCTTCTAGATTCTCTAAGTCTTTCAAAATTTCATTCATCTATTCATTGAGTCAACAGAAAAATGTTTAATGGTGTATATTACTAGGCATTGAAATGATAGTGATAAGAAAACATAGACAAAGCCCCAACTATGCTGGAGTCTTTCCTTTTCCCCATGCCCAGACATGAAACACTGTCATGATTTTTGTAAAAAAGTGCTTCTCTTTCATCTCTTAACAATGCATTTTTATCTACTCAGCATTGATTTCCTTCCATTTTCTCAGTATTTATTTGACTTGTTTACCTAAGCTAAGTTTGTAGGAAAAAAGGGATGTGATGCTTAATTTTGTGTCAACCAGACCGGGCCACAGGGTGGCCAGTTATTTGGTCAAACTTTAATTTGGATATTTCTTTGAGGATATTTTTGGACGATATTAACATTTAAATTGGTAAACTGAATAAAGCAGATTGTTCTCATCCCATCAATTAAAGGCATGAATAGAACAGATAGGCTGGCCTTCCCCCAAGTAAGAGAGAATTCTTCCTGCTGATGGTATTCACACTGGAATACTGTTTTTTCCCCCCTGCATTTGGACTTAAACTAAAACATCAGCTCTTTGTGGATTTCAAGACTGCTGGCCTTTGGACTCTGAGCACAACTAAATCATCATCTGTTCTTGGATTGCTAGTACTTATCTTGTAGATCTTGGGATTTGCCAACCTTCATAATCATGGGAGCCAATTTCTTGGAGAATCCTGATTACTATAAGGAGCTTCTGAGAAGAAGTCTTCTCCCATAATCATATTTATCAAGTACAAAGTTAGCCTTGGTACAAAGTATAAGAACATAAATCAAGCCAATACTCTACCTTTTCTGGCCATTATCAGACTTTATTCATGTTGTTTCTTACCAAATTAGGATAATGACTTAACCTAATTAATCAAATAGCTTAGTTGAGCTAATCATGTCCCCATACCATAAAATATTTATAACATGATTTGGACATCCAGATTAATCATTTTGAGATTTTAAATTTATTAGTGATCTCCGATATTGAACCAATTCAGCAAGGAAGATTCTTTTTGGCCCCAATACCTTTCCCACAGAACTTCGTATGAGTGGGGCTATCCCTGTTGACTGCCTATATCACTAAGCAGTGTCAGTTAGACATTGAACATATTTCCAAATTATGGCAAAGTATGATATCATACATACATATTTGTGTTAAAAGCAATCTGTACTTAAGGCTATGGAATCTCAGTATTAGTAAAATTCTTTCTTTCTTTCTTTCTTTCTTTCTTTCTTTCTTTCTTTCTTTCTTTCTTTCTTCTCTTTTATTTTTGTTTTTGTCTGGATAGACACCAACTCATTTTTCATGTTTCAGTTTAGCCATGAAACAGCAGAACTATCATGCAGTGAAATCTGTAAAGATTTTCTTCTACAAACCATCAGAATATATTTAACTGAGTTGATTAAAAATGACTGATATCTTATATGAATACTTAAAATATGCTGAGTTTGTGATATCTCTTTCTTGTCTCCTCTGCCCCAGTCTTTCTACTCCCAAGGGAAGTAATTCCTTGGGTCCTGATAACTTAGTTAAAAATGATTGTACTAAGCAGGCATTAAACTGGCCACAAAAGTGATAACATTAGCTCTTCCAGGCTAATGCACATCCCATTTCTACTTTTAATGATTCGTATATTTTCCAAATCTTTATATAATTAATATTACTTAATTGGTATGAAATTGTTCATAGGACATTCATCCAAGAGGATGAAATATTTTTTAATGGCTGCAATATAAAATTTTAAGCAAATGAGTTTCTCAGATGATACTGTTCTGTGTGTCAAAGTATATATTTTCACATTGTGCACATTAAAATTTCAACCGTAGGTTTCACCTTCAATGTATGCTTCACTAGCTGTTGGGGGCTGGGAAAAATCATTACTAATTGATATGCTTTAATGACCTGAGAGCTTTCAAAGCTGGGTGAACCCAAGAGAAAAGCTAATAGGTAGATATTTGATTTTAATTATGTCTAGTACATGCTAAAAATAAACCCATTGTGATAGTTATATCACTGTCAAATTGCCAAACTTCAGGTTTCCTACTAATTTGAAACTATTAGCAAATACTATCTTACTGAATTCATCTAAAGAAAAGTGGAATAAAGGATAAGGGCAGAGAAAAGTAGGGCTTCATGATCTTTACTTGCTATAGAAAGTGCTGAATTAGAGGAAAAAGAAGGTAAAAAAATCAAACCTGAACTTAGTAAATGGTATTAATTGACTTTATCCTTAATTTCCTTTATGGCCTTCATACTACAAACTTGAAAATGGGAATAGCAGAAATAAATTGTTTGTTACTGAACTCCTCTTAAATAACTGCATCTGTTTAGTATTTCCTGGGTAATTTAGATTTCTGTGAAAATTATTGCTGGAATTTGGGTTAATATCTGCTTTTCCAAAACTGCAAACTATGGTGACACTTGTCTGGATGCATTTTTTTTTCCTTTAAAACACAGAATTTATTATAATCTGAATTCCACAATCATGTTTAGACAAATAGGAATGTCTCATATTGAACAGTCTTTTCTTTTGATTCGTACTAAAGAAATATTATCTTATTGAAGGTAGAGATGCAGAAGATTCCTAGTATTAAGTCTCTTTTCTGATATTGGGTCTACTATGTTTTTATCTCTCTATGGTGTGCAATGTATACAAAAGGAGAAAGCTTATGACTGAAATAGTCAATAGAGTAAGGTCAGGAGTGATTAAGAAGGGACATGAATGGCACAGTTTGTTTGCTTCATTCACCCCCAACCTAGTTTTAGAAAGAGAATGATCCAGACTGAGTTTAACCAGGTTGCAGAGAAGGGAGGGATCAGTTGAGGCTGGAGCTTTAAGGAAGACTTCTGGGAGGAGGTGGAATGGGAGGGATATCCTCTTGGTGAGGTAGGATTCCATGGAGATGTGTGTGAAGAATGAGAAGGGTAATCCAGAGAAAGGCAGCAGTGTGGCCAATGGTAAGGTGGTACAAATGACCCTCTGGAATTTGTAGGAAGGAAAGATGTGTGGGACTAGATTTGTAAGAATGGAGACATATTATGAAACACCTTCAGTGTCTGCCCCTGGAGTCATAAGCCATAGGAACCCCTGAAGTTTTCTCAGCAAAACAGTGATAGAACATGGATCGAACACCCTGGTTTAGTAACACATCATGGTGACATTTGACCTGCATGGAAGCAAATACTCACCATATAGTCTCTTACTGTCCTCTTTTTTAACATCTTTTTTTTAATTAAATTTTTTATTTATTTTCAGCGTAACAGTATTCATTGTTTTTTCACCACACCCAGTGCTCCATGCAATCTGTGCCCTCCCTAATACCCACCACCTGGTTCCCCCAACCTCCCACCCCCCACCCCTTCAAAACCCTCAGGTTGTTTTTCAGAGTCCAGAGTCTCTCATGGTTCACCTCCCCTTCCAATTTCCCTCAACTCCCTTCTCCTCTCCATCTCCCCTTGTCCTCCATATTATTTGTTATGCTCCACAAATAAGTGAAACCATATGATACTTGACTCTCTCTGTTTGACTTATTTCACTCAGCATAATCTCTTCCAGTCCTGTCTATGTTGCTACAAAAGTTGGGTATTTGTCCTTTCTGATGGAGGCGTCATACTCCATAGTGTATATGGACCACATCTTCCTTATACATTCATCCGTTGAAGGACATCTTGGTTCTTTCCACAGTTTGGCGACCATGGACATTGCTGCTATGAACATTGGGGTACAGATGGCCCTTCTTTTCACTACATCTGTATCTTTGGGGTAAATACCCAGTAGTGCAATTGCAGGGTCATAGGGAAGCTCTATTTTTAATTTCCTGAGGAATCTGCACACTGTTCTCCAAGTTTTAACATCTTTTTATTTATTTATTTTTTTCAGTGATCCAAGATTCATTGTTTATGCACCACACACCGTGCTCCATGCAATTCGTGCCCTCTTTAATACCCACCACCAGGATCACCCATTCCTCCACCCCTCTCCCCTCCAAAACCCTCAGTTTGTTTCTCAGAGTGCACAGTTTTTCATACTTCATCTCCCCCTCCAATTTCCCCCAATTCACTTTTCCTTTTGTTCTCCTAATGTCCTCCTTCTTATTCTTTATGCTTCACAAGTAAGTGAAACCATATGATAATTTACTTTCTCTGCTTGACTTTTTTCACTCTGCATAATCTCCTCCAGTCCAGTCCATGTTGATGCAAAAGTTTAGTATTCATCCTTTCTGATGGATGCATAATATTCCATTGTATATATGTACCATATTTTCTAATTCATTCATTTGTTGAAGGGCATCTTGGTTCTTTCCATGGTTTAGCTATTATGGCCATTGCTGCAATGAACATTGGGGTGCATATGGTCATTCTTTTCACTACATCTGTATCTTTGGGGTAAATACCCAGTAGTGCAATTGCAGGGTTATAAGGTAGCTCTATTTTTAATTTTTGAGGAACCTCCACACTGTTTTACAAAGTGGCTGCACCAACTTGCATTCCCACCAATAGTGTATGAGGGTTCTCCTTTCTCCACATCCTCTCCAACACATGTTTCCTGTCCTGTTAATTTGGGCCATTCTAACTGGAGGAAGGTGGTATGTCAATGTGGTTTTTATTTGAATCTTCCTGATGGCTAATGATGATGAACATTTTTTCATGTGTCTGTTAACCATTTGTATGTCTTCTTTGGAGAAGTGTCTGCTCATGTCTTCTGCCCATTTTTTTGATGTGATTATCTGTTTTGTGTGTGTTGAGTTTGAGGAGTTCTTTATAGATCTTGGATATCAGCCCTTTGTCTGTAGTGTCATTTGCGAATATCTTTTCCCATCCTGTGGATTGCCTCTTTGTTTTGTTGACTCTTTCCTTTGCTGTGCAGAAGCTTTTGATCTTGATGAAGTCTCAAAAGTTCATTTTCTCTTTTGTTTCCTTTGCTTTTGGAGACGTGTCTTGAAAGAACTTGCTGTGGTCAATGTCAAAGATGTTAATGCCAATGTTCTCCTCTAGGATTTTGATAGATTCCTGCCTCACATTGAGGTCTTTCATCTATTTTGGGTTTCTTTGTGTATGGTGTGAAAGAATTGTCAAGGTTCATTCTTCTACACATAGCTGTCCAATTTTCCCAGCACCATTTATTGAAGAGACTTTTTCCACTGTATATTTTTTTCCTGCTTTGTCAAAGAATATTTAACCATGGAGTTGCGGGTCTATATCTAGGCTCTACCCTGTTCCACTGGTCTATGTGTCTGTTTTTGTGCCAATACCATGCTGTCCTGGTGAGCATAGCTTTGCAGTAAAGCTTGAAATCGGGCAACGTGATGCCCCCAGATTTGTTTTTCTTTTTTTAACATTTCCTTAGCAAATCAGTGTCTTTTCTGGTTCTATTCAGATTTTAGGATTGTTTGTTCCAGCACTTTGAAAAATGCAGGTGGAATTTTGATTGGGATGGCACTGAAAGTTTCGATTGTTACCAGGCTGTATAGACATTTTAACAATGTTTTTTCATCTGGTCCATGAGCATAGAATGCTTTTCCATCTTTTTGTGTCTTCTTCAAATTCTTTCATGAGTGTTCAAATTCTTTCATGAGTATAGTTCCTTGAGCACAGATCCTTTACTTCATTGGTTAGGTTTATTCCAGGGTATCTTGCCGTTCTCGGTGCTATAGTAAATGGAATCAATTCTCCAATTTCCCTTTTTATATTTTCATTGTTAGTGTATAAGAAAGCAACTGATTTTTGTGCATTGATTTTGTATCCTGTCACATTACTGAATTGCTGTATGAGTTCTAGTAGTTTTGGGGTGGGGTCTTTTGGGTTTTCCATAAAAAGTATGACATCATCTGTGAAGAGAGAGAGTTTGGCTTCTTCTTTGCCAATTTGAATACATTTTATTTCATTTTGTTGTCTGATTGCTATTGCTGGGACTTCTAGTACTATGTTGAACAACAGTGGCGAGAGTGGGCATCCTTGTCATGTTCGTGGTCTCAATGGGAAGGCTGTCAGTTTTTCCCCATCAAGGATGGTATTTGCTGTGGGTTTTCATAGATCAATTTTATGAAGTTAAGGAATGTTCCCCCTATCCCCATACTTTGAAGAGTTTTAATCAGGAACAGATGCGGTATCTTGTCAAATGCTTTTACTGCATCGATTGAGAGGACCACATGGTTCTTCTCTATTCATTATTGATTTGTTCTATCACATCAATTGATTTGCAAATGTTGAACCACCCTTGCCTCCCAGGGATAAATCCTACCTGGTCATGATGGATAATCTTTTTAAAGTACTGTTGGATCCTATTAGCTAGGATCTTGTTGAGAATCTTGGCATCCATATTCATCAGGGATATTGGTCTGAAATTCTCCTTTTTGATTGGGTCTTTGTCTCGTTTGAGGATCAAGGTAATTCTGGCTTCATAGAAAAAGTCTGGAAGTTTTCTATCTGTTTCTATTTTTTGAAACAACTTCAGAATAGATATTATTTCTTCTCTTAATATTTGGTAGAATTCTTCAGGGAATCCGTCATGTCCTGGAATCTTGTTTTTTGGGAGGTTTTTGATCTTTGCTTCAATCTCATTACTAGATATTGGTCTATTCATGTTGTTAATTTCTTCCTGTTTCAGTCTTGGAAGTTTATAGGTTTCCAGGAATGCTTCCATTTCTTCTAGGTTGCTAAACTTATTGGCATATAGCTGTTGATAATAATTTCTGAATATTGTTCTATTTTTTTTTCTATCTATACTGATAGGCTCTTATTTTGGTTTTCTTAAATGGCTAGAAGAGTAGGGGTATCTGGGTGGCTCAGTCAGTTAAGTGTCTGACTCTTGATTTCTGCTCATGTCATGATCTCAGGGTTATAAGAGCAGGCCCTGAGTTGAGCTCTGCACTGGGCTTCGAGCCTGCTTAAGATTATTTCTCTCCTTCTGCCCCAGCCCCCTCTATAAAAAATGTAGAAGGGTAGACTTTATTAGCTTTCTCTGACTTGACATGTAAGGAAAATAGAAATTGTTTTGGAAGAAAATCAAAAGCTAGATGTTAAGCCTCCGTTTCCTATGCAATCATTCCAGTACTTTCTAAATATGCCACATATTGCACAGGAGGATTTCTGACTTTTTTCCTGGTATAATTCTGTTTTTGGAAGAAGACATAGAGTTATTTCAGATCCACCATCTGAGTAAGCTGTAGATGTGAAGCTACAGTAGAGTCTAAACACTTCCAGATTTCTTTCTCATGACCATCAAATAAAAGAGATCAAAGGGACCCACTTAATACTTTAATCCAACCTTCAAACACTGGATAAATCTTGGACCTACAATTGGTCATAATTGAGATTCTGAATGTCTTTCATGATTAACATCAATTTAATAATGCAGTCATTGACCTCTAAAAGGTAAGGCTTTCAATATTTTAAAACCTAGAACCCCATTAATGAACAAGTCAAGTGCTCTATCATTTATTAATTCAATAAATAATTATTGAACAATGTGAAAGTCACTATCCTTAAGTGCCTTGGTATATGATATGTCTTCTGTTCACAAGGAGGTTTATAGTGTGGTATGAGGAATAAAGTATATACACAGAAATTTAAAAAAATAAACAGGATGTGATAAATATCATAGTCATATAAGTGTAATGGTCATGTAACATATTGTCTAAATTGGAATGCTTTGGAGAGTGAAAGTATATCTATATCTATATCTATCTATCTATCTATCTATCTATCTATAAAGTAACCATGTACTTACTCTGCCTATGAATGATACATACAAAATGATCTCAGAGTTCATAGATGGTCAAGAGCTCTTCAAGCTAAAATAATTATGGAAGTCTTTGTGGAGCGTATAGCATTTGACCTGAAATTTGAAGGATATATATGATCTTGATAGATAGCTGTAGGAGGAGAACATTCTGAGATGTGGGATTACTATGAACAAAGTCCTGGAGGTAGGGATGAGTGCTTTAAGAAAAGCAAGCAGCATTCCTTGAATTAAAATAAAAGATAATAATTAGAATATGAAACTGAAGTGGTTAGTAAGGGACATAAATATATGGGTCCCATGGCTTTGAATTTCATGCTAAGGAATTTAGATTTTATTTCAGTAGGCATTGTGGCCTATTGCAAGGGCAATTGTGTTACTTGAATGGTCAGTGATCATTATTGACTTAACTATTTAGGATTGGATGTATTTTCCAATTAGGCTTAGGAGCAACCAAGATCTTAAAGGAAATCAGCATCAAATGGGCCTATTTGATAGGCTAGGAGATGGTCTTGTTGGGACATTTAGTGCAAAGTCCATCACCATGAGGCAGAGAGCATGGGAATAAACTGCTGTGGAGGTACACTGCATGTTGTAAGGAACAAATGTACATTTTCATCTACCACTGTTATTATTTCTTAACTTCTTATTGGATAGATGAATAGACATGCTTTCCTCATGCATCTTATTTGCTTTTACAATTTCACCTCTTTTATTTTGTTGAGTCAGATTTTTCTTTTCTTTCTCTCAAATTAGACTTTTGTTTGGTATGGACAAATGTAGCCTTATCTTTTTTTTTATTAAGTTTTTATTTAAATTCCAGTTAGTTAACATACAGTATAATATGATTTTCAGGTGCAGAATTTAATGATTCAACAGTGGCATAAAATACTCAATGCTCCTCACAAGTGCTCTCCTTACCTTTTTAAAAAAAAAAAAATAAACATTTTATTTCATGTAGCATGCTTTATTTCACCATATTTCATAAAGGCATTTATGATTCTTCTTCAAGTTCCTACTTTCATATCTGCCTGGTATAGTTTTCAAAAAATATGCAATGGTTAAGATAGAAGAAATACATAAAAATGGAGCCATTTTCTACCTTAACATGGAATCATTTTCAAATATTTTTACTGAGAATCCTTTGATAAGAACATTATAAAGACTTGCTATCAAAGATTGTTTGAAGTCTGCTATATAACTTCATGTTGCTGATGTGTACGACTTTAACTCTGGGCTTAGATCTTAGTCCAGGTTAACAAAAATCAATTATTTCAATTTGACAATCAATTATTTCAAATTGAGGTAAATTAGAATGATATAAAACAAAAAAGAAAGGAAGAAAATTAGTCCCACAGAGCTTGGTTTTCATGTATGAATTTGAGAAAAATTTTTAAATTTACCCCTCAATTTCAACTCTTACTCTTGTACACAATAGCTCTTAGGATGTATCATTCATTAAACAATGGCACTAGCCTTTATTCAAGTTCTGTGTACTGAAATCTAATTTACCCCCTCTTTAGCATACTCGTAATATATCTTACCTCATCATCTACCTCACTTGATTATCTATCAAAATGTGTTTGTTTTTCTTCGTTAAGAAAGACATAAGAGATCTAGATAATAGCCAGAGAAAGAAAGAGTGACAGTAAGAAATTAAGGACTTCTGTAGATGAAGATCCTGAAAAGTAGTTCCCTCTTCAGTTTCAGAAGATAAAGCTGAAGAATTATAGGCTAAGAGTAAATGAAATCACAAATGTTCTTGAGAAGGTGAATGCAAAGTTTGCCCCCAGTTCCTGGAAACTAAGTTCTTGAAGACTATGTTATAGCTTGTACCATATTTTGAGATATTGTTCAGCAACTTTCATCACAATTTAGGAAGATACAAGATTCGTACTGGGAGGCACTATTAAAAACTGAGGAGGTTATGACTAGGAGGGAAAGGAGGCTAGGAAAAATCTGACTCTGGAAGCTGATCAGTGCAAGAAAACTGGGGAGTATAATGCAGTATTCAGATAGATGTGGATAATATGGCCTTACTATAAAAAGGTATTGGTTTCAAGGTATTTCAACCTGTAGGGTGGGACATTTCATCTAGAATCCAGGAAGCAACCATATACTGAGATAGGTCAATGATGTTTCACGGTTCCTAGGAATCAATACATTTACAGCAAACCCAGTTAGGCTGAAACATTCTGTCTTCATGGGTACTTCAGAAGCAGGCAATAAAACTTGGGCAGAAATCTAGTTATGTGGCCTGGAACAACTCTGTAGGGAAAAAGGGAATGCTGAAATTTAGAGAATAGATGGATATTCAAGGCTGACCAGTTGCACATCAGATTTCATGCCCCCTCCCATGGTACTTTTTATTGGGAGATATTTGACATGCGATATTAGTTTCAGATTTACATCATAGTGATTTGACATTTTATACATTGGGAAATGGTCACACAGTAAGTCTAGTTACCTTCTGTCATCTTACAAAGTTAATGCATTATTTATATACTCCGTGTTGTACAATACATCCCCATGACTTATATATTTTATAACTGGAAGTTTACTTTTTATTCCCTTTCAACCATTTTACCTTTACTCAGTATTTCTCCCCTCTGGCAACCACCAATCTGTTTTCTGTATCTATGAATTTGGGTTTTGTTTTGTTCATTTGTTTTGGTTTGTTGATTCAACATATAAGTGAAATCACATGGTATTTCTCTTTCTGTATGACTTATTTCATTTAGTATAATACTGTCTAGGTCCAACCATGCTGTTGCAAATGGTAAGATATCATTCTTTTTTATGAATGGGTAGTATTCCATTGTGTTTGTATATGTACATATATACATACCTATATACCTCACATCTTTATCCATTCATCTATGGATGAATGCTTGGGGTGCTTTCATATCTTGGTTAATGTAAATGATGTTACAATGAACATAGGGAGGGTGCATCTATCTTTTTGAATTAGCATTTTCATTTTCTTTGGGTAAAAACCCAGTAGTGAAATTACTGGATCATACTATTTTATACTCCATACTATTTTATACAGTAGTTGCACTAATTTACATTTCCACTGACAGTGCATGAGGGTTTCCTCTTTTCTACATCCTTGGCAACACTTGTTATCTCTTGTCTTTTTCATACTAGTCACTCAGAAAGATGTGAGGTGGTATCTCATTGAGGTTTAGATTTGCATTTCCTCAGTGATTAGTGATGTTGTGCATCTTTTCATCATGTGTCTGCAACAGGGCTGCAGGTGTTGGGAGTGTTAATTCATTAGGACAATTCTTTTATAAAGTGTGGACGATTTTGATAGTGATTTGGAGTTTTATGTTCCAGTTTATTTTGTGTTTACTTTATTTAACATCCAGATTTCTGGCTATTTACTTTCCACTGGTCTCTATTTTTTCTTTTCTCACTGACTTGTTTCTCTTTATTTCCTTTTTCTTATTTCTCTTCACTCAGTCTCCACCTTCTTCTCCTTTCTCTTCTCTTCCCTTTGACATCTTCTATTCAGTGTCTTCACCATTATTTCCCATTTTTCATCTCTTAAGTTTTCTACACCCAACTTTTTAGAAAATGTTTTTTCTCCACTTCTCTTTTGATTTAGTGTTTCTTGACTACTCAAAAGAGATTAGGGTAGGAAGAAGACCCTGTGATAATTTATTTTAATTTAAGATGAGGGTAGCTCTTAAATATAAAGCCATGGATTTAACAGAAAGATGTGTAATTTTCTGAACAAAAATTTGTAGAAAAGGAAAATAAATTAAATTGGGTTAGGATTGAGTAACATACTTCTACCATACAAAATTGCTGTTGTCTTCTGTTTAAAAAAATAAATGTCCACACTTTAAACCATTAGGGATTTAGTAAACCTTTATACATACTTGGAAACTTAAAGTGGTTTAGCTTCCTTGTACCTAACTATCGCTTGTCATATCTTATCACACATGTGCTCGTGCACACACACACACACACACACACACACACACGTGTGCCCACCAGATTTATTTTGTGACTGAGATTAGTTCCTTTACAAGTGGATTGCATATAAATTAGATAATTTATTCACTACTGAGAGAAGATGCCCTTGCACACTACTGAGGGTCAAGTGTGAGTTGCTAAGCCCACAGGCATGTAAAAGTTGCTACTTGCTTCCCAAAATTAATTTAAAAAGATTGGTTTTCAAATGATTTTGCCTTGGCCCATTGTAACAATTTCCACTGAGGGAAGAATTCTAGAAAGCCTCCTTTGTTCTGTTATATGATTGGGTAGAGGAAAGGAAATGTTCAGATTACAGTTTGGAATGTTCTGAATGCCAGAGGGTTGATTTAAAAAAATAGTTCTATTTATGTACAACATATAAACAGAAAAGTATACAAAACATAAATATATAGCTCCATGAATTTTCAGATAGTATCCATTTCTCAGATCAAGAAACATTTCTAGCACCCCAGAAGACCACTAATTTTTCATATATCTCATGTTAATCACTAACTTAAGTTCTTGATTTCTAATGCCATAGATAAATTTTGTTTATTTTTGAATTTCATATAAATATAAAATATGTATACAGTGTGTACTGTTTGTTCAGTAGTGTGAGATCCATTCATCTTAAAGTAGGTAGCAGTGGTTTATTTATGTTGTATATAAACTTAATTGTAGAACTGCTGGGTCATAAAGAATGCTTATTTTCAGCCTATAAAGATATTGCCAAAAATTTGCTAAAATGGTTATGCAATTTAAATTCCTGTAAGTGGTATGAAAATTCCAGTTATCCTATGTTCTCCACAATATTTGGTATTTGGAATCTTCACTTTTTTTAATCTGATAATATACATCACATAATTTACCATTTTAATAATTTTAAGTAAACAGTTCAGTGGTATTAAGTACATTCACATTGTTTTGTAAGCATCACCAGTATCCATATTTATATTTTTATCATCCCAAACTGAAACTCTGTCTATATCAAACAATAACTCCATAGTCTCTTCTTTTTCTATCTCCTGGTAACCATTATTTTACTTTCTGTCTATATGAATTTGACTATTCTATATACCTCATGTAAGTGGAATCATAGAATATTTGTCCTTTTATATCTAGCTTATTTCACTTAACATAGTATTTTTAAGATTCATCCACACTGTAGCATATATTAGAATTTCTTTCCTTTTTAAAGATTTATTCCTTTTTATGTTCCACTGTAATATACTATATTTTCTTTATTCAATAATCTGTTAATGGATATTTGGGTTGTTTCTACCTTTTGGCTATTGTTAATAATGCTGCTATGAACATGGGTGCACAAATCTCTTTGAGTCCCTGCTTTCAATTCTTGTGGGTATATACCCAGGATCCTGAGATCATGACCTGAGCCAAAACAAAGAATTGTATGCCTAACTGACTGAGCCACCCAGGGACCCCAAATGTTATCTATTTAAAAATATATGTGGGACGCCTGGGTGGCTCAGTTGGTTAAGCGGCTGCCTTTGGCTCGGGTCATGATCCCAGCGTCCTGGGATCGAGTCCCACATCGGGCTCCTTGCTCCACAGGGAGCCTGTTTCTCCCTCTGCCACTCTGTCTGCCTGTGCTCACTCTCTCTCTCTCTCTGACAAATAAATAAATAAAATCTTAAAAAAAATATATGTAAGAATAGAATGGTATCTTTATAAAAAATATATTTTAATTACTTATTTCTAATATGTTGAAATATAGTGTTTTTAAAAAATAGTTTGGCCTAGTACCCAGTGAATAGACTACATCCATTTATTAATTCTAATTTTTTATCTATAGGTTATTTTGGATTTTCTATGTACCTAATCATGTCACCTGAGAATATTAACTGTGTATATTATATATATTGTATTTTACTTATTGTATTGGCTCGGACCTCCAGCATAATGTTACATATATTTGGTAATAATAGTAATCCTTGCCTTGTTCCCAATTCCAGTTTAAATGATTTCAATATTTTACTATTAAATATAAACCTTGCTATATTTTTGTATATATCAGCAAATTTTTAAGTTCCCTCTCTCCCTTTGTTAAATGTTATTATTATTATTATGAATGGATGATGAATGGTATAAAATGCTTTTTCATCATCTACTGACAAGATCATATGATTTTCCTTCTTTTGTTACAGTGATAAATCATGTTGTTTGCTTTTTAAATGCTAATTACCCCAATATTCTGGGGGCAACCCAGGGGGATATTTATCCAAAAGAAAAGAAAAAGGACCACATTAATAAAATTATGAATGAAAGGGGAATGATCATGACTAACACCAAGGAAATATAATCAATTATTAGAAATTGTTATCAAGAACTATATGCCAATATAATAAGCACCCAGGAAGAAATGAATGTGTTCCTGGAAACCTATAAACTACCAAGAAAGAAATTGATAATCTGAGTAGACCAATAACCAGAAATGAAATTAATTAATTAATTAATTAAAGCAGTATTCAAAAACTCCTGAGAAAACAAGAGACCAGGGGAATTATACCAAACATTTTTTATAAAAGATTTTATTTACTTATTTGACAGAGAGAGATCACAAGTAGGCAGAGAGGCAGGCAGAGAGAGAGAGGGGGAAGTAGGCTCCCTGCTGAGCAGAGAGCCCGATATGGGGCTTGATTCCAGGACCCTGAGATCTTGACCTGAGCTGAAGGCAGAGGCTTAACCCATTGAGATACCCAGGTGCCCCTGTACCAAACATTTAAAGAAGAAATAATACCTGTTCTCCTGAAGCCGTTTCAAAAAATAGAAACAGAAGAAAAATTTCCAGACTCATTTTATGAGTCCAGCATTACCTTGAACCCAAAACCAGGCAAAGACCCTATCAAAAAGGGAAATTACTGACCAATATCCCCAATGAATATGGATGCCAAAATTCTCAATAAGATCCTAGCCAATAGGTTCAAACAGTACATTAAAACGATTATCCATCATGACCAAGCGGGATTTATTCCTGGGATGCAAGCGCAGCTCAACATTAACAAATCAATCAATATTATGGAACACGTTAATAAAAAAAAAAGACAAGAACCCTATGGTCCTCTCAATTGATGCAGAATAAGTGTTTGACAAAATACAGCATTCTTTCCTAATTTAAATTCCTCAGAGTATAGGGATAGAGAGAAAGTTCCTCAATTTTATAAAAACATCAATGAAAAGCCTATTGTGAATATCATTCTGAAAAGCTGAGAGCTTTTCCCTTAAGATCAGGAATATGACAAGGATGCCCACTATTGCCACTATTGTTCAACATAGAACTTGAAGTCCTAGCATCAGCAGTCAGACAAAAAAGGATAAAGAAAAAGTACTCAAGTTGATAAAGAAGTCAAACTCTCTTTGCAGATTACATGATATTTATGTGGGAAATCCAGATTACTAGAACCCCCCAAATTGCTAGAACTCATAGCAATTCTATACTGTGGCAGGATACAAAATCAATGCATGGAAATCAGTTGCATTTCTATACACTAACAATGTAAATGTTGAAAGAGAAATTAGGGAATCCATTTCATTTACAATAGCATCAAAGCCCATAAGATACCTAGGAATAAACCTAACCAAAAAGGTAAAGGATCCATAATCTAGAAACTACAGAACACTTATGAACAAAATAGAAGAAAACACAGCAAGATGGAAAAACATTCCAAGCTCATGGATTGGAAGAATAAACATTGTTAAAATGCCCATGCTCCCCAGAGCAATCTATACTTTCAGTGTCATCCAGGTCAAGTACCAATGACATTTTTCAAATAGCTGGAACAACCAATCCTAAAATTTGTATGGAACCAGAAAAGACCCCAAATCACCAAGGAGTGTTGAAAAAGAAAAACAAATCTGGGGGCATCTCATTGCCTGATTTCAAGCTGTATTACAAACCTATGATCATCAAGACAGCATGATACTGGAACAAAAACAGACCCATAGAACAATGGAGCAGAATAAAGAGCCTGGATATGGACCCTCAACTTTATGGTCAACTCATCTTTGACAAAGCAAAAAAAAAAAATCAGTGGACAAAAGACAGTTTCTTCAATAAAAGATGCTGGGGAAATTGGACAACTATATACAGAAGAATGAATTTTGACCATTCTCTTACACCATACACAAAAATAAACTCTAAATGGATGAAAGACCTGAACATGAGACAGGAATTCATCAAAATCTTAGGCAGTAACCTCTTCAACATCATCCACAGCAATTTCTTTCAAGACAGGTCTCCAAAGACAAGGGAAACAAAAGTGAAAATGAACTTTTGGGACTCCATCAAGATCAAAAGGTTTTGCATAGCAAAGAAAACAGTCAACAAAACAAAGAGGCAACCCACAGAATGGGAGAAGATATTCACAAATGACACTATAGATAAAGGGATGATATCCAATATCTATAAAGATCTTCTCAAACTCAACACCCAAAAAAGAGATAATCACATAAAAATAATGGGTAGAAGACATGAACAGACACTTCTCCAAAGAAGACATATGAAGGTTAACAGACACATGGAAAAATGTTCGTCATCACTAGCCATCAGGGAAATTCAAATCAAAACCACATTGAGATACCACCTTAAACCAGTTAGAGTGTCAAAGATTAACAAGGCAGGAAACAACAGATGTTGGAGAGGATGTGGAGAAAGGGAAACCCTCTTACACTGTTGGTGGGAATGCAAGTAGGTGCAGTCACTTTGGAAAACAGTGTGGAGGTTCCTCAAAAAGTTAAAAATAGAGCTTCCCTATGACCCTGCAATTGCACTGCTTTGTATTTACCCCAAAGATACAGAGGCAGTGAGAAGGGCCATATGTACCTCAATTTTCATAGCAGCAATGTCCACAATAGCTAAACTGTGGAAAGTGCTGAGATGCCCTTCAGCAGGTGAATGAATAAAGAAGAAAATGGTCCATATATACAATGGAATATTACTCAGCCATCAGAAAGGATGAATACCCAACTTTTGTAGCAACATGGACGGGACTGGAAGAGATTATGCTGAGTGAAATAAGTCAAGCAGAAAAAGTCAATTATCACATGGTTTCACTTACTTGTGGAGCATAAGGAACAGCATGGAGGACATTAAGAGAGAGAAAGGAAAAGTGAAGAAGGGCAAATCAGAGGGGAAGATGAACTATGAGAGACTGTGGATTCTGAGAAACCAACTGAGGGTTTTAGAGCAGAGGGGGTGGGGGTATTGGTGAGCCTGGTGGTGGGTATTAAGGAGGGCACATATTGCATGGAACACTGGGTGTTATACATAAATAATGAATCTTGGAACACTACTTCAAAAACTAATGATGTATTGCATGGTGACTAACATAGCACAATAACAATTTTTTAAAAAATCAAAAGCAAGTTACAAAAATTCTTCCCATGAAAACTGTAAAATGGAAATGAATGAAAGAGTATACTTTACGCAAAATAATTGGGATAGAGTGGATAACTTTTAGTAGTTATATAAATGTTTAATAAATTTTCATCTAGTTTGCCAAAACCCCCCCAAAACCACATTGAGATACCACCTTACAATGACAGAAGTTAAGTCAGGAAACAACAAATGTTGGAGAGGATGTGGAGAAAGGGAACCCTCTTACACTCTTTGTGGGAATGCAAGTTGGTAAGCCACTTTGCAAAGCAGTATGGAGGTTCCTCAAAAAGTTAAAATTAGAGTTCCCTATGACTTGGTAATTGCACTACTGGGGATTTACTGCAATGATACAGATGTAGTGAAAAGAAGATGTACATATACCCCAATGTTCATAGCAGCAATGTTCACAATAGCTAAACAAATGGAGTGCTGTATGTTGACTACCATAAAATAATAAAAAACAAAAATTAAAAAAAAATTCAGGGCTGTCTGGTTTAGTGTTCAAAAACTGTTTGTTTGTTTGTTTTCTGAATGACCTTTTGTCTTTCTACCTATTCTGTATGATAGAATTTTTGGAAAGCATATTATTGGTTGTTGATTTGTCCATTTCAGCACTTCGAACATATCTTGCCAATCCCCTCTGTCTAGCAAAGTTTCTGTTGAAAAATCCCCTGATTGCTTTATGGCATTTCCCTTGTATGTAGTTGTCTTCTTTTTTTTATTGCTGCTTTTCTTTATCATTACTTTTTTTTCATATTTATTACAATTTATTTTGTTTTATATCTGCTTTTATTGATTTTGTTGGGGGTTCTCTGTGCCTCCTGGATCTGCATATCTCTTTCATCTCCCAGATTTGGGAAGTTTTCAGGTATTATTTCTTTAAAAAATTTTATATTCCCTTTTCTTTCTCTTCTTCTGGGTTCCCTATAATGTGCATATTATTACATTTGTGGGAGCCACAGAGTTCCTTTTGTCTATTCTTGTTTTGCTTAGTTCTTTTCTCTCTCTTTTTTAGCATGGTTACTGTTTATTACTCTGTCTTCTAGTCACTAATTCTTTCCTTTGCCTCTTTCTATCAAGCATGTTGCTCATTTAATGTATTGAACCCTTTTCATCTGCAGTGTTATTCCTTATCTCTGTGTTAAGTGTCTCACTCATGTTCTCCACTCTTTTCTCAAGTCCAGTGAGTATCCTTATGATCATTACTTTAAATTCTCTAGCAGGCATGCTACTTATATTTGTTTCACTTAGATCTCTGGCTGTGGCCTTGTCCTATTCTTTCATTTGGGACATATTTCTGTCTTCTCATTTTATCTAATTCTCTGTGCCTGTGTTCTTGTGTTAGGAAAATCCTTGTGAGAGGAAACTATGTTTCCTTTACTTGAGGGTAATGGCCTTAAGCAGAAGAGGTCCTGCAGTGCCCTGCAGTGTAATGTCTATTCCCCAGGACCTGATGCTTCTGGGAGTGCCTCCAGTGTGTGTCATGTGTTTGCTGTTGTCTCCCGGTTGCTTTATCCTTTAGGCCAGTCATCTGCCAAGGTTTCTTTGCCTGTTGTGCACAGTGTTTGGACTCTGGCCTGAATGTGGTGAGTTTTAACTGTGTGCGCTTTGGTCTACTTATGAACTGAGTCCTGTCACCATCGCTACCATAATGAAGGCCCTTCAAAACTCCTGGGTTGGAAGATGTGGTGTTGACAGGGGGTTTTGCCAGTCTCCTATGGGAGGGGTTCTGCTGTACTGGACTGAGACAAGCATGATTGGGACAGGCATTTCCACTGGAGCACAGTGAGGGTGTGGGGGTTGGTGTAAGCAAGTTATGTAGGGAGTGTCATTGCTGTGCTGGCTCTCCCAGGTGGCTCTGTGTTTATACTAAGGGACAAAGGAGGGAAATGGTGCCTGCTAGTCCATTTTTTCCCAGAGAGGGTCTCTCCATGAATGGTGCCTCTCTGTGACATGCTGTGAGATGAGCAAATAACCTACCCACTGTCTGTCCCAGGCGCTCTTCATATTGCTGCTTTCACACTGTATGTCCATGGGCTATCTGTCTTACTGTTTCTCCTAGAACAACTCCTATGCCCTCTGTGTTTCTCTCAGAGCCAATCCCACTGATCTTTAAAACTCAGGCTTTAAGCCCTGCTCATTTCAAGAACTCACAAAATACAACCTCTTTTGGTTTCTAAGTCAATTGTTACGGCAATTTGTCTTCCCTGTATGGGCTCTTCTGTGTGCTAGTCTGACTTCTGGCCTTCTCTGGGAACCTGGATTCTTTCCCACAACAGTAGCCATAATCAATTTCTTTCTCAAATCACATCTCTACACTTTCTGTCTTCTTGGGTGTGGCCTCTTCTCTGCCTTCAGTTGTGGAGTTTGTTCTGCCTAGCTTCAAGTTGATTTCTGGGGTATTTAAAATGATTTGATTGCTGTTTAGTGGCATTTGTGGGACAAGGTTTGCCTAGGGTCCTCCTACTCTGCCACCATCTTCCCAACCCACTCCCACAACAACTTAACTTTGACCGCATACAAGAACCTTGTTATTATAATTGTAGTTATTTTTGAGTTCTGTGCTTTAACCTTTATACAAGAGTTAAGTGGTAACACCCCATATTGCAATATTAGAGTATTCCAAATCTGACTGTATACTTAACTTTTACCAATGTGTTGTGTATTTTCATATGTTTTCATGTTACTGGTTAGAGTCCTTTGGTTTCAGCTTGAAGAATTTCTTTTAGCATTTCTTATAAGGCAGGTCTAGTGACAGTGAGCTTCCTCAGTGTTTATTTGACATAGAAAGTCTTTATTTCATTTTCATTTTTTAAATATTTTGCTGATCAAAGTATTTTTGGTTTGCAGGGTTTTTTTTTTTCCCTTTTAGCAGTTTGAATATATTATCTCATTCTTTCCTCACCTAGAATCTTTCACTTATAGACTTGCTGGGAATGGCCAGTAGTTCCTATAGGGATGGATGAAAGGTTACTCCAAACTTTGCTCTGTAAGAGAGGAGAAGGCAAGTGATCAATGCTCAGAGGTGAAGATCCTTTGCTCTTCTTTGCTCCCAATTGTATTGGTCCTTCAGGATAATCACAAATCCTTATCACTATTTCTCAATTATGTGATGTGTGACAAGGGATCTTACTGAAACTAGGAGGATCTGTTTATGGGAAAGATATGATATGCTAATCTGCGTGTTCTACTGAAGAGAGCCTAAGGGACAATGCATACATCTCTTAGATCACAGGGTGGCTATTTGGGCTAAGAAACCTTCTGGGAAGGTAAGTACCCTGGCATTCCAGTGGAAGAGTAGTCAAGTAGGCCTCGGCATTCCAAAGGCCTACCCCCTTCTCTGAAATTTTCCTTTGCCCCCAGCCAGTTCTGTGTTACATTTTAGCAAACCAGGTATTATGGGTGATTTCATGTTCTACATTAGCACCAATGTAGACTTATGATGGTTTCCTTATATGAGATAATTTTTTTCTTGTTGCTTTTAAAATTCTCTCTTTGTCTTTTATTTTAGACAGTTTTATTATGTGTCTTGGAGAAGATTGTATTAAATTTAAATTTGAGGGAGGTCTGTTAGCTTTATGAATTTAAATGTCTAAATATCTGCCCAGGTTTGAGATTTTCTCAGCCATTATTTCTTTAAATATATTTTCTGCCCCTCTCTCTTCTCCTTCTAGAACTCCAGTGATGATTAGGCTTTTTTTCTTTTTCTTTTAAGATTTTATTTATTTATTCATGAGATACAGAGAGGCAGAGAGTCAGAGGCAGAAGGAAAAGTAGGCTCCACAAGGAGCAGAGAGCCTGATGTGGGACTTGTCCCCAGGATCCTGGGATCATGACCTGAGCTGAAGGCAAAGGTTTAACTACCTGAGCTACCCAGGCACCCCTTAGACTGCTTTTCATAATGGTGCCCTATAAGTCCCATGGGCTTTCTTCATTCCTCTTCATTCTTTTTTCTTTCTGCTCCTTTGACAGGATAATTTCAAATGATATCTTTGAGATCACTAAATCTTTCTTTTGCTTGATCCAGTCTGCTCTTCAAACTATTGAGTTCTTCAGTAAAAACATTGTATTCTCTAGCCCCCAAATTTCTGTTTATGTGTTGTAAATCTTAATTGAACTTCTCATTTTGTTCTAACATTGTTTTTCTGATTTCACTAAATTGCTTATCTGCCATTCTCTTATAGCTGTATAGCTCTAGACAATATTTTGACATATTTATCTGGAAATTCATATATATCCATTTGTGGTCAATAACTGGAAATTTATTGTATTCTTTTGGTTGAGTCATATTTTCCTGATTCTTCATGATTCCTGTAGCTTTTATGTAAGTGGCCAACCTTTGAAGAAGTTACCTCTTCCAGACTCTGTGAACTCACTTTGGTAAGAAAAGAACTTCATTTGTAAGAGGGGGTGGATCATACTGCAACCTGACATGGCCCAGGGTCTACTGGTTCAGAATACAAAATATAAGAGGCATATGGTGAATCAAGGTCCCAGGGGCATATTTACTTCCTGTCTCATGCCATTGGGGTCCACAACATTGACAGCTGTGTGGCCCTTGGTGAACACTGCAGGTCGTTTGGCACAGACTATAAAGGCAGTTTGATTCTTCAGTGGTGATTCCAGGTCCAGTGTCTAGGGATTAGGGTAGGCATTGTTAGTGGCTATATTAAGTGACATGGACATGTTTATCCATGGGAATTAGCTGCTGGTCCCTATGTAGTGGCAGGGGCTGTTTGGAAACACACATGTAGTGTTGAGGGCCAGGAAAAGCAGCAAAGGTTAGGGCCAGCTGCAGGCACACTGGCAGATACAGGGACCTGTGTTGTTAGCATCCACTACCACAGCTTCTGGTTCTCAGCATGAACACATAGCAGTGGAGGCCAATGTTAGGAGTCAGGTTGGGGACATGCAGGTTTACAGTTGGAAGGGCTAACAGTAAGTGAATTCAGTGGTACAGGTCAGTGATGGGAGATAGGGCTGAATCTGGGCTCACACATAGCTGTTGGGACCCTGGCTCTTTGCAAATACTCCTATGATTACACAGTCTCTCCATAGGCATGTAAATATCAGTGGAAGCCCATGACAGGTAAGGCCAGAAGTGTACAAGTACAGAGATAGGGGGAATAATAGCAGGTGGGCCCAGTAGTGCAGTTTGGTGATAGAAGACAGGAATATAGGCTTACAAGTAGCTGTGGGAGCCCTGGCTATTAGTGTGCAGTCCTATGGCTGCATGGTATCTCTCTGGGTATTCACATAGCAGTAAAAGGTTGTGATAGGAGCCAGAGTAGGGGTGTGCTGTGGGCATCTGTTGTGGAGTTGCAGGTACATCTCATGGTATAGGCCCATGACAGGAGATAGGCTGAATTTAAGCCCACAAGCAGCTTGAGAACTTTGGCTATTGATGTACACTTTTGTGGCTATAAGATCTTGCCATGGGTGGATACATGGCAATAGAGGCTGGTGACAGGTGTCAGACAAGCAGCATGCAAGCACACAGGACATGGGGCTCCCCCCCCAAAGTGTATGTGGTGGTGGGGAGTGGTCAGCTCTCTGGTTCTGGGCTGGTGTATTGCAGTCACACAGCTGCAGATGCCTGAGTTGGCTGGTGGTGTGGGTTCTGGGCTCTGGTGGGGTTGAAGTTAGAGAGTAAGAAAGGGCTCAGGTAGCTGGCATCAGCAAACATGAATACCATGGAGCAAAACCCAGTAAAATTTGTGGGGGTGTATGGTAGTTATGCTGGCCCATTTTGGTTTCTTCAGTGGTGAAATTTGCTAGGGCCATCCACAGAGTAGGTCACTAGGTACTCCCACTAGGTTGTGTAGCTGATATTGGTAACCCCTGATTTTCTTCCTTTTCCTAGCTATCTTCAGTCAGCTTTGCCAGTGTCTGGGTGGAATGATACCAAATTGTGTCCTTCATATATTGCCTCAAAAAGCTGGGAAGCTGTTCAGTCATTCCTCTCTCTATCTCCCAGTGAGGGGAACTCTTTCTAGCTGAGAGTACCTTCCTGGTACTGAATGATTATGGGGATGGGATAATGAAAGCAAAATGAAGCTGTTCTTACTTTTTTGTGTGTGGTTACTCTCAGGTTTTTTGTTCCACTGTATTGAAGTTCCTTAAGTAGACTCCAGAACTTTTCTAGAGCTGCTTTTGTTCATGGATAGCTATTTAATAGTTGAGATCACTAATCTCGCTATTTGTTGGGAGCCAGAGGCTGGGCTCTCCATGTATTTTACCATTTTGATGATGTCACTCCTTTCTCAAGATACATTTTTTTTTATTGCTTGTTAATTTCTTCTTTGAGTCTTTGATTTTTCAACAAGATATTTTATCAACAGAGAAATGGAACTTTAGTTAGATCTAGAATAGTTATGAAATCAACAACTTACTATGCTTAATTTATATGAGTCATGAACAATTAAAGAAAGACAAATGTTCATGTCAAGTCTTCTTCCAGGCCAGACACTTTCAATTCCTATCAGTGTCATGAAGTTATTGTCTTTTTCTTCTTCAGTTGAGTATTTTTCAAAGAAATTGAGCAAGGAATGAAATATATGTATCTTTGTTAGTAAATATGAGGGGAGCATGCTGAAGTCTTTTGAAAATAATGTGTCCAGAACACTGAAAAGAAATTAAAAAAATAAATAAAAATTTTAAAAAAGAAGACATCTGAGCTACTCCCAGGTTTTGGCTATTAAAACTAAAGCTGCAATGAACAACAACAACAACAAAATAATGTGTCTTCAACTCAGGAACAGATGCCTCATTTTGTTGGGTCTAATAGAGATCTCTTTATTTTGATGACAATCTCCTTCCAGGGTTCACTGAGGGAAATTGGTAGTAAACCTGCCAATTTTGTTTCCAGCTCCAGAAACTCCTTTCTCACTACTCATCAAGACAGCTTTTCAAGCAAGTAGGTCTCCCATATTAAATTGTGAACTCCTTTCTGAGGAAAGTCTATTTTGATTAATCTTATGTATTTCCTTCTGCAAACCTAGCCTAGGATCTGACACAGAATAGTTGCTCCATAAATAATAGTTAAGGAAAATCAAAGCAATCTAAGCATGTTATCCCCTTCAGGGCTCTGTGGTCCTTAGGAGAAAATGATTATTGTTACGTTAGTCAGGCAAAAACATGTGCAAACTAGTTTATGTTACCTCTCTTGAATAAAAGGTAGCTTAATCTACTTACAATGCACATATTTCCAGAAAGGCTCTTTTCAAATGAATATAATTGTGTAGATATCATACTGGCAGATGAGAGTAAATGTAGCAAATTTTCTATAAAGACAGAATTCACTTACTTTAGATGTATGGACATTCCTGCTTATAGGCTGCCTTGAAACCATAGCCTACACATCAGAATAATCTGTAGAGCTTTAAAGAATTGAAAGTTTAGATTCGTTTCTCAGTAACAATATTATATATTAATATGTACTATGTATCAAATTTTAGAGATATATTTGCATTTGCCAATTTTGTGGGTTAGAGCTTGCTGAAGTTGGTTCTGTGACTGCAGTTCAAAGATCATTCTGTGTACTATACAACAAATTTTCATAGATCTTAATAATATTCATTACTACTCTAAACAGGTGGGGTGAAAAATGTGTATTTGCAAAAGGCATAAGTACAGAGTTGCCTAGTGTGTCTGAGGTAGTCAGTCACATTGGTGTCACCATCAGGAAAAACTAGCAGTGGGCCAGACATCCTCCAGCCATTGGTCTGGCACATTTTCCAGAAACTGCTAAAGATGAAACTTGGCCCCTTGCATCTGATGAAGACTCTAATGAAAGCAGATGATGCAAACTGATATAACTCCTCTAGTTTTCAGAGTCATATGTAAATAGATCAATTTTGGATATTAGTGAAAAGGCTACATTTCACTGAAGTAAAAATGTGAACTACCACGATTTCCACTTATGGAACAATGGAAACCAACAGGACACATGTAAAAGAGTTGTTGAAGTTAACATCTTTTGTGCCACCTTATTTTATATGGAATATAATTACACACTTTGCAAAATTATACATGTATATATATATGATATACAGTGCCTTTTATTCTCCAGGGAAACACCCTCCTAATGCCTATGTCGACCACTCATTGGACTTTGTGTTCCTTGAGAAAATAAATAGCATCTGAATAATACCCAGTGCGTAGTAGAAGAACTTTTGTGGGGCATGTTTTCTCTGTATGCTTGTTAAATTTATGAATAAAGAGGAGTTTAATAATAAGCAGAGGCATCCCTGCCCATATTTCCTCTCTGTAATAATCAAAAGTTAGGAATTTTTCATGTAAGTACTATTCATATATTTATAAAATCTTTAAATATCTGCAGTTCATACTCTATTTTGCTTACCATCTAGCCAATTACCATCATTATTCTCAAGGTTAAATATTTGTTAATTCTTCTATTAGAAACTAATACTAGATACCTTACAGCAAACAGATACTTTGTCCCAAGGGAACCTGCTATTTAAAAAAAAATTTGTGGTAAAATATTTTCTAAAATAGAATTGCAGAGTTGTAGAATCTTGTAGTTAGATGGGAACTTAGAGGTTATCTGGTCCAATGCAATGTTCTAAATTTCACTGATTATATCACAGTTATATTCTTGACAGGTAGGCATTTAGTCTGCTTAAACATTTCCACAGCAAAGGAGTTCAATATTATACAAGGCGATACATTCTGTTCTGACCATGGACCTCATTACATTGAATTGGAACTTACCTTCATTTAACTTCTCATTGCTCCTGATTCTACCTCAGGAGATACACAGAATAAGTTTATATCTTCTTCCACAAGATAGTTGCTCAGATAGGTAATGGCCATTCTTGTCTGACTTCTGTCTCCATTTCTTTGTTTGCCTTTGCCATCCAGACATTGTCAGGTTTTCAGAAATTTTTTATTAGTCATAGTTTTAGAATTACTTAGCCCAGTCCTTGGACTTTGTCTTGATTTTCAATATCCGTTTGAAAATGTGAGGACCACATCTAAATACCTTATTCTGGATTGGCTTGACCAGATCATAGAACAGATAGCCTACTAACTTCCTCCCACCACCAGTTGGGGAAAGTTGTTTTTTTTTTTTCTCAAGTGCAGAACTATTCTTAATTAAATTGTATCATTTGTTCTATCCTTCCATTTTGTTGAGATACCTTTGAATCATGATTCTGTCATACTAATTATTTGTTTCTACCTTAGCTAATTTGTAAATGTGGTCAATTAGTGAACTTTTGGGGACTACTCCAAATTATTGATAGAGTGGAAAAGACCTGTGAAAGAAACCTGTTTGCCCAGATTACAACTAACTTATTCTTTGGGGTGCATTCTCTGGCAGTAGTCATCCAACTTCAGAAGTATCTACTTACCTGAGTCCAGTCAGCATCATTCTGTGTGGTTGCCAGAGTTATTACAGCCATTACCAAAATCTACACGAACTCTAATTGTAGAACTCAGCAAATCTGCCAGCTAAGTAACACTATGGGGAAAAAAAAAAAAAGAAATGGACATGAATTTTCCAGAGAACCCATATTTTCTGCTTTCGTAAATACCTAAATGTCATCTTCTTAATACTCATTCTTGAATTTTGCTAGAAATCAACATTTATCTCTCTGGGTTTTTTTTTTTTTTCCAAAATCCAACATTTTCCTACCTTTTAAAATGGAGCCATTTACCCATATTTAGTCTTCATACCTAACACTTTTCTCATTGTTGGTTATTTCTCAAAGACTAATATGAGTAGTTTAGCAATTGTAAGTACATATATTTCTGTCCTTCACAATTGAATTAATCAGAGTATTATTGATATCAACCTAGAGCTATTCTCTTACTATCTCCATACCTTACTTAGGGCTTAATGCCCTCCAAAAATACTTCTTGAACACCTCCAATGTGTGGATACTCATATGGAATTCATGTCTATCTTCTACTTCTTTAAAATTGTCCCTGCATTTTCAGAATTTTCAATCTTCTTCACACTTACCGTACACCAACAATTTCTCTATCTTTCTCATCCTTACATACCCTTTTTACTGTACCTTTTGCAGAGATGCAGCATACAGATTTCTTTTTTTTTTTTTTTTAGCACCCTCTTAGTTACCAGCAGAGCTTTACATTTCTTCTCTTATTCTACTAGTATCCCAGGGCTCTCATACTGACTTCAGAATTCTGAGGACCTTCTTATGGTGTTCCACTATGCCTAAACAGGGTTTCATACTTCATTCATACTTCATTCTCTCAGGCTAATTTTTTTCACAGCATTGAATAGTCCCTTGGGTTCTGCTCTCTACCAGCTGATGGTAATTAGTTTCTACAACTACGTTAGCTAAATGGGATGTCACCCATCTCAAGTAACAGAATGTCTGAAACTTGATGAAATGTGCATGACTCTAAAGACTGTTAAATATTCTTTGGATGGTATTAATTGTAGGTATCAAGTCATATTGTGGCAGATAAAGTGGGAGAAGGAATATTTTAGAACAAATAAGCATTCCAGTGGTGTTCCCTAGAATGGAACACAGTTTATAAATACTCACTTACTCTGCCATGACACTTTGCAGGCAGCAATGAGTTTGAGACATTTTTCACTGACTTAACACCATGCTTGTGACAAATAGGAGGACAGAGACAATATGACAGGAAATGTTTCTGACTCAACAGATTGAATTTCAAACACCAGTCTCCTGTAGGCTCTTAACTGCAGGCTATGGTCTGTTTCCTGGGTTACAGTATTGGGCTCTAATGTTCTAATCTTGGTTCTTTCTTCTCGAGAGATAGTGAATAGTCTTGTGTCACCTTCTTGTGCCTCAGTTAGACATAAAGGCTGAGAAAAGACTATTCTCAGTCCTGGTGGGATAAGGAAGAGTTAATTAGAACAGAATGACTTTTCTCACCCCTGCTACAGCTTAAATGTGTTTGCATTACTCTGCTGAGCAGAGAGCCCTAGGGGGCTCCATCCCAGGACTCTGAGATCATGACCCAAGCTGAAGGCAGAGGCTTTAACCCACTGAGCCACCCAGGCACCCCAAAATGTGTTTGCATTACTTCTGTATCACCTTTTCTTATTTCTGAACTTTCAGGGAGAGGTAAAAGAGGTGAGAGTTTCTACCTTTATAATAAGACACATGACCAAGTTAGCAGCAATCCTGAAAAATCTAGGTTTTGGTATCTGTGTCATATAATTGACAATATCTCATTTTGACAATATCTCATTTAATCACATCAATTCCCACTCAGTAATTATTAAGAAAAATATTAAAAAATACAGCTATAGGGGGAGACAAGATGGTGAAGAAGTAGGAGGAGGTGCCTTTTCAACCTGTCCCATAAAGTGAGGTGATTACCTACCAAAGAACTCTGGTCACCCATGAAATCAGCCTGAGATTAGAATTACACACTTCTGGATCTCTATGGGGGCAGAAGACGCCAGCAGGCAGGTAAAGCAGAGTGGGAACATCCAAATAATATCAGAAGATAAACAAAAGGGGGAGAGAGTCACCAGAAGCTACCCATTGGAAAGTAATACCCCAATATGAGAGTGCCCTGTGATTGAGGACCAGCATTAACTTGGAGACTGGTTGGAAGGACTTAAAAAGAGCAAAGGATCCCAGAGGGAAATTGGGGGAATCGGGTGGTTAGGGACAGGGGCTTAAGTCCACCAAGCCAGGACAGCTACCGCTGGCGCTGAGCCAGAGAGAGTGCAGTGAAGAAACCAGGTCTTGGTCCCTGAGCTGCCAGCACACCTGAGAGTGTCTGGGCAGTGGCATCCCTGAGGGTGAGGGAGCCTCACCAGCCCGCAGAACCACAGCCTTTTGCACTCTGCACCCACGTGTGTGCTGCACAACCAGAGTCTGAGTCCCACCCTACACCATTCCCTGAGAGAAATCTCTGCAGGCGCCAGTGAGCTGGTGCTCTCTAGGACCCGGAGAGTCTGAGTACACCCAGCCCTGGCCAGCATGAAAATCTTAGGGCACTATTCCTGCTTGGGACCTCTCTGGTGGTCTGGAACTGCGCAGACAGCCAGGGCTAGTATTTCTCGTGGTTTGGGGTACAAGCGGGAGATCCTGTGACCCCAGAGACTGTGACTGGGGATGTGCTCTGCCAGTGGCAGAGGGGGAATTTATGTGCTCTGGAGCACCCAGAGGGGAACAGACTGAGGACTCTCTCTGAGATGGAGGTCTGGGTGCAGTTTCCTTTTCTCTAAACCTCAGAAGAACTGCCAAAAGCCACCAAGGGGAGAGAAAACAGAGGAACAAACAAACATAAAAACCTCCAGAGAACAAAAGCCTGAAAAACCGGTTTCCTCAGAGCCCACCCCCTTGATGGGGGCAGGAGGACTTAACTCAGGGAACACTGCCTGAAAAACAACGTGGCAGGCCCCTTCCCCAGGAAGCCAACCAATAAATAAATAAAAATAAATGAACAAAAACAAAACAAAAAAAAGACAAGAGGATAACCACCACTACTTCATAGAAACAACTTTTATTTTTAATATGTTCCCACTATTCTGGTTCTTTTCTTTTTTTATATATATAACTTTTTAACCTATTTACTACCGTCACAATGAGATGTTCAGTACATCAAATTCCATAATAACCTTTTAACCTGAACATTTTGATACATATACCTGTGTTTTTCTTTTGTTTTTCTATTTATTTTATTTTATTTTATTTTATTTTATTTTATTTCATCTAATATTCATATAGAGATAAGCTTCAAGGTAATCCCCTTTCCTCAATCAATGCTACCCCTATATGTGAACCAGTTTTAATCCCCCTTTATCTCAGAAAAGTTGAGTCATTTAACAAAGATATCAAGATACATCCAGGAAGAATCAAAATAAACTTCCTCGCCCACACTGAGAATTTATAACCACTCTTCCATCTTTTTCTTCCATCAGTGTTTCTGTGTATTTGTTTTTGTCCTGGTAGTATATAAATCTTACACTTGGGACTCTTTTTGATGAGGTTTTTTTTTTTTTTTAATTTATTTTTTTTTCTCTTGTCATCTACTTTTGTTGGTCTTTTTGTTTGTCTGTTTTTGTTTGTATACTTCATAAATCTTACCTGGGGGCCCATTTGGGCTGGGCCTTCTTTTCTATTTTACCTTTCCTTTTTTTTCCTGTCTCTCTCTCTTTTTTTCTTTTTTCTTTCTTTTTGGTGGGGACTCTCGATTGCTCAAAAGCATTCCAGGGTGCACTTTGCCTGCACCATGGTTGATACATTCAGCTACACATCCATTCAGAGATCTCTCAGCAAAATGACTAGGAGGAGGAATGCCCAACAGAAGAAAAATTCAGAGACGGGGCCATCTCCATCAGAGCTATTGGATATGGACATAGACAGTATGTTGGAAAGGGAATTCAGGCTAACAATTACCCAGGAAATAGCTAGGTTGGAGAAAGCCTTTGATGACAAAATGGAATTCATTAGGGCAGAAGTGAAAGCCATGAGGGATGATGTTAGCAATGTTCTCAATGAGTTTCAATCTAATCTAAATTCTCTAAAAGCTAGGGTAACTGAGGTAGAAGATAGAATTAGTGATCTGGAACAGAAATATGTGGAGATGACCTATAGAAACAAAGACTTCACAGGTAACACAATGTCAATAAAAACATATCTATCAATAATCACTCTCAATGTGAATGACCTAAATGCACCCGTAGAATGACACAGGGTTACAGATTGGATAAATCGACAGGACCCATCCATATGTTGTCTACAAGAGACCCATTTTGAACCTAAGGATACATTCAGACTGAAAGTGAAGGGATGGAGAAGCATCTTTCATGCCAATGGGTCTCAAAAGAAGGCTGGGGTAGTGATTCTCATATCGGATAAATTAGATTTTAAACTAAAGACTGTAGTCAAGATACAGAAGGTCACTACATAATTCTTAAAGTGACTATCCACCAAGAAGATCTAAAAATTGTAAATATTTCTGCCCCCAATATGGGAGCAGCCAAATACATAAGAAAACTATTAATCAAGATAAAGAGTCATAATGATAGGAATACATTAATTGTAGGAGATCATAACATGCCACTCTCAGTAATAGACAGATGATCCAAGCAGAAAATCAATAAAGAAACAAGAGCATTGAATGACACATTGGACCAGATGGACCTCATAGATATACACAGGACATTCCACCCTAAAACAACAGAATACTCATTCTTCTCGAGTGTACATGGAACCTTCTCCAGAATAACACACATACTGGGTCACAAATCAGGGCTCAACTGATACCAAAATATTAAAATTATTCCCTGCATATTCTCATATCACAATGCTTTGAACCTGGAACTCAACCACAAGGAAAAGTTGGGAAGGAATTCAAACACCTGGAAGCTAAAGACTACCTTGTTTCAGAATGCTTGGATCACCCAGGAAATCAAAGAAGCACTTAAACAATTCATGGAAATCAATGAGAATGAAGACACTCCGTCCAAAACCTATGGGATACAGCAAAGGCAGTGCTAAGGGGGAAATACATAGCCATCCAAGCCTCCCTCAAAAAAAATTGAAAAATCCAGAATACACCAGCAGTCTTTACACCTTAAAGAACTGGATAATCAACAACAAATTAAGCCAACTCCACATACAAGAAGGGAAATAATCAAGATTAGAACAGAAATCAATGAGATAGAAACTAGAGATACATTAGAACGCGTCAATGAAACCAGAAGCTGTTTTTTTGAAAGAATCAATAATATTGATAAACCATTGGCAAAATTGATCCAAAAGAAAAGAGAGAAGACCCAAATTAATAAAATTATGAATGAAAGGGGAGAGATCACAACTAACATCAAGGAAATAGAAACAATCATCAGAAATAATTATCAACAGTTATATGCCAATAAGCTAAGCTGCCTAGTTGAAACGGATGCATTCCTGGAAAACTATAAACTTCCAAAATTGAACCAGGAAATAATTGACAACATGAATAGACCGATTTCTAGCAACGAGATTGAAGTAGTGATCAAAACCTTCCCAAAAAACAAGAGCCTAGGACCTGACAGATTCCCTGGGGAATTCTACCAAACCTTCAAAGAAGAAACAACACCTATTTCCCTGAAGCTGTTTCAGAAAATTGAAGCAGAAGGAAAACTTCCAGACTCTTTTTATGAAGCCAGCATTACCCTGATGCCCAAACCAGGCAAAGACCCCACCAAAAAGGAGAATTTCAGACCAATATCCCTAAAATATGGATGCTAAGATTCTCAACAAGATCCTAGCAAACAGGATCCACCAGCACATTAAAAAGATTATCCATCAAGACCAGGTGGGATTCATCCCTGGGTTGCAAGGATGGTTCAACATTCACAAATCAATCAATGTGATAGAACAAATCAATAAGAGAAGAGAGAAGAACCACATGGTCCCCTCAATTGATGCAGGAAAAAAACATTTGACAAAATCCAGCATCCATTCCTGATTAAAATGCTTCAAAGTATAGGGATAGAAGGAACATTCCTGAACTTCATAAAATCTATCTATGAAAAACCCACAGCAAATATCATCCTCAATGGGAAAAAGCTCACAGCCTTCCCGCTGAGATCAGGAACACGACAGGGATGGCCACTCTCACCACTCTTGTTCAACATAGTATTAGAAATCCTAGCAACAGCAATCAGACAACAAAGAGAAATAAAAGGTATTCAAATTGGCAATGAAGAAGTCAAACTCTCTGTCCTCATAGATGGCATGATAGCTTATATGGAAAACCCAAAAGACTCCTCCCCCAAACTACTAGAACTCATACAGCAATTCAGTAACGTGGCAGGATACAAAGTCAATGTACAGAAATCAGTTGCTTTTTTATACACTAACAATGAAAACACAGAAAGGGAAATTAGAGAATTGATTCCATTTACTATAGCACCAAGAACCATAAGATACCTGGGAATAAACCTAACCACAGAGGTAAAGGATCTGTACTTGAGGAACTACAGAACATTCATGAAAGAAATCGAAGAAAACACAAAAGGATGGAAGACCCCTCCAAGCTCATGGATTGGAAGATTAAACATTTTTAAAAAGTCTATACAGCCTAGAGCAATCAATACTTTCAATGCCATCCTGATCAAAATTCCACCAGCATTTTTCAAAGAGGTGGAGTAAACAATCCTAAAATTTGTATCGAATCAAAAGAGACCCCAAATTGCTAAGGAAATGTTGAAAAAGAAAAACAAAACTGGGGGCATCACGTTGTCTGATTTCCAGCTTTACTACAAAGCTGTGATCACCGAGAACACATGGTACTGGCACAAAAACAGACACATAGACCAGTGGAACAGAGTAAATAGTCTAGATATGGACCCTCAACTTTATGGTCAACTAATCTTCGACAAAGCAGGAAAAAAAAATATACACTGGAAAAAAGTCTCTTCAATAAATGGTGCTGGGAAAATTGGACAGCTATTTGTAGAAGAATGAAACTCGACCATTTTCTTACACAAAGATAAACTTGAAATGGATAAAAGACCTGAACATTAGGCAGGAATCCATCCGAATCCTCAAGGAGAAGATAGGCAATAACCTCTTTGATATCAACCACAGCGACTTCTTTCAAGACATGTCTCCAAAGGCAAAGGAAACAAAAGTGAAAACGAATTTTGGGGACTTCATCAAGATCAAAAGCTTCTGCACAGCAAAGGAAACAGTCAACAAATCAAAGAGGCAACTCACAGGATGGGAGAAGATATTCACAAATGACAGAACAGACAAAAGGCTGATATCCAGGATCTATAAAGAATTTTTCAAACTCAGCACACACAAAACAGATAATCATGTCAATAAATGGGCAGAAGATATGAACAGACACTTCTCCAATGAAGACATACAAATGGCTATCAGATACATGAAATAATGTTCACCATCACTAGCCATCAGAGAGATTGAAATCAAAACCACATTGAGATACCACCTTACACCAGTTAGAAAGGCCAAAATTAACATGACAGGAAAAAACATGTGTTGGAGAAGATGTGGAGAAAGGGGAACCCTCTTACACTGCTGGTGCAAATGCCATTTGGTGCAGCCGCTTTGGAAAACAGTGTGGAGATTCCTTAAGAAAGTAAAAATAGAACTTCCCTATGACCCTGCAATTGCGCTACTGGGTATTTACCCAAAAGATAGAGATGTTGTGAACAGAAGGGTCATCTGTACCCCAATTTTCATAGCAATAGCCACGGTCGCCAAACTGTGGAAAGAACCAAGATGCCCTTCAACGGATGAATGGATAAGGAAGATGTGGTTCATATACACTATGGAGTATTATTCCTCCATCAGAAAGGATGAATATCCGACTTTTGTATCAACATGGACGGGACTGGAACAGATTATGCTGAGTGAAATAAGTCAAGCAGAGAGAGTCAATTATCATATGGTTTCACTTATTTGTGGAGCATAAGAAATAACTCAGAAGACATGGAGAGATGGAGAGGAGTAGGGAGTTGGGGGAAACTGGAGGGGGAGCTGAGCCATGAAAGACTATGGACTCTGAAAAACAATCTGAGGATTTTGAAGGGGTGGAGGGTGGGAATTTGGGTGAGCCTGGTGGTGGGTATTATGGACGCATGCATTGCATGGAGCACTGAGTGTGGTGCATAAACAATGAATTCTGGTACACTGAAAAGAAATTAAAAAATAAAAAATATAAATAAATAAATAAATAAATAAATAAATAAATAAATAAATACAGGTATATGGCCCAATACATTGTTATTCTCTACATACAAAATGCATACATCACACATGCACACACACACACACACACACACACACACACACACACTAACATAGACATATTCCACAAGCATAAACATATGAACTGACTTTCTCAATTTCTCCATTTTGTTAACTTTACCTTCATGGAGTCTGAATTTGGAGTCCGATGGAAAGGGCAAGGTACAGAGTTGACTTGATATAATAACTCAGAGTTTTTGTGGCCTCTTTTTGCCTCTTTTCTATACTTCAGCATAGTTCCACTGAAACTTCTGATGTACTTGGGCAATGCATTGGGTCATGCAGAATGTACTAGAAATTTTGAATTTAGAGAATTTAGTAATTGGGAACACTGGGGAACTGATATGATACAGGTAGATTAAAGTGTTTGCATTAGGTTAATTTTATTCAGAGCCTCATACCAGGAGCTTCAAAGAGGATAGTGTTTAACAGTAGAAAGAATTGGATTTAAATCTAGTTTCCTGACTTATCTTGACTGAATGAACTTCCCTAAGCCCCTATTCTGTCTATTAATTGTAGAATTATTATGAATACTAAAGGAGATATATAGATAGAGATAGAGATAGAGATATATACATATATAGATATAGATAGGTATAGGTATAGATGATATAGATAGATATAGATAAAGATATCAATATAGATATATATGTTTCCTATAAATACATATATAGGAAAAAATCTATTGTAATTTTGGCCACAAAAGAACTATTAAATTAAATTATTTTTCAAGGAAGTAAGGGAAAAGGTGGTAGAAGAAGAATCAATCAATATTCATTGAAATTCTACATGATCATTCAGAAACAAGGGCCAAGGTGACATGTATTATGTAGGTTTTCGAATTCTTATCTATTTTCTAAGCTCGACATAGCTCACCTATGGCATTCAATGGATAGGAGGAGTAAATATATTTAAAATGGTTCCCTGCTGACTACATAAGCTTGAGGAGCACCATAATATTTCTGTTGCAAATTAAAAGTTTTCAATATCAATCATTATGAAAAGGATTCTGTCCATAACCTTCTCCCAGGCAAGTTTGGCATCTTGATTATTATGACTATATGATTCAATCAAGCTTTATCATATTCGTCTTTATGTGACCAGATTTTATCTTCAGGTAGTTTTTTTTTTTTTTCAAGAAAAACTCAGAGTTGCTATAGTGTCTGAGTTTTTGCTTGCTTAAGACATTCTGTAGCCTTTATTCTGCAGAGCAACATGGTGAGTACTTGGGTCACCCTTTATTTTACACAGAACTTGGTAGATAATAATTTACCAATTTCTGTCATTGAATGTTGTGGAGGATTCTGGTATCAACCAATTCTTTCCTTTTATACATAATCTGTTTTATGGCTAAATGCTTGAATGTTTCTTTTATTAACATTTAAAGTCAATGACTCAACCAAATTATGTGTTGATTTGAGTCTCCTATGTCAATTTCTTTATCACTTTTTTGTGAATCATGATGTCAATGCCTTCTGCAGAGTCAGTTCTTTTTTCAGAGGAATTTTCTTGTAAAGATATGTATGCATACATATTTCTTGATGGGATCATCTTTGCCTAATACACACACATATACACACACTTATAATCTTATCTCTAATTGATTTATTATTTATCTATTTTCCTGGATGCCCTGTGATTGTCTCAGGTACTTCCTTTTTTAATAATTAGATTTTAAAACATATCTAGCCTGTTTCATGAATATTAGTGTTTATTAATTCTGTAATGTATTGTTTTGATCTGACTGCTTTGTTATCTCAACAGTCTCACTTGTCATCTCAATGTGGTATTATGTTTTCTTGTCTCTGAGATGTTATTTTACTGAAATCATGTTCTTTGTAAATTCTTCCATAGCGTAGAAGCACTCACAGGGAATTTTCTTCCTTTTATTGGGATATGTATTTTTTTCCACATTGTATTATTAAATCTTCTTTCCATTTTTTAAGATTTTATTCATTTATTTGACAGAGAGAGAGAGAGAGAGAGAGAACAAACAGGGGAAGCTGCAGGGAGGAGAGAGAGAAGCAGACTCCCTGCTGAGCAGGGAGCTTGATGTGGGGTTCCATCCCAGGACCATGAGATCATGATCTGAACCAAAAGCAGATGCTTAACCAAGTGAGCTACCCAGGCACCCACCTCTTTCCATTTCTTAAGGTGGGTACTCTAGAAACAGCCCTTGAGAGGGAGGATTCCAAGGTAAGGAATTTATTAAAGAAAAAAGTACTGCCAGGGGAAATCACAGAAGAAGCAAGAAGAAGGAAGGAGAGAAACCATGCAATGATGTGCTTTAGGCAAAGCCCTATAGAGAGTAGATTTAGCCTGTTCTTGCAGGAAAATTCTAGAATGTATGTTACAGCTCAGGGTTCCCTCAAACCAAATTAAAGAAAAGAGCTTTCATATTCTTTTCACTCATCAGTCTTTGGATGAACCCCAAAATGTTTGGGATAGATGGAGGAGGAGAAATACATTTTTGGGTGCTTTCATTTCTGCTGGACTGTAGGCAAAGCAGACTCAAGTAGCCCAAGGGCAGACCTCTGAAAAAGAGCCATGGATGCTGGTTGTTAGAAACAGATTCACAACAAAGGAAAGAACACACACACACAAACTTGTAAGAAAGGATTTAATGGAATCTGGGAAGAGCAACAGAAGTATCTGCTATACTTGTTGTATTATTTTCATCCATTATTTCAAATAGGTGATATAGTTGTCAAGGAGTTTCTTTTCATATCACCTATTGGTCAGGCTTACCATGAATAATCTCTGTCCAGATCTTTTAGTTATTCTTATATAGGGTAGATTAAATCTCTTGTATATCCTTCCTAATGTTTTTGAAACCTAATATTAACTCCCAAGTATATTTTCAGAAATGGAGCACAGAAAATTAGAGGAGGTAGAAGGGGAAGATGTCTACTGTGCATGGCTATAGCTGTGCAGATGGTCTGGATTCCACCGTTTCTTAAAAGATTTTATAATAGGTTCTATATCTGGATTCAGTCCACCAATTTGGGAGAATATATCATAGTCCTCTATCAGGATCTACTTGAACCTTTAATTTAATTTAATTTATTTATTTTATTAAGTTTAATTAGCTAACATACAGTACATCATTTGTTTTTTTTAATTTTTAATTTTTTTATTTTTTTTATTTTCAGCGTAACAGTATTCATTGTTTTTGTTTTTGATGTAGTGTTCAATGATTCATTAGTCACATATAACACCTAGTGTTCACCAGATCATGTGACCATCTTAATGCCCATAATCCAGTTACCCAAACCCCTATCCATCTCCCTTTTGCAACTCTGAATTTCTTTCTGGTTTTTCTATGTGTCTCTTTCTGTGCCAGTACCAAGCTGTCTTGATGTTCACAGCTTTGTTACACAGTTTGAAGTCAGGCATTGTGATGCCTCCAGCTTTAGTTTTGTTTTTCAACATTCCGCTGGCAATTCAGAGTCTTTTCTGGTTCCATACAAATTTTAGGATTGTTTGTTCCAGCTTTTTAGGTCAATCATACAATTTTTCATAAAGCCCTGAAAATGTCAGGATTTTCTTTGCCTGTGCTGAATCTTGATGATGGTAGGCAAGAACTTCTACTCTTAAAGATTCTACCTTGACTTTTCTCTTGGATTTCTTAATCTATTTTTCTCCAGATTTGGGGCTTACTCATGAAAATATTCTGCATCTTATTGATCTACTGCCTTTCCTCAGAATGGAATTTATAGAAGCTCCACAGAACCACACCATATAATGCTTTCATTCTTTCTTTGACTACTACTTTTTAATGTTTATAACATATGGTTTTATTATTTTACCTGGATGATGCTGTGGAATTTCTTTTTTTCATTTATTAATTTACTTAGAAGAGAGATTATGTGATCTAGATTTAGTCTGTCATTACAACTAGAATATTTACTGTCTTTGCAATTAAAATTCCCCTGTTAGTTTTGGTAAAGTAGAATATAATCCCTCTTGTCAAACCTCCTTCATATATTTACATCTTTACGTCTTACAGATGTTGAAAATAATGTAATTGTGTTGTTTGGATTGGTCAACTTTTTAAACTTACCTAAATTGCCTAAATACTTGGAATTGCAAAAATCTAATTTGGATATTAAAATGTTTCTTAAGGCATTTAGTCTCTAATCAGAACAAATAATTTTCAAAAAACCCTTAACCAAAATTAGAAATCATTTTAGTCATAGATTTTCAGTCTTTTTACCCCAAGAATGCAAAGGATAACCGTAATCATCCCTCCTTGTGAACATATCATGTGGCTAAATGAGAGAGTATCAGCCTGCTCTGCTTTGGTTCAGATGTCACTGAAACTGAATGAGTATTGCATACGTGGTGTCTACTTTCCTCTCTCTTGATAATGTATAGGCTGCTGAATATGCTATGTTGATGGAGTAATGACAGAGAGGATAAGGAACTAGAAAAGGACCACTGAAAGATTTCCAATGTGGAAAAGGGGAACAGCTTACATAAACATCCGTGTACATTTATTCTTTAAATAAGATGTAGAATTCTCCATTGCTTTCTCCTACAATGCTCACAGACTTCACGTGGTCAGTAAATTTTTCCAAGATGATATGTCCTAGTTGGTGAGATAGTCCTCTGAAGTCAAAGCTACTCTAAAAGGAAGCCTCCTAACTATAACAATTTGAAGAGGTTCTTCTTTTGGACTGTTGTTAAAAGAAGGCAGCTAACTAAAGTTTGGGGATGCCTGAGATTTTGAAAATGAAAGAAAAACACTGGGTTTTACCCATGTCATTTGATTGTTATACTTGCGATACAATTTTGCAAGAAAATTCCCTTGTCCCTATTTATTTCTACTGAGGCTTCCTCAATTTTAAGGGTTTGGACAATAAGAGAACTCTGGAGTAGGATAAACTAGATCACCAAAAAGGGAAACATAATGAAGAGGTAATGAGATTTTTACTGGAATATTTTTTTTCAGACAAAATATTTTTAAAAATACTTGGGATATGTCTTTATTATTCAGGTCAGATTTTGTTAGATCATTAGTAGTAGCTAAACATTTTTGGGATATGTGTTGGTAGTTTCTGTTTGCTTCCAACAGACAGGTGTGAATGATTCCTTCCTGTCAGCTTTCCCATTCTCAGAAAACTAGATTTGTCATCCTGTTGTTGGGGTCATAGAACCACCCAGTCATCAGATGCTGTTTGCCTATCTGCTTTTACAGGGAAGGAAACTGAAGGTGTTAGTAGAGGTTATTTAGGGTCGCTCAGTGAAAAGAAACCACAAGAAATGCTTTGGTAGATTTGAGTTTGGAGGAAGATAAGACCAAGTAAAAAAACAGTAGTTTGGCTATCAAGTGCCTTTTTATAAAAATGATTGAACATTTTATAAAAATGATTGAAAAAATCATTTCCTCTGTATATCCAAGAATGTATATTTTGCCTGCCTTTCCCATCAATCATAATGTAAAATATGAAGTGATTAAATGATCAAATCAGCATTTATAGTTTTCCAAACTATTTTGCTATACTCTTACCACAATGAATGTGTATAGGTATGTGCATATGTGTGTGTTTCATAAATCATATAAAATTACCTTTGTTTTAAGTCAAAACAGTCAAATATTGGCATTTTCATGTTGTTTTCTACTATAATGTAGATGATTCAAATGTTCTCAGTTTTGGATATAATTCATGAGTCATCCAAAAATTTACTTTTAGTGACTTTTTAAAATCTACTAAGACAAAACTTTAAACTGCATGTACTATATATATAAGGCAAGTATATCTGGGGGAGTCCTTAACTAATGAATGACATAGTCACAAGTATTAATTAGCTTTCATAGAAAAATAACATTGTTTTAAATGGGAAAAAGGTTTTTTTCATCTATTACTAGAGATATATGGAAAAAAGTAAGAAAGTGATGGTTCTTAGTTGGGCAAAAGAGTTTGTTGATATATTGAATAATGAATCATCAGGTTCCATGGTAGCTCAGTCTATGATGTGAATAATTTTACCCTATGCTCGTAGGTCTTATGTGGACTAAGAAAATTTTATTCCTGAAATTGCTTCAGCCAGTGCTGCAACAAGTACAAAAAAAAAAAAAAAAGTTCATTGAGAGAAAAATTGTTGATCGCTAAAAGGACAGCTTAGTTTTGCTCTCCTGGATTTGCTAACCACTATTGATTCTCTCTTCTTTCATATAACAGTACTCTAAATTTCCTTTAGGAACTGCCCTGTCCCTAGACCTCCCATGTTCTCAGCCAAGTGATTTACATGAGATTAATTCTATGTCCAGCTTCAAGTGAGCCTAATATTGGCCTAAGCTAATCAGTGTCTGTTATTTACCTAATAAATGGGTCATTGGTAGGCACATGATGTGATCCAGTGCAATCATAATGAATCTCAGAAGTTTTGCTGAGAATGCTGGAAAGAAGACTTTTCTTTTTTCCACTGGGTTTAGTATTCTGAGAATGCATGGTTTTGGATTACTGCGGCATTGTTGACACCATGAAGAGAGATATCCTGAGAACAAAGTCTGAAGGCAGAGGAAGTTAGAAAAAGGGACTTATATGACAATGGAGCTGGAACCCTGATAATATCTTGGATTTCTGGATCAAACTCTGCCTAAAGTCAGTCATAGTTTTGTTCTCCAAGCCAATCAATGCCCTATTTTATCAAGACACTTTTATTCAGGTTTATTTCTTACCAGAAATCAAAACCATCCTAACCAATATAGGTGGTTAATTTGAGGTTTGAAGAACTGCATAGGAAATGTGATTCTCAATAGGAATGTGATTTGAAGGAAAGACAGGGAACTGTTCAGACATGTCTATGCTTTTTTAACTATTAGAAGAAACACCAAAGAATCTTTTTGAACAGATCTTAATCATGGGTAAAATTTGGATAAATAATTAAAATGTATGTTTCATTAAGCATTTTTCCTGAGTATGAAAGTATATACCCATAAAAAAATTAAAATGACAAGTTTAGGGCAGAAAACATCAGTCACCTATAATTCTACCACCCAGAGGAAAACACTGTTGTTATTTTAGCATATTTGTTTAAATTCTTCCTTCCATTTTTATGCGGTAGAGATCACACTCTATATACAATTTTTTTCCTGCCTTTTTTCATTCAACACCAAATACACAGTTTTCCACATCATTAACAAGTCTTCATTTTTTACTTATTTTTAAATTTTTTTCAGTTTTCCGGCATATAGTACATCATAAATGTTTGTTGTAGTGTTCAATGATTCATTAGTTTCATATAACACCCATGATGAACATGTTCTCTTCCCAAGGAAATTACATTTTATTTAGGGATATGATACAAATACACATGGAACAGTGAATAGTGTGATCAATTGCATAACAAAAATCAATTTGAGAATATGACTGTTGTAAATGCTAAAAATAATCTGAGTGGTTTTTTTTTTAAGTTTTCAATTTAAAGTTGAGTTTTAGAAAATTGGGAAATTTCTCATGGTAAAGGTGGACTTTATAGGGGAATAGAGTATGGCTTGGGAGCAGGGAAAGGATGAGACAGTATATATATAACATATATATAATATATTGGAATATATAACATATATTCCAATCCAGTTGGGACATGATTTATGTAGAAGGAACAAAGGTGGGGCCCCTGGGTGGCTCAGTTAAGTGTCTCCCTTCAGCTCAGGTCATGATACCAGAGTCCTGGAACAGAGCCCTTCATCGTCTGTTGCTTTCTGCTCAGGGGTGAGGCTAACTTCTTCCTCTTCTCCCCAGTCCTGCTCTCTTGTGCTATCTCTGTCTCTCTCAAATAAATAATTTTTTTTTTAAAAAAGAAGGAACAAAGACTAGGATAAAGATTTAGTAAGAGTAAAAAAATAAGAGTAGATATATAAAATGTTTAGATTTTGGAGGACCTTATAAATCAGGCAAAAGTTTTCCATTTCTGTAGACCAATAAGGTGCATATAAAAATCTGGATAAATCTAAGACTTACTAGTTTCAGGGTCATAAAGAGGTCCATGTTGTTTTAAATGACATATTTTAACTAAGAATTGTGGAGGAAAGAGCCAAATGACATGAATGGGACTCTTCCAAGAAGACACAATGGAAACTGGTGTTGGTTTTTCTAGAGAATTTGAAATCAAGCATTAGAGCTAAATTGTGTACTTTCTTAAAGTTGTACTGTACTCCTGTATGCTTACATTATTTATTTTCCTCACTGTAGAAATCATTGTCATCATTAGCTTTACTTCCTAAAAGAAGAAACTAAGGGTCAGAGAAATTTCAGGGATAATAAACCAGCTCAAACTAGGTTAGTCTAGCTTAATATAAATATAACTATAGATTTGAATATGAAATAATTTGAGTCAGATTATTGGCCTTTGTAACCAAATAATAATGATGTAGTTGGAATTCCAACATGCGTTTTTTCCCAATCAGTCCTATGTTTTTTCTACCAAACTTCACTGCATTGTTAATGTTAATATTAGGTCCCTGCATCTTTAACTGTGGTAGCAAAATCATCAGTCTTTTCATATCATTACTTCCTTGTTTGTGAATTCTAACTATTCATTTATAATTTTGGCAATGGCTATATAGTCCAATCATTTATTTAAGATATCATATATCATAGTACAGTTGAAACTTTGTATTGTCTTATGACCCTTTGACTATCTGGGATGGTTTCTTTATACATGAAAGATAATTAGACTTAGTATATAATTCTTAGTTCACAGTATTTCCCCTCAAAATTCTGTTGGTATTGCTTCATTTGCTGCCTTTTGAAACACGGTGTGTGTCTGAGATGTTTGAAGCTAGCTTAAATTTTGTAGCTTTATTGGTAAACTCTTTATTTTTCTCCATGGATGTTTATAGGAATTTTTCTTCATCTTCCTAATATAAATTTGTGTTGGTCAGCATATGTCTGAATACAGATCTCCTTTCACCGTCTTTAAAAAAAAACAGAAGAGTTCTTCGGTCATATTTGATTATTACTTCTGATTTTTTTTCTCAGTAACCTCTGTAATTCTTGGGTTGGATTTCTTTGTTCTCTATAGCTATTGTTTTTCTTTTGTCTTGTTTTCATGCTTACCTATAACATTTTACTTGTGGGGGTCAAGTGTTTTCTAGGAGTTTATGTCTCTGGATTTAGACAGAAAAATAGTAATGTTGTGAGAATGGAGACAAAAAGCACATTGGTCACTTAAGACATATGTATGCACTAGGTGGTCAGCACTTGCCTTACTGAATCTTGGGTTGGACTATGAGGGAAGGATGTAGTATGTTTTGCTCTTTAATTTCAAGTAAGATATCTGTTCCAGTGGGATGAGACAGATGGACTAGTATATGCATTTTCTGTACTATACAGGAATCCCAAATATGAGCTGATCTTCGTCATGATCTTTTGTTCAGATTTGTAAAGTCAGGTTAGTTCTCTTTAACTGAGAACAAAATAATATAGCTTATTTTAGTAGCCAAAATCACTTTCATAGCTTTATAAATGATTGTTGCCCTATTGTTATGGAATTGTAAAGTGTCTGAAGTTTTATTTGTAACATTTTAAAAGGAAAATTATATAATATAAGCTTACAAATTTGGAATACATGGAAGTTGCTGGATATGTACCTTGGGAATGTCAAGGTTCTACTATATATGTGATTATATGAATTTATGTATTTTACAGATTATGTGTAATAGTAGTTAATATTTATTGAATGCTTGGTAAATACTATGCAATTGACAAGTATTTTACATATACTGAATCATTTAAACCTCATTAAAAGTACAGAAAGATAGTAACACAAGATTATTGCAAAGATCTAGGACTAAAGCTCTATCTTCTGAAATACATGATAAATCATGATGGTGAAACTTGATTGTTGCCATGTATTCCTCATTTGCAGAAGTAGACAGTTATAGATTTGTTTATGATAAGGCTAACGCAAGCCTGTTGCCCTCTGTTGATTTTTAAAAAGGAAGTTAGAGTAATTGGGAAAAAATCGAAATGAGGTAGTTCTAGATTCTGAAGTCATTTTTCTAGGTACTGTCCTCTGGACAGTACCATCAAGGCTCTCTCTGTCAGTCAAGGCTGCAAGAGTGTTTGGAATGCTTATGAGTACAGGGATTCTCAAGTATTTTAGTGACTATCAAACTGCTTCAAGTTTTCTTTCTTTCTTTTTTTTCCATTTCTTTTTATCCATTTCCTCACCTTATCAGCTGTATCTCAATTGGATAACACAGTAGAATGTCAGAAATACCCTGAATGCTGTGGTATGGTGGCAGGGCAGTAACAGGACGAGTGTAAGGAACCTTCAGAGAAACTTTGCCTCTTTTGCAGCTCTGCATTACTAATAACATTTCTTTAGTCCCTGTAAAGTATGTCCCTGGGAATGGGACTGATTAGAACATATTGTTTTTGAATATCTATTATTTGAATCATGCCATGTCAGTGAGTAAATGAACATTTGGCTAATCTATGCACACCTTCCTGTCATACATCCGGACTTGAAACATTACAGAGTCCTGCTAAGGCCTTAGACAATAGGATTTGTGCATCCGCAAAGTCAGAATCAAAGACTAATCCATATTTGGTTATTCTGAGTACACTAAAACACAGCAATTCATTTTCATTATAGATCGGGAATGCTGAGGAGAGGAGCTGATCCATTACTGAAATCTGCTATTCTCCATTAAGCTCGCTAAGGCAAGGGTCAATCTGACACTTCACTGTGGGAAAGCCATGGGGAGGAGGATCATCCCCAGGAGTGTGAAGTTGGCTGGGGTAGTTTGCATTGTATTTTTAGGCAACCAGATGTGTACTTTAAGTGAATGGCTTCTGTCAAAGCCTTCTGCAGTGTTAAATGTGTGGGATGATAACTGAGGAAGATGCATAAAACCAAATAGATGTGGAAAGGTTGTCTTTATAGAACATAGAAACTAAGATTTAAATACCTGTTTCGTTTCTTTGTAAATGGATCCCTATGGGCTAACACAGATTCCAGTGGGATAAAAGGGTCATGTCCTCTGCTGCTCTTAATGTTCTTAAATGTTTGGGAAGTATTTTAGCAGAGCTAACTTAAGAGTAGTTATCATTTCTTTCCAGGTGGTCACCCACTGTCAAGCTTTCTGAGCTATAAAGTTTATTTTATTTTATTTTAATTTAATTTTTATTTCCTTTCAGCATAACAGTATTCATTGTTTTTGCACCACACCCAGTGCTCCATGCAATCCGTGCCCTCCCTAACACCCACCTGGTTCCCCTAACCTCCCACGCACCGCCCCTTCCAAACCCTCAGGTTGTTTTTCAGAGTCCATAGTCTTTCATGGTTCACCTCCCATTCCAATTTCCCTCAACTCCCTTCTCCACTCCATCTCCCCATGTCCTCCATGTTATTTGTTATGCTCCACAAATAAGTGAAACCATGTGATAATTGACTCTCTCTGCTTGACTTATTTCACTCAGCATAATCTGTTCCAGTCCCGTCCATGTTGCTAAAAAAGTTGGGTATTCATCCTTTCTGATGGAGGCATGATACTCCATAGTGTATATGGACCACATCTTCCTTATCCATTTGTCCATTGAAGGGCATCTTGGTTCTTTCCACAGTTTGGCGACTGTGGCCATTGCTGCTATAAACATTGGGGTACAGATGGCCCTTCTTTGCCCTACATCTGTATCTTTGAGGTAAATACGCAGTAGTGCAATTGCAGGGTCATAGGGAAGCTCTATTTTTAATTTCTTGAGGAATCTCCAGACTGTTCTCCAAAGTGGCTGCACCAACTTGCATTCCCACCAACAGTGTAAGAGGGTTCCCCTTTCTCCACATCCTCTCCAACACATGTTGTTTCCTGTCTTGCTAATCTTGGCCATTCAAACTGGTGTAAGGTGATATCTCAATGTGGTTTTAATTTGAATCTCCCTGATGGCTAGTGATGATGAACATTTTTTTCTTGTGTCTGATAGCCATTTGTATGTCTTCATCAGAGAAGTGTCTGTTCATATCTTCTGCCCATTTTTTTAATGATTGTCTGTTTTGTGTGCGTTGAGTTTGGGGAGTTCTTTATAGATCCAGGATATCAACATTTTGTCTGTACTGTCATTTGCAAATATCTTCTCCCATTCTGTGGGTTGCCTCTTTGTTTTGTTGACTGTTTCTTTTGCTGTGCAGACGCTTTTGATCTTGATGAAGTCCCAAAAGTTCATTTTTGCTTTTGTTTCCTGTGTCTTTGGAGACATATCTTGAAAGAAGTTGCTGTGGCTGATATCAAAGAGGTTACTGCCTATGTTCTCCTCGAGGATTCTGATGGATTCCTGTCTCACGTTGAGGTATTTTATCCATTTCGAGTTTATCTTTGTGTACAGTGTAAGAGAATGGTCGAGTTTCATTCTTCTATATATAGCTGTCCAGTTTTCCCAGCACCATTTATTGAAGAGACTGTCTTTTTTCCACTGGATATTTTTTCCTGTTTTGTTGAAGGTTATTTGACCATAGAGTTGAGGGTCCATATCTGGGCTCTCTACTCTGTTCCACTGGTCCATGTGTCTGTTTTTATGCCAGTACCATGTTGTCTTGGTGATCACAACTTTCTAGTGAAGCTTGAAATCAGGTAACGTGATGCCGCCAGTTTTATTTTTGTTTTTCAACATTTCCTTAGCGATTCGGGGTCTCTTCTGATTCCATAAAAATTTTAGGATTATTTGCTCCAGCTCTTTGAAAAATACTGGTGGAATTTTGATCGGAATGGCATTAAAAGTATAGATTGCTCTAGGCATTATACACATTTTGACAATGTTTATTCTTCCGATCCAAGAGCATGGAATGGTCTTCCATCTTTTTGTGTCTTCTTCAATTTCTTTCATGAGTGTTCTGTAGTTCCTTGAGTAGAGATCCTTTACCTCTTTGGTTAGGTTTATTCCGAGGTATCTTATGGTTCTTGGTGCTATAGTAAATGGAATCGATTCCCTAATTTCCCTTTCTGTATTTTCATTGTTAGTGTATAAGAAAGCCACTGATTTCTGTACATTGACTTTGTATCCTGCCAATTGCTGTATGAGTCTAGTAGTTTGGGGAAGGAGTCTTTTGGGTTTTCCCTATAAAGAATCATGTCATCTGCGAAGAGAGAGAGGTTGACTTCTTCATTGCCAATTTGGATACCTTTTATTTCTCTTTGTTGTCTGATTGCTGTTGCTAGGACTTCTGATACTATGTTGAACAAGAGTGGTGAGAGTGGGCATCCTTGTCATGTTCCTGATCTCAGCGGGAAGGCTGCAAGCTTTATCCCACTGAGGATGATATTTGCTGTGGGTCTTTCAGAGATAGATTTTATGAAGTTCAGGAATGTTCCCTCTCTCCCTATACTTTGAAGCGTTTTAATCAGGAACGGATGCTGGATTTTGTCAAATGCTATTTCTGCGTCAATTGAGAGGACCATGTGGTTCTTCTCTCTTCCCTTATTGATTTGTTCTATCACATTGATTGATTTGCGAATGTTGAACCATCCTTGTAACCCAGGGATGAATCCCACCTGGTCATGGTGGATGATATTTTTAATGTGCTGTTGGATCCTGTTTGCTAGGATCTTGTTGAGAATCTTAGCATCCATATTCATCAGGGATATTGGTCTGAAATTCTCCTTTTTGGTGGGGTCTTTGCCTGGTTTGGGCATCAGGGTAATGCTGGCTTCATAAAAAGAGACTGGAAGTTTTCCTTCTGCTTCAATTGTTTGAAACAGCTTCAGGAGAATAGGTGTTATTTCTTCTTTGAAAGTTTGGTAGACTTCCCCAGGGAATCTTTCAGGTCCTGCGCTCTTGTTTTTTGGGAGGTTTTTGATCACTGCTTCAATCTCGTTACTAGATATCGGTCTATTCAGCGTGTCAATTTCTTCCTGGTTCAATTTTGGGAATTTATAGTTTTCCAGGAATGCATCCATTTCCTCTAGGTTGCTTAGCTTATTGGCATATAACTGTTGATAATAACTTCTGATGATTGTTTCTACTTCTTTGGTGTTAGTTGTGATCTCTCCCTTTTCATTCATTATTTTATTAATTTGGGCTTTCTCTATTTTCTTTTGGATTAGTGTGGCCAATGGTTTATCGATCTTATTGATTCTTTCAAAAAACCAGTTTCTACTTTCATTGATACGTTCTACTGTATCTATGGTTTCTACCTCATTGTTCTCTGCTCTAATCTTGATTATTTCCCTTCCTGTGTGTGGAGTTGGTTTAATTTGTTGTTGATTCTCCAGTTCTTTAAGGTGCAGAGACAGCTGGTGTATTCTGGATTTTTCAATTTTTTTGAGGGAGGCTTGGATGGCTATGCATTTCCCCCTTAGGACCGCCTTTGCTACATCCCATAGGTTTTGGACTGAAGTGTCTTCATTCTCATTGGTTTCCATGAATTGTTTAAGTGCTTCTTTGATCTCCTGGCTGATCCAAGCATTCTTAAGCAAGGTGGTCTTTAGCTTCCAGGTGTTTGAGTTCCTTCTGAACTTTTCCTTGTGATTGAGCTCCAGTTTCAAAGCACTGTGATCTGAGAATATGCAGGGAATAATCTCAGTCTTTTTGTATCCATTGAGTCCTGATTTGTGACCCATTATGTGGTCTATTCTGGAGAAGGTTCCATGTGCACTTGAGAAGAATGAATATTCTGTTGTTTTAGGGTGGAATGTTCTGTATATATCTATGAGGTCCATCTGGTCCAATGTGTCATTCAACACTCTTGTTTCTTTATTGATTTTCTGCTTGGATCATCTGTCTATTACTGTGAGAGACGTGTTAAGATCTCCTACTATTAATGTATTCATATTAATATGACTCTTTATCTTGATTAATAGTTTTCTTATGTAATTGGCTGCTCCCATATTGGGGGCATAAATATTTACAATTGTTAGATCATCTTGGTGGATAGTCCCTTTAAGAATTATGTAGTGTCCTTCTGTATCTCTGACTACAGTCTTTAGTTTAAAATCTAATTTATCTGATATGAGAATCACTACCCTGGCCTTCTTTTTAGGCCCATTGGCATGAAAGGTGCTTCTCCATCCCTTCACTTTCAGTCTGGGTGTATCCTTAGGTTCAAAATGGGTCTCTTGTAGACAACATATGGATGAGTCCTGCCGTTTTATCCAATCTGCAACCCTGTGTCATTTTATGGGCACATTTATGTCATTCACATTGAGAATGATAATTGATAGATACGTTTTTATTGACATTGTGTTACCTTTGAAGTCTTTCTTTCTGTAGATTGTCTCTATATTTCTGTTCATTGCTATTCTTAGGATTTTTCCTCTTTTATAGAACCCCCCTTTATATTTCCTGCACTGTCAGCTTGGTGGTTGCATAGTCTTTTAAGCCTTGTGGGTCTTGGAATCTCTTTATCTCTCCATCCATTTTGAATGTCTGTCTTGCTGGATAAAGAATTCTTGACTTCATGTTCTTCTCATTTAGTGCCCTGAATATATCTTGCCAGCCCTTTCTGCCTTGCCAGGTCTCTGTGGACATGTCTGACATTATTCTGATGGGCTTTCCTCTGTACATAAGGAGCCTCTTTGTCCTAGCGGCTTTCAAGAGATTTTATCTACAATTATGATTTCTCAATTTTACTATCAGGTGCCTTGATGTTTTTTTTGGAATCTATAATCTTGGGGGGAGACCGTTGTGCCTCTAGTACATGAACGCTGGTTCCATTTGCGAGATTGGTAAAATTTTCATGAAGAACTTGTTCCACTATATCTCCTAGTCTTTTTTCTTTCTCCTCCCCCTCAGGGATTCCAATAATTCTGACGTTGGAATGTTTCCTGGCATCATTTATTTCCCAGGTTCTGTTTTCGTGGCTTCTAAGCTATTTGTTCCAGGCTTCCTCCTGATCCTTTCTTTCTATCTGTTTGTCCTCCAGATCACTAATTCTATCTTTTGTCTCAGTTACCCTAGCTTTTAGAGAATTTATATTAGATTGGAACTCATTGAGAGCATTTTGAACATCATCCCTGGTGGCTTTCAGTTCTGCCCTAATCAATTCCATTTGGTCATCCATGGCTTTCTCCAACCTAGCTATTGCATGGATAATTGTTAGCCTGAATTCTCTTTCTGACATATTGTCTAAGTTGATAGCCTTTAGCTCTATTGCAGAAGGCCCATCCTCTGTATTTTTCTTCTGTTGGGCATTCCTCCTCCTAGTCATTTTGGTGAGAGATGGGTGAATAGATGTAGCTGGTTGTATCGACCGTGGTGCAGTCAAGGTGCACCCTAGAATGCTTCTGAGTAATCAGGATTCTGTACCCAAATGAGAAAAAAAAGAAAAGAAAAATAAAAAAAAGAGAGAGAGAGACAGGAAAAAAAGGGAAGATAAAAGAGAAGGTTCAGCCCAAATGGGCCACAAGGTAAGATTTATGAAGGATACAAACAAAAACAGACAAACAAAAAGACTGATAAAAGTATATGCCGAGAAAAAAAAAATATATATATATATAAGCAAAAAAAGGAAGAACCTCGTCAAAAAGAACCCCAAATATAAACTTTATATACTATCAGGACAAACACAAATACACAGAAACACTGGTGGAAAAAAAGATGGGAGAGTGGTTATAAATTCTCAGTGTGGGTGAGGAAGTTTATTTTGATTCTTCCTGGATGTATCTTGATATCTTTGTTAAAGGACTCAACTTTCCTAAGATAAAGGGGGATTAAAAATTGGTTTACCTATAGGAGTAGCATTGATTGGGGAAAGGGGGTTACCTTGAAGTTTAACTCTATATGAATATTAGAAAATAAAAATAAAGAAGGAATAAAGTAGACTAAACTAAACTGAAATTAAAAAAAATTTAAAAAATAGAAAAGCCAAAGAAAAACACAGGTGTATGTATCAAAAAGTTCAGGTTAGAAGGTTATTATGGAATTTGATGTACTGGACATCTCACTGTGATGATCAATAGATTAAAAAATTATCTATATAAAGAAAAAATGAACCAGAATAGTGGGAACGAGTTAAAAATAAAAGTTGTATCTATGAAGTAGTGGTGGTTGTTCTCTTGTAGTCTTCTTTTTTTTTTTTCTTTCCTGGTTTGTTTTCTGGGGGAGGGGGCTGCCACGTGGGTTTTCAGTCATTGATGTTCCCTGAATTAAGTCCTCCCTCCCCCCTCAAGGGGGTGGGCTCTGAGGAAACCGGTTTTTTCAGGCTTTTGTTCTCTGGGGGTTTTTATGTTTGTTCACTTCTTTTCTCTCGCCTTGACAGCTTTTGATGGTTTTTGGAGGTTTAGGCAACAGCAAACTGCACCCTGAACTCCCTCTCAGAGAGAAGCCTCAGTCTGCTCCCCTGTGGGTGCTGCAGAGCCCATGTAAATTCCTCCTTGGCCTCTGGCAGAGCACGTTCCAAGTCGCGGTCCCTGGGGATGCAGGATCTCCTGCTTGTACGCAAAACCAAGGCAGCTGTGGCTGTCTGGGCAGCTCCAGACCGCCAGAGAGGTTCCAAGCAGTGATCGCACACTGAGATTTTCCCGCTGGCCCGGTCTGGGAGTGCCTGGTCTTTCCATGTCTAAGAGAGCCTGGCTTGTGCGCACCTCTCCCAGGGGAGTGTGTGGGGCGCGAGCGTCTCAGGCTCTGCAAGCGTGGTGCATGGGTCCGAGAGCACCAGGCTGGGCCTTCACACACCTCTCTCAGGGGGAGTGTGTGGGGCGCGTGCATCTCAGGCTCTGATAGCATGGCGCAGTGTTCTGTCATCTGGGGAGGCTCCCAGCCCCTCACAGGAGCCAGACCCCACGCGTTTTTGGGGAGCTGTTGGCTCAGGGACCAAGACCTTTTATCTCTGCCGCACTCTCTGGCTCAGTGCCAGGGGAGGCTGCCCTGGTCCAGGGACTTAAGCCCCTGTCCACAACCTCCCCGATTCCCACAATTTCCCCCCACAATCCTTTGTTCTTTTTGAGTGCTTTCAACCAGACTCCAAGTTAATGCTGGCCCCCAGACACAGGGCACTCTCATATTGGGGTATTACTTTCCAATCGGTAGCCTCTGGTGGCTTCCTCCCCCTTTTGTTTACCTTCCGATATCAGTCCAACGTTCCCACTCCACTTTACCTCCCCACTGGTGTCTTCTGCCCCTGTAGAGATCCAGACGTGTATAATTCTGATCTCAGGCTGATTTCATGGGTGATCGGAGTTCTTTGGTAGGTAATCAGCTCACTTTAGGGTACAGGTTGAAATGGCACCTCCTCCTACTTCCCGGCCATCTTTTTTTTTTTTATTATTTTTTAATTGGTCCACTCAGCTCTCATTAACTTATATTGCACTACAACTTTGAACATTTTGTTCCTTTGCCTTGTCATTGTCCTTAGTGTTGAGTTCATGTGTATCTGTGATGGCATGTGCATGATGAGCACATATATGTATATCTTTGCTCTTCACTTAAAGTGCAAGCTTCTGACATGCAGAACATCTGGTTATTTTCCTTTCTTTTGCATTCACCTTGTGCTTTTGGATCCCTGTAGCACAAAGCTTGCTATAACTCCCTTTCCCACCAGACTGTGTTGGAAAAAGCTAATGCAGAAAAGCCATTCTTGAAATTATATCACAGAGACAGACTGGAATAAATTAAAGAAGTTAGTAATGAATCCTGAGCTTTAACTCTGGGTATGCCACATTCTGCCAAAATGACCTGAGGGAGGATCAGACAGCATGATCTCTAAGGCCTCTTCCACTTCAATCTTCTAGAATCTATCATGACTATTTTTTGTTACAGGTATATGGAATTGAGCTAGTGAAGAAATCTGCTATAGCAAGTCATATTCTTACTCTTGAAGTAATTGAATTCTTACTCTTACACTACTATTTTCAGAGGAGAGTTTAAGTAATTTTCCCACCGCTATATGGGTTAGAAATCTCTAGAGATAGAATATGAGTCCATCTCTGTAACTCCAAAGCCCATGTTTTTAACTACTGTACTATACCAACTTACTGCACTATGCGTTTTCCAGTTAAGTTTATAGGACTGACTCAGGCATACAAACATACAAACACATATACAGATAAAAGAACAGCAAGAGGCCAAGTGTGAACCTGATATGCTGTGGTTATCTGTGAGTGGGTGCTTTAACCCATTTCCTAAGAGTTGACCTGTGATCTAGGCTTGAACAGATCTGAAGTTAAAGCTGTTCTAGCATTTGAAAGTAGCCAGGAAGGGAGATGCTAAAAAGCAACATGGAAAATAAGGAGTTTTAACTAAGGGCACAAGAGCACAATTGCAGGAAACCCCACATTTGTGTAAGGAAAAAAGAAAGTAGCAGGCAATAGCATGAGGAAAGTCAGAGGAGAATGAGACAACAGACAATGGAAAGGTATCCACTATAATTTCCTCCTGATCTCTGTCTGGATTGTCTCTGTGTATTCCTTTACTACTTGTTTTTCAAGCCCTTAGCTCCAGTGATTTCTGCTACAACCTAAACAGGAATTTCAAATTTTCTTAATCTGCTAATGATGACATATAAATAGTGTATGAACATGAAAAATTCTTGTATCTGATCCATAGCACTAAAATGGAGGCAGCTTGTAAAGAGGAAAAACCTGACCGTTCCTAATTTAACATCGTCCTGTGAAATTGGGCAAGGAATTGCCCAACAGTTAAATGAGGGCCCAACCTTAGTACCATGGAAAATACTATAGAGTCACTTTCCCCCCAAACCTCAACTCCACATTGAAGTTGTAGACCTTTTATTAGGCCATTTATTTTTTTCCAAAGTGAGAATAGATCTCAGTAGCCCATTTGGTTTGAGAAGAAAAAGGGGCTGGGTGGTGGTTGGAGATCTGGGACATGATATAGAGAGATGGAAATTGCATGGTCCATTTCAGCTATTCTTTAAGGCAGGCATGTAGTGAAGTTGAATTGTACTTTAATTGAAGGAGCTCCTGGGGTGAAAAGCAATGACCCAGGTAAGATCAAATGTTCTGTCTTTGATCTGGGTACTATGAGGGAGGATCTTAGGGGCATGGTGAGTGGATTTAGAAGGAATGCTTGTAGCAGATTAGAATGAGAAAGAGACTAAAATCCGTTCTGTGTAGAAGTCTCTACCAAGAGGCTATTTCTCTGGGTGGCTAGAGTGCAACCATTGTATGAAGGTTAGCCATTAACTCCTTCCTTCATATGACTTCAGGTCTTCCATGTCCTATATTATTCAGCAACTCTCTCAACAAAACACAGCACATTTTCTTAGGTCATTTGTCTCACTAAGAAGGACCAGCTAAACTAAACTGTTAAGAGGATGGAGAAAGGCAAGAAGAAGCTTTCAGAAAGGAAAGGAGAGCAGAAAGACTTAGCAAATGCTCTCTGGATCCTGAGAGGGCAGTGCCAGAAAGATGGCAAGAATCTTCCTGGGGAATTAATGGCATCAAAATGAAGAGTCTTTTTGAGAAGCCCAAAGTTAGGAATAGAAAGTTATTTTCAGTAGGTGGAATGGTTATTTATTATCCTACACACCCCCTCTTGTGTATAATGTTACTTCTCAACTGTTTCCATGTGTATCATTCACTCTATTGATTAGCCGCTGCAAATTTAGAATGCTTCAGATCCAACATTTTGAGTCTTTTTTTTAAAAGATTTTATTTTTCTGGCAGAGAGAGTGAGAGAGAACTAGCAGGGGGGACAATGGGGAGAGAGAGGGAGAAGCAGACTCCCTGCCTGAGCAGGGAGCCAGATGTGTGGCTCGATCCCAGGATCATAGGATCATGACCTGAGCCAAAGGCAGATGCCTAACCATCTGAGCCACCCAGGCGCCCCCAACATTTTGAGTCTTATAACCCCGTAATTCTCATTAGTAAAAGTACTAAAGTTACAGCAAAGAAAATAGATATGTACAAATTTCATACATCTCGAAGACAGATGTGAATTTGTATAATTGCCTCTTTTAGAATTTCTGTGATTCTCCACCAATTCTATGGAAAAATAAGAATTGTTTGGCATGCAGGGTAGGCCTCTTCAGATAAAGAAGAAAGCAATGAATAGCTAAATTTTGATTAAGGTGATAATCTATGATTGCACACAAGTTATGCTGTCCCTTTAGCCTCTGAAGAACATTGAAACATTCCCAATTATTACAGCTGCATGCCAGGAAGCTCTTTAATTTTACCTCATGGACACATAGCAAAATAAGATTTTCCTGGTATCTTTAGGGGGAAAAAAGCAGTTTTGACCTGGTGGTCCTGTGAGAGGTCTGAGAAACATGTCTGGGAAAGCAGTTTTATGTTATATTCAAAGTACAAAAGTGATTATACAACAGTGAGCTGCTGGGTACCACCTAGTTGAAGCAGAAATACAGAGTTTGATCTGATTTTTGTTCCTTCCTATGGAGACAAGGTGGAGACCTGCAGCATTTCTTTCTCTGCATTAGTGACTCATGCTACCAGTGTGACCCAAGATCAGTTGGAAATCCCTGACATTCTAAAATAATCCTTATATAGGGAATCCCAGAGGCAAGGTAGACTCTCTTTCCAGTCCAGGTCCGAGTTAAATCCAGGGATCATGGACACCACCTGCAAATATGAGGTGGGATTCATACAACCTGGTTTTTGCCTAAATTTAGAACTGGACTTAAGGTACAATCAAATGAACCTGTGGTATGCCTTTTCTGGGTTCCATCGTTGTTGGTTTTTTTTTTTTTTTAATCATTATTAATGTTTCCTAGATATAAGAATTCAGAGGAAGAAAGATGATCACTGACTTTTAGGTTGTGGCTGATAGTTTTCAAATCATTTTACATTGCACTTCTTTCTTATTTAGCATTTATCAAAACCTACCACATGCAGATACCATGCTTTCACAAATATTGCATAATTTAATTATATAGATCCTATCCTGTGGATCTGATTATTCTCATTGTACAGATGAATTATCTGACTTTCAAACATTTAAATAACTTGCCTAAGGTCCTGAGGCTTATAAATATGTATATAAATATCCATCTACATCTGCTTGATTCAAAAAGGTGCTGGTTCTATCACATGCCATGCCAATTTCTGTGACAGGTGGTTATGATTCAAAAGAGCACAGAGAGACAGAGCTTAACACACATACATTGCTTTCTTATTTGTCTTAGCATGCTCACCTCATTTTGACTGCCTTTTCATGTCTCAGTTTGTTCTGAGCTGGATTCACTAATCTCTCTATTTATAGTATTGCTCTGACTCACTTCCAAGATTCAATCTAGAAAGTACAAGAACCTAGTAGCAGGAAATATTTTTTATCCCATTCCAACACTAATAAATTGGCAGTAACTGCTTAGAATACTTTTGAGTTCTTATGTGGTGGTATCCAGGAATGGGTGCTGTGATCAATTACTGATTCCTATAGTAGGCATGACAGTGCAGAAGACATGTTTTACATATTTGATATCCCTAATTTAAGCAATCTCAAGCTCCACTTCTGGTGCAGAGAGAAGTAAGTGTATGTGTCAGTAATGTATATTACAACCTTTGACAGAGTTCTTGCTACTTTGACCAATGAATCCTCATGTAGTTCCCTGAGTTAAAGTTAACTGTTTTGCCGCCCACTTTTACTACATACCTTTATTCTGATAAGGCAATAACTTTACTCAACTTCTGAAGGATAATTTATACTTGAGTTAATTTTCATGACTTTCTATTCCTTGACACTAAATGAGGCATGACTAAAACACTGAACATGAAAGCTGCCTGTCTAGAATCTGCATCTCAAGCCTTTAGAATCTCCTAAAAATTTCATTTTGTTTTAAATGCCACGTAGTTTTATTTTCCTGTACCTCAATTGAAACTTACCATAACTTGAAGATAAACATGCCTTGATACACAGTCTAAATTTCTACTACAATTTCAGCCTTCTCCATATCTGTCCTATCTTAGTGGAAAGGTATGGTGCCAGATTTTATCCTATATGGATACAGCTTATGCTGGATCTAAATGAATGAACATTTCTGTGATATAGGGATTTCAATTCTGGATATATGAGGATGTACTATTTAAATAACTAAGATTCACTACTCATGTTATTCTTGGTCTCTATAATCTTGGGACTTTGATAACTATAGACCAAATTCTGTAAAACAGTAAAACTAAAATTGGGCCCAATTTCAGATACCCTTACACCAGTGAAAGCATACTAATAAGCTCCAGATCTGATTCTGGGTATTTAAAAATAATGAAAAAAAAACTTGATACAGGTACATAGTGTGTAAAGTCAAATGATACTAGGCACATATTACCAAAAGCAGAAACCTTTCCTAGCCTTTCTTTTCTACTCTGTAAAGTGGGGATTAAATCTCCCCAACAGGTTGTTGAGCCAACATATTAGCACAGTACTTTGCCTATCTAATAAGCATTAAATGACTAATCATTAAATCATTAATGTTAACCTGTACACCCTAGTAAAGACTGAAGTGCAAGACAACCCATTGCCATATTTAGCAGAGATCTCTATGGATTTCATTTTCCCACTCAGTAAATGGGAATGAAACCCTGAAAGCACTGAGAAATGAACTAGCATGTTTCTTTAACCAAACAGAAGAATTGATTAAAAAATGAAACTTTTACATACCCTCTTCCCTCCCTAAGTGTCCTGAAGAACCCTATTGACAAATACAAAGTTGTCAAATATAAGGCAAAGAATATGATGATTTGATTGCTGAAGAGAGGTTTACCTAGCAAAGGATCATTTTGAATATAAAGGGAGAGAAAATCCCCTTTCACTTTCTTTTTTCTTTTTAATTTTTTATTTATTTTCAGCATAACAGTATTCATTGTTTTTTCCCCACACCCAGTGCTCCATGCAATCCATGCCCTCCCTAATACCCACCACCTGGTTCCCCCAACCTCCCACCCCCCCACCCCTTCAAAACCCTCAGGTTGTTTTTCAGAGTCCATAGTCTCTCATGGTTCACCTCCCCTTTCACTTTCTGATTAATATTCTTCTTGCTTAACAGACACCAATGCTTAGGAGACTGGGGAAGTCATCTGCTTTTGCAATTTGATCATACCTTCAGATTATCGGATGATAAATTTGTTATAAGAAATGATAAAATCTGTAATTCTTCCCACCCACAGAAATGCATAAAACCAATTTCCCTCTTCAGGTTCCTGAGAAATAAACATGCCAACACGGAAAGTCTGTTTATCATGGCTGTCATAATTAGGTCCAACTGGGGAAGTCAGTTTCCTTTTGCAAATGATGAACTTCAAGTTCCAACTAACAAACACCGTTTCGCAGGACACGACTAACAACCTTCAGTCACTTATCACTACTCCCAAATGCCAGGGTCATCAGACACAAGGCAGGTGTTCCTCATTCCAGTTCATTAACCTAAAATTGTTGCATCATTTTACCAGTATGAAGATCAAAAGAAACTGAAGTGGGGGTCAAAGAAACTCCCAGTTTCTTCTGTTGCACTTCTTGCCAGCGTAGTGAAAGAAAGAGAGCAGTGCATGGCTGGAGCAATTGCCAAACCACTGACCTGACTAACAGGTCAGTGATTTATAATGTCTGGACTTATGAACCAAATATAGAACTAAAATTTCTGCTTAAAAATCATAAAGATCATACTATATGCATACATATATATCCATATGCATATATATGTATGTGTATACAATATCACCATTTCAATTAGGAGGAAATATCAGGAATTGCATGTGTGGTGGGAGAGGGTGTGATTGAAGAAGGATTCTATTTAATGAGATAATATAATAAACTGAGAAATCCCATTTGTTTTACTCTCAGGATTGAAAATCTTCCCAAAATGATGCATGCTTCCTTTATAATAAATGTAGTTTAGTGACATTTATGGGTTCACTAAAGAAAGGCAGATAAGGAACAGTATACTTAGCATTAGCCAATATGCCACAAACAAACTGGGTATAATTGGGAAAGCTGTTCGATTTTTCTGGACTGTGATTTCTGCTTTGGTTTGGATAAATACTACAGCTCTTATGAGAAACCAAGAAGACAATGCATGTGAGGCAAGTAATATATTACATAAGAAGAAAGCAAAACTCAGAAACAATGAGTGACTTTCAGAAATGATGTGTGACAGCTGGTGTACGCAGTTAATACAGAGCAGAGTCAGACTGAACCCACACATAGTTAGCTCCCCCACCAGTATTCATTCTTCTATGATTCATTGACCACGTATTTCCCAAGGATTAGAACCAAATCAAAAGCCTTATATGGTTTAATTTGGCAAAAGAATGACATCTCCTTTGTAATGCCACAGCCCAAAAGGCACCTTTCTATCACTGCACTTAATTCATTATATTATAGATATCTATTGCTTGTTAGTCTCCTCATTACACTGTGGGCTCTTCAAGGACAGGGACTATGTGTCATGGATCTTTCTATAACCACAGCCTAGTCTGGTGTTCAGCAATACAGGGAGCATTCAGTTAATGCCTGGGGTAAGAAAAAAAAAAAGGAGGAAGGAATAGAGGGAAGAATGAGCGATTCCAAAGGCACTTTGAACACCTTCCTTGTTGTTACTTATTTCCTGGAAGTAATTCTGACTCTTTGAACTTTCTGGCAGTTTGAGTTCTGGATAAATGGGAGTTTACTAGGATGCCTAACTAATTGGAAATTCTTGAATGCTTTAGTGATAAAGCAATCAGCTCAGCCAAATCCCCAGTCATATATCAGCTAATCAATAGGGATGTTTAGGCTATACCAAGATTTTCTAACATCTGTCAAGACTGATGTGGAAGAGAAAAACCTTTCTTTTCTCTTGGGGATTTTGTATGAGAAAATGCCCTGGGTAGGAATAGGGTGATTCAATTCTCAAATGACCTAATTATTATTAGGAAGACTATAAAAATGAAGAAGCAGGGAGGAGGAAGGGGGAACAAAGGGAGTTAATAATGCTCTCATTTCACCCTTACAAACAGATATAAAAATATGTTAGACCCCTAACTTGCTAGATTCTCTTAGAGGACTATAAGAAGTGAATAGTTGGGAAGAGAGAGATGGTTAGGAAATTAAAATAAGGGAGAAGGTAGACACAGAAATAACAGTAGTGTGTGGTGCCCACACCTCCTACAGGACTTGGGGGAAAAATGGCTCCCAGTAGCTTTCCCCTTTTTAAAATATTCCCTCACAGGATTAATGAATTTGAATTACTATGCACACTTCCCACCCCCATTCCTTAAACACACACAGACTTATAAATCTTAGCTTTTCCTGTACCACCTGACATCTTCACATTCCTAGAGCTGAGAGTGTATGTCTTTACTTCTGATTTAAAGTTATTTGTAATCCCTTCATTTAAATATATCTGTTTTAAAAATAGTATTAAGGATTTTTTTGGAAGGGGTGGGAAGGCAAACGTCCTTTGATACATACCCACAGTTTGTCATACAGTGGGGAAGGAAGGAAGTTGGTAAGGGAAAAGTATGTTGATATTTGAGTAGACATTTTAAGATTTTATTCTTGATACTTTGGAGAGTTTTTCTCTCTTCATAATTCAAGGAAGATTATGGGTGAGCTCTGCCTCTTTCCAAAGTGATGAAATCAATGTTCATTGCCATGGAATAGATTCAGATGTCATTGGGAAGACCCAGTTGCAAAAGCTTTTAAGATTCCAACTATTTTGCCAGGAGTAGGTGTATGTATCTCAAACAAGTTCTATACTCTGTGAAAAGTATGATTATGTTCAAGCTGTAGTGCATAAATAATGCCTTTCATCATTTTGTGAAAATAGTTATATGCCCATAGTCTTGAGAGTGGGTAAATGAGAGGAGACTACTATTTTTTTAAGATTTTATTTATTTATTTTACAGAGACCACAAGTAGGCAGAGAGGCAGGCAGAGAGAGGTGGGGGGGGAGCAGGCTCCCTGCTGAGCAGAGAGCCTGACACGGGCTTGATTCCAGGACCCTGAGATCATGACCTGAGCCGAAAGCAAAGGCTTAACCCACTGAGCCACCCAGGCACGCCTGAGACTACTATTTTTAAAACACCAATTTTGTGCCCATGTGTTATAGAATCTGCATATGTTATTTTATTTAATCTTCACCAAAAAATAAGTGTTAGACTATTTTCCAACTGCAGAAACAGAGGCATCAGAATTTGGGCCCAATAAGATATTCAGATCTTCAAATTGTCTCCTAAGTCTGGCTATAGAAGTTATATGGATAGGGACTTGAAAAGATACTGTATAAATTAGTAGTCTACAGAAGAAGATTGGTAAATTCAGGTAGTCTTTATTTTCAGTGTGTGTGTGTGCATGTGTGTGTGTGTGTTGGTTGAGGGTAAAGGGAATGAAATACCAACTTAGATTCTCCTCAGTGTGATGAAGCTTAGGAGCTGAGAATCTATCACCACCTATGGAGCACTAATTTAGATTCATTCATTCACATTGTCTTATTTTTCCCCTGTCTCCCTAGGAGTTCCTTGAGCAAGGTGGAAAAAAAAGAAAGAAAAAACACCACCTGAGCAGGTTTTCCCCTATCTGTTTTCAACAGCATGTTCTAGAATAGATGATTGCCTTCCCCCAAAATTCATCCTTATACCTCTTCATCTTTAAGACTCACTTCACTTACTTATATCCCTACTTCTGCATCCTTATCAATGCTCTCATGAGCCTTGCTAATCAAGAGAAAACTATTGGGGGCACCTGGGTGGCTCAGTGGGTTAAAGCCTCTGCCTTTGGGGGCACCTGGGTGGCTCAGCGGGTTAAGTCTCTGCCTTCGGCTCAGGTCATGATCTCAGGGTCCTGGGATCGAGCCTTGCATTGGGCCCTCTGCTCAGCAGGGAGCCTGCTTCCCCCTCTCTCTCTGCCTGCTGCTCTGACTACTTGTGATCTCTCTGTGTCAAAAAAATAAATAAAATCTTTAAAAAAAAAGAGGGAGGGAAAATTTGGGGGCCTTAGAATGTGCTAAAATATGCCCAATATCCTGGGACAGGTAATGACTCAGTATACTGACAATGTCAACCCATTGACAAGTTGAAACACAATCCTCCATCCCTTAAAAGATGTCCCATCTCATAGAAGCCAAAACAACAGCTTTGTAGAGTCAGCCTCCCATGAGATGCTTAAGATAAAGTTGCCTCATTAACATACTGCCCCCAACTCCATGCAAATGTGATGTGGTGACATTAAAAACTTTACAGAAATGGAGACCCTTTGTGAAAAGATGTCCGGATGTTCTGTCTATAGTTCTAAAGTTGCTATCAATAGTTGGCTCCTCCAAATCATCATATAACCATTTCAGAAGACAAAGCTGATTTTATTACTTCCCACAATAAGGGTAAATACTACTTCTACAAAACCTCAGCATGTCTCAGATGAGGTAAAAGAAGGGCCAGAATTTATTGAGAATTGGGAGTTTGATTTAAGGTGGGTCTTTCAATGTGGCAATTTGATTAGGAGTGGGTAAATATGATATGACAGCACAAGATAGATGGAAATAGCAAACTGAAGATTTTAAAATGAGGGATTGAAATAATAATAGGGTGTTTTCCACAAAGAGTTGATGGATATTTCAGGAAGTTCCTGTAATGAACAACATAATGATTTGATGTATATATTCATTGCAAAATGATTACCAGAATAAGTTTAGTTAACATCCATTAAGACACAGTTACAGTGCTCACTTCAGCAGCACATATACTAAAAAAATAAGACACAGTTACATCTTTTTCTTCTAATAAGAAGTTTTAACATCTACTCTCTTAGCAACTTCCAAATATATGTTATTGTTCACTATAGTCACCATGCTGTACATTATCCCTCCAGATTTATTCTTCTGTAAATGGAAGTTCTACCTGTTGATCAACTTCACCCATTTCATCCACACTAACTCCCTATCTCTGGGAACCACAAATCTGTTCTCTGTATTTATGAGGGTTTTTTTGTAGATTTCATATATTATATATACATTTACATATGTAATATATGAAATGAAATATATATATACATATATATACATATACACATATATATATGGATAATATAGTATTTATCTTTCTCTATCTGACTTATTTCTCTAAGCATACTGCCATCAACATCAATCCCTGTTGTAAATGGCAGGATCTCAATTTTTATGGATGAATTAAATTCCATTATACACACACACACACACACACCTCTCACATTTTCTTTATCCATTCATCCATTGATGTACACTTAGGTTGTTCCTTCCCATGCCTTGGCTATTGTAAATAATGCTGCAGTGGACATGGAGAGTAAAGGTACCTTTTTAAGATAGTGATTTTCTTTCTTTCAGATAAATAGTCAGAAGTGGAATTGCTGTATCATGCGGTAGTACTATTTACATTTTTTGAGGAACAACTGTACTATTTTCTATAGTGGCTGTACCAATTTACGTTCCCAGCAATAATCCACAAGGGTTCCCTTTTCTCCATATCCTCACCAACACTTGTTATTTTTAGTCTTTTTGGATGATTGTCATTCTAATAAGTATAAGGTAGTATCTAATTGTGTTTTTGATTTGCATTTCTTGATGATTAATGATTTTGAGAACATTTTCATGTACCTGTTGGCCATTTGTATGTCTTTAGAAAGATGTCTATTCAATCCCTCTCCCCATTTTTAATCAGATTATGTATTTTATATTGTTGAGTTTTATTAATTCTTTATATATTCTGGACATTAATCCCTTATCAGACATATGATTTGCAAATATTTTTCCCATTTTGTATGTTATCTTTTCATTTTGTTGATGTTTTTCTATGCTGTGAAAAATCTTTTTAGTTTTATGTAGTCCCAGTTCTTTATTTTTGCTTTGCTGCCCTTGTTTTTGGTGTCAGATCCAAAAAATCATCACCAAGATCAATGTTAATGAGCTTACCAGCTATGTTATCTTCTATGAGTTTTATGGTTTCAGGTCTTACATTCAAGTCTCATACAATTTAGAGTTAATTTTGTTTATGATGTAATATAGTGGTCCAGTTTCATTTTGTGGCATGGTGTTCAGTTTTCCCAACACCATTTATTGAAGAGACATTCCTTTCCACATTGTATATCCTTGGCTGCTTTGTTGTAAATTAATTAACCATATATGCATGGGTTTATTTGTGTCAGATTTTATGCCAATATCACACTGTTTTCATTACTATAGCTTTGTAATATAGTTTGAAATCAGGAAGTTTAATACCTCCAGTTTTGTTAGTCTTTCTCAAGATTTCTTTGGTTATTTGTAGTCTTTTGTAGTTCTATACAAATTTTAGGATGGTTTGTTCTATTTTTGTGAAAAATATCATTGGAATTTTGAAAGGGATTGCATTGAATCTGTGCACATTGGATTATCTGGACATTTAACAATATTAATTTATTCTAATCCATGAGCATGGCATATATCTGTATTTGTGTCTTTAATTTCTTGTATCAGTGTCATAATATCTGATTACAAGTCTTTCACCTCCTTGGTTAAATTTATTTCTGGTATTTTATTTTATTTAAAAACTTTTTTAATATAGTTGACAAACAATGTTATATTAGTTGCAGGTTTATAATACAGTGATTTGAGAAGTTATGTGATATGCTATGTTCACCATGAGTATAGCTACATACACCATAAAATGCTATTACAATATCATTGACTATTGACTATATTCCTTATGTTGTGCCCTTTATTCCCATGACTTATTAATTCTATAACTGGAAGACAGGCTTCTATTTATTTTGTTCTTTTTAATGCAATTCAAATAGGATTGTTTTCTTAATTTCTCTTTCTGGTGGTTTGTGATTAGAGTATAGAAATAAAACTGATTTTTGGATGTTGATTTTGTATTGTGCAACTTTACTGAATTCACTTATTAGTTCTAAGAGTTTTTTGGTGAATCTTTAGTGTTTTCTCTATATAAGATCTTGTAGCTTGCAAATAGATATAATTTTACTTCTTCTCTCTAACTTGGATGTCTTTTATTTCTTTTTCTTGCCTTGTTGCTTTGGCTAGGACTTCCAGTACCATATGAAACAAAAGTGATGAGAGTGAGCACACTTGTCATGTTCCTGATATGAAGAGAAAAACTTTCAGCTTCCCATCATTGAGTATGATGTTAGTTATGGGCTTGTCATAGACGGCTTTTACATTTCCTCCATACCCACTTTGTTGAAGATTTTTATCACAAATGATGTTGAATTTTGTTAAATACTTTTTATGCATTTTTTGAGATGATCATATGTTTTTTGCCCTTTATTTTATTAAAATAGTGTTTTCACATTGATTTATAGATGCTGAGCCATCCTTGCTTCCCTGGACTAGATCCTACTTGGTCATGGAGTACAATCCTTTTTAATGTATTGAATTTGGTTTGCTGATATTTTGGTGAGGATATTTGTGTCTAAGTTTATCAGGGTTATTGGCTGGTAATTTTCTTTTCTTGTAACATCTCTCCCTGACCAGTTTGGGTATCAGGGTAATGCCAACCTCATAAAATGAGTTTGGAAGTATTTCTTCCTCTTCTATTTTTTGGAAGAGTTTGGAAAGGATTAACCTGGATGGTATTATGCTAAGTGAAATAAGTCAAGCAGAGAAAGACAATTATCATATGTTTTCACTCATATGCGGAATATAGGGAGTAGCACAGAGGACCATAGGGGAAGGGAGGGAAAAATGAAGGGGGATAAATCAGAGAAGAAGATGAATCATGAGAGACTGGACTCTGGTTAACAAACTGAAGTTTTCAGAGAGGAGGGGGTGGGGGGATAGGATAGCCAGGTAATGGGTATTAAGTAGGGCACGTGTTGTGATGAGCACTGGGTGTTATATGCAACTAATGAATTGTTGAACACTACATTAAAAACTAACGTGTACTATATGGCGGCTAACTGAACATAATAAAAATTAAAAAAAATTAAAAAGAAGGAAAAATGCTTAGCATTTTGAATGATAATCATTAAGCACTGAATTAAAAGTAGTAATTATTTCATCAAACACTGCAGTGGATGCACATGTTGGATTATCCACAGACAGAAATACATAAAAATGTAGCAGAGATTAGGTAACTAATTCAGATAAATGTAGCTCATGTATCTGCTGAAGACTGACTCAACCTAAGTCCTCAACAAAATTGTCAAATATGGGTATGGTCTACTAAAGACACCATGCTCTTGCTGTCAGATTTGCTGTCTACAGTACAATAAGACAACTGGCACAAGAATTTTACAAGGACATTTATTTAGGTGATGAAGTGTTTTTCCACAGCATTAATTTTAATTAGTGATAGATTATTCTAGCATATTGACACATATCTATCTGTGTTTAATCAAAATCTTGGACTTCTGGTTATTTGTAATGTTTCACTCTGACAGAAACTGATAGATCTGCATCAATCTCCATCCTCCTCTTACTTAGTAACTGAACTCTCAACTTTAGCTCAGTTCATGGCTGCTGCATTTAAAAACTACCTTTCCCATACTCTTTTGTAACTTTGGCCTTGTGATTATATTTTGGCCAGTGGGATGTGAGTAGAAGTGGTATATTCCACTTCTGATTTTTACCCCTAAAAATGAATTAGTGCTCCATGCTCTTGTGACTTTCTTACTTTCTTCTTGGCTGAAAGATAATGAGAACTATAACAGTAACTTTGGTTCAAGAGATCAAAACTATATGTTAAGATTAGAAGTGCTCTTTGTCCAGTCCTGGACTACTTGCTTTGCCAAAAAAAAAAGTCAATTTGTGCCACATATTTAGGAAGGGGGGTTTCTTCTTGTTATATAACCTATAACCAAAATACCTTCTTAAGCAATGCTTTGATTATTGCTTTTATATCGGTGAACTTGTAACTACTTCTGTGGACAAATTCTTTGTAATAATAATTTTTACTCAAATACTATATATATTTTGAGGCCTCTGTGACATATTTTGAAATAACTCAGCCACAATGTATGAGAGTGCCAATTTTCCTGTGCCTACACTTACTCTAGTTATTGTTATTTTTGTTTTTATCATTGTCAGTTGAGAAGAGAAAAATATAATATTTTAATTTGTGTTTACTTGACTACTTGTGAAGTTGAAAGTTTTCCTTTCTTGAAACATGTTTTTTTTTTAATTTTGAGACTTTTAAACCTTTTTTTTTTACTGTCTTGCATGTCATTTGATTTGTTTTGATTTTTTTGTTTCAAGTTTTATTTAAATTCCAGTTAGTTAACATATAGTATATAGTATTGGTTTCAGGACTAGAATTTACTGATTCATCACTTATATATAACATCCAGTGTTCATCACAACAAGTGCCCTATTTAATATCCATCACCCATTTAACCCATCCCACCACCCACCTCCCCTCCAGCAACCCTCAGTTTTTTCTGTATGGTTAAGAGTCTGTTTTATGGCTTGGTTTGCCTCTCTCTCTTTTTTCCCCTGTGCTTATTTCATTTAATAAATTGCCCATATGAGTGAAATCATTTGGTATTTGTCTTTCTCTGACTGATTTATGTCACATATGTCACATAATGCAATCTACATGTCATAATACATACAAGATACATGTCATTGCAAATGGCAAGATTTCATTTTTTTTAAGATTTTATTTATTTGTTTGACAGACAGATCACAAGTAGGCAGAGAGACAGGCAGAGAGAGGGAAGGAAGCAGGCTCCCTGCTGAGCAGAGAGCCTGATGTGGGACTTGATCCCAGGACCCTGGGATCATGACCTGAGCTGAAGGCAGAGGCTTTAACCCACTGAGCCACCCAGGTGCCCTGATTTCATTCTTTTTGATGGCTGAGTGATATTCCATTATAGATATATACCACACTTCTTTATCCATTCACCGGTTGATGGACAGTTGGGTTCTTTCCATAGACAGGCTATTGTTGATAATAGTGCTATAAATATTGGGGTGTATATATATCCCTGCTAATCAGTATGTTTGTACCCTTTGAATAAATAATAAGTAGTGTAATTATTGGGTCGTGGATAGTTCTATTTTTAACTTTTAGAGGAACCTCAATACTGTTTTCCAGAGTGTCTGTACCAGTTTCCATTGCCACCAACAGTATAAGAGTGTTCCCCTTCCCTCACATCCTCACCAACATCTGTCATTTCCTGAGTTGTTAATTTCAACCATTCTGGCAGGTGTGAGATGATATCTCATATTCATTATTTGTATTTGTATTTTTTTTTCTTTCTTGGGGGAGGGATGGAGAGAGAGGGAGAGAGGGAGAATCCCAATCAGGGCATGGAGCCTGACATGGTGCTCAATCTCACAACCTTGAGATCATGACCTGAGACAAAATCAATACTTGGACACAACTGACTAGGCCAGGCAGGCACATCTGGTATCTAATTTCTTAAAAAATATACAGTGGAAAAAATACAGTCTCTTCAATAAATGGTGCTGGGAAAATTAGACAGTTATGTGTAGAAGAATGAAACTCGACAATTCTCTTATACCATACACAAAGATAAATTCGAAATGGATAAAAGGCCTCAACGTGAGGCAGGAATCCATCAGAATCCTAGAGGAGAACATAGACAGTAACCTCTTCAACATTGGCCACAGCAACTTCAAGATATGTCTCCAAAGACAAAGGAAACAAAAGCTAAAATGAACTTTTGGGACTTCATCAAGATCAAAAGCTTCTGCACAGCAAAAGAAATAGTCAACAAAACAGAGAGGCAACCTACGGAATGGGAGAAGATATTTGCAAATGACAGTACAGACAAATGGCTGATATCCAAGATCTGTAAAGAACTCCTCAAACTCAACAGACACAAACAGATAATCTTGTCAAAAAATGGGCAGAAGACATGAACAGACACTTCCCCAATGAAGACATACAAATGGCTATCGGACACATGAAAAAATGTTCATCATCACTAGCCATCAGGGAGATTCAAATCAAAACCACATTGAGATACCACCTTACACCAGTTAGAATGACCAAAATGAACAAGACAGTAAACAACGTGTGTTGGAGAGGATGTGGAGAAAGGGGAACCCTCTTACACTGTTGGTGGGAATGCAAATTGGTGCATCCACTTTGGAAAACAATGTGGAGATTCCTTAAGAAAGTAAAAATAGAGCTTCCCTATGACCCTGCAATTGCACTACTGGATATTTACCCCAACGATACAGATGTAGTGCAAAGAAGGGCCATCTGTACCCCAATGTTCATAGCAGCAATGGCCACAGTCACCAAACTGTGGAAAGAACCAAGATGCCCTTCAATGGATAAATGAATAAGGAAGATGTGGTCCATATATACTATGGAGTATTATGCCTCCATCAGAAAGGATGAATACCCAACTTTTGTATCAACATGGACGGGACTGGAAGAGATTATGCTGAGTGAAATAAGTCAAGCAGAGAGAGTCAATTTATCATATGGTTTCACTTACTTGTGGAGCATAAGGAAAAACACAGAGGACATGGGGAGATGGACAGGAGAAGTGAGTTGGGGGAAATTGGAGGGGGAGACGAACCATGAGAGACTGTGGACTCTGAGAAACAACCTGAGGGTTTTGGAGGGGTGGGGTTGGGTGGTTGGGTGAGCCTGGTGGTGGTTATTATGGAGGGCACGTACTACAGGGGCACTGGGTGTAGTGCATAAACAATGAATTCTGGAACACTGAAAAGAAATTTAAAAAATAAATAAAAATTTTAAAAAAGATAAAGTTTTTTATAACTTAAAGATATTAACTCTTCATTTCAGTTCTATCTTGAAAATACTTCCCCAGATTGTCATTTACCTGTAATGTTTGTTTAGGATTTTAGTGTTAATAAAAGCTAAAGATTACCAGTGCTTGTCTTTATAATTAGACGCACTGTAATCATGATCCCACAGCCCAAGATTATTAATTATTTATAATACTGTTATAGTGTGATTTTAGTTTTAATGGTTAAATCTTTAATCCATATGAAATTGTTTTTGATATATGATCTAACTTTGTCTTTAGTGTTATTTTTATGGATGGGTAGTCAGGTTTTCCCTACCAATTATAACACTGCTACTCAACAATGAATAGTATCTTCCTACAAATGTGAATTTTTAAATGTGTCTATACTTTTTTGTATGTCACAACGACTAGGTGGTGCTTCTGACAATTAGAATCTAGGGACCAAGGATGTCATGTATCCTGCAGTATGTGTGAGAATGCTGCAGAAAAAAGAATTGTCCTACCCAAAATATTAAAAATATCCCATTGAGAAATGCAGATGTATTCTTGTCCTGGTGATTATAACTGCCAATTTATCATAGAATAAATTTCCAAAGATTATATATGTGCATGTATATGTAATCTGTTTTGTGTCATCTACTACCTCTATATTTTATGTGATCTTTGTTTAGTCACATTGAATTATTTCATTACATTATTCTCCCTTTGTCTAAAATCCCATGGCTACCTTCTTCAAGTATTCTTTAAAAGGAATACTATAGTCAAATTCTATCTTTTCACTTATATAATTTTACATGTTTCAAATGTGCCCTGTAAAGAACAAATATTTTATTTTTTTAATATGTTATGTTATGTTATGTTTTATGTTATGTTATGTTAGCCATTATATAGTACATCATTAGTTTTTGATGCAGTGTTCCATGATTCATTGTTTGGGTATATCACCCAGTGCTCCATGCAACCCATGCCTTCCTATATATCCATCACCTGGGTCACCCATTCCCCCACAACCCACCCTTCTAAAAACCTCAGTTTGTTTCTCAGAGTCCATAGTCTCTCATGGTTCTTCTCTCACTGTTATTTCTCTCACTTGATTTCCTGCTTCCTTCTCCTAAGGAAGCATGCTATTCCTTATGTTCCACAAATAAGTGAAACCATACGATAATTGACTTTTTCTGCTTGACTTATTTCACTTAGCATAATCTCTTCCAGTCCCATCCATGTTGATGCAAAAGTTGGGTGTTCACCCTTTCTGATAGCAGAGTAATATTCTATCATATATATGGACCACATCTTCTTTATCCATTCATCTGTTGAAAGGCATCTCAGCTCTTTCCAGTTTGGCTATAGTGGACATTTTTCCTATGAACATTGGGATGCATATGGCCCTTCTTTTCATTACATCTGTATCTTTGGGGTCAATACTCAGTAGTGAAATTGCTGGGTCATAAGGTAGCTCTATTTTTAACTCTTTGAGGAACCTGCACACTGTTTTCCAAAGTGGCTGTACCAGCTTGTGTTCCCACCAACAATGGAAGAGGGTTCCCCTTTCTCTGTTAGAAAGGCGAAAATCAACAAGGCAAGAAAGAACAAATATTTTAATTTTGTTTTTATAATTTATATAAAGTCAGTGTCTTTTCTTATAATTTTTAAATTTTTTTAAAATAAACATATAATGTATTATTAGTCCCAGGGGTACAGGTCTGTGAATCGCCAGGTTTACACACTTCACAGCACTCACCATAGCACATACCCTCCCCAATGTCCATAACCCCATCACTCAATCCCTCCCCCCATCCCCCTGGCAACCCTCAGTTTGTTTTGTGAGATTAAGAGTCTCTTATGGTTTGTCTCCCTCATGATCTCATCTTGTTTCATTTATTCTTTTCCTACCCCTCAAGCCCCCCACGTTGTATCTCCACTTCCTCATATCAGGGAGATCATACAATAGTTGTCTTTCTCTAACTGACTTCTTTCGCTAAGCATAAAACCCTCTAGTTCCATCCACATCATCACAAATGGTAAGATTTCATTTCTGTTGATGGCTGCATAGTATTCCATTGTGTATATGTACCATTTCTTTATCCATTCATCTGTTGATGGACATCTAGGTTCTTTCCATAGTTTGGCTGTTGGGGACATTGCTGCTATAAACATTCGGGTGAACGTGCCTCTTTGGATCACTACGTTTGTATCTTTAGGGTAAATACCCAGTAGTGTAATTGCTGGGTCATAGGGTAGCTCTATTTTCAACTTTTTGAGGAACATCCATGCTGTTTTCCAGAGTGGTTGCACCAGCTTGCATTCCCACCAACAGTGTAGTAGGGTTCCCCTTTCTCCACATCCTTGCCAGCATCTGTCATTTCCTGACTTGTTAATTTTAGCCATTCTGATTGGTGTGAGGTGGTATCTCATTGTGGTTTTGATTTTTATTTCTCTGATGCCGAGTGATGTGGAGCACTTTTTCATGTGTCTGTTGGCCATCTGGATATCTTCTTTGCAGAAATGTCTGTTCATGTCCTCTGCCCATTTCTTGATTGGATTATTTGTTCTTTGGGTGTTGAGTTTGAGAAGTTCTTTATAGATTTTGGATACTAGCCCTTTATCTGATATGTCATTTGCAAATATCTTCTCCCATTCTGTCAGGTGTCTTTTGGTTTCATCGACTGTTTCCTTTGCTGTGCAAAAGCTTTTGATCATGATGAGGTCCCAATGTTCATTTTTGCCCTTGCTTCCCTTGCCTTTGGCGATGTTCCTAGGAAGAGACTGCTGCGGCTGAGGTCGAAGAGGTTGCTGCCTGTGTTCTCCTCAAGGATGTTGATGGTTTCCTTTCTCACATTGAGGTCTTTCATCCATTTTGAGTCTATTTTCATGTGTGGTGTAAGGAAATGGTCCAGTGTCATTCTTCTGCATGTGGCTGTCCAATTTTCCCAACACCATTTGTTGAAGACGCTGTCTTTTTTCCATTGGACCTTCTTTCCTGCTTTGTTGAAGATTAGTTGACCATAGAGTTGAAGGTCTATTTCTGGGCTCTCTATTCTGATCCATTGATCTATGTATCTGTTTTTGTGCGAGTACCATACTGTCTTGATGATGACAGCTTTGTAATAGAGCTTGAAGTCTGGAATTGTGATGCCACCAACTTTGGGTTTCTTTTCAATAATCTGGCTATTCGAGGTCTTTTCTGGTTCCATATAAATTTTAGGATCATTTGTTCCATTTCTTTTACAAAAATGGATGGGATTTTGATAGGGATTGCATTAAATGTGTAGATTGCTCTAGGTAGCATAGACATTTTCACAATATTTGTTCTTCCAATCCAGGAGCATGGAATGTTATTCCATTTCTTTGTGTCTTCAATTTCTTTCCTGAGTACTTTATAGTTTTCTGAGTATAGAATCTTTGTCTCTTTGGTTAGGTTTATTCCTAGGTATCTTATGGTTTTGAGTGCAATTGTAAAAGGTATTGACTCCTTAATTTCTCTTTCTTCTGTCTTGTTGTTGGTGTAAAGAAATGCAGAAAATCAGTGTCTTTTATAAGGAATTACTTTGGTAACGTATTTTTTTTAAATTTTATTCATTTTAATTTTTTCCATTTTATTTTATTTTATTTCATTTCATTTCATTTCATTTCATTTCAGTGTTCCAAAATTCATTGTTTATGCACCACACCCAGTGCTCCATGCAATACATCCCCTCCATAATACCCACCACTAGGCTCACCCAACCCCCCATCCTCTCCCCTCCAAAACCCTCAGTTTGTTTCTCAGAGTCCATAGTCTCTTTGGTATCATATTTGTTTCAACTTCTAATATGGTCATATTTTTTTAAAAGATTTTATTTATTTATTTGACAGACAGAGATCACAAGTAGGTAGAGAAACAGGCAGAGAGAGAGGAGGAGGCAAGCTCTCTGCTGAGTAGAGAGCTCGATGCAGGGCTTGATCCCAGGACCCTGGGATCATGACCTGAGCTGAAGGCAGAGGCTTTAACCCACTGAGCCACCCAAGCCCCCCAAATATTGTCAGTTTTTTTAATGTTTACTTATTTTCCTCTTATTTGATAATCTAAGCATTCCTTTTTGGTTGCTTTATATTTAAGAATTTGGAAGTTATATATTCTATTTTTATTGTGATAGCTTAAAGGATCAAAATAAAAATGGATAGATAAATAAAAACGTGCAGATGAGCTGAACAGACCTTTCACAGAATAAGAAAAAAACAATAAATGGGTAACTAATATAGTCTATTTAATAGCATATTTTAAAAATTGTATTTTATTTATTGATTTGGAATAGATTTTTGAAATGTAAATGGTGTTTCTTTCATGCACAATTGGTGGGGGTATATGATTTTTGAAAGATGATATAATAGTATCCAACAATATAAATGTACACACACTTTGTTTTGTCCATGTCTATAATTCTGTTCTTTCCCCAATATTTAATGAAAACATTCTGTGGTCTATGAAGAAATGATCAAGGATTTTAAAATCTCACTTTCATTCAGGAGACTATAAATGTAATTTTATCTTTCCTATAGTATGGTTGGGATTTTTAATGGTAATTTAGGATGTTTTTAAGCAACAGAACTGGTTATTTGTAATTTCACATAAATTTTTAGGATTGAGGTCAAATTTTAGAAAACTTCTATCAAGTTTTTTTTTCTTATATGACCCATAAGATTTCAGCTAATTTTCCACAGACTAACTTCTAGTTCCTATGCATTTCAAACCTTGCTTCTTCTCCACTTCTGAGGGCATATGCTGGAGAGCAGGGACATATTTACAGTGTCATGTAATCTGTGCTCCTTTATGCTATGGCACCATGAATACTGGCATAATAGGTAACACAAGTATTCCTGTAAGCCATTCCTACACTCGAATTGTTACTAACAACTATACATGGTAATAACAGTGAACAATAGTATGTATGAGTGTGTATAACATATTATGGTATTATAGTATTTGTGATATAAATTATATATATAGTAAAGATCACATATCCCAGTAAACTGAAACAAAATATATTCCCAACTCACTTTTCCTTTAGGCGACTCCCCTAAATGCTGATGGTTACTTCAATGTCACTGACAGAAGGGGAAGTTTAACAAAAGAGATATTGAAAAGGATAGTAACTGTAGCTAAAATATCTTGGTTTTGCTTCCCCCCCCCAAAAAAATCATAGGACCTTATAAACATATTGCTAGGGACTATTCCTCCTAGTGTCTTGAGAGGAATCTGGGCATATGAAAGGACTTAAAGCTCAAATTGCATGAAGTTCATTATAAATCTGTCCCCGATAATCAGAAAAAAATGAAATATTTCGTACTCTTTAAACAACTACTGATACTCTTCATTTTCCTGGGTTCTGTACTTGCTATCTGTTTTACAGCATACCATCCACATTCTCAAATTCATTAAGTTGACTCATATCCTGATTAACCAGAGTTATTTTTTTAGGCAGAATAATTAGGAAGTATACTTTCTCATCCTTGACTATCTGAATATTTGTATTTCTGCTGTCCTGTCTGGTCCCTATGCCTATTGATTGGGGAATTTAGCCCATTTACACTCAGGGTAACTATTAAAAGATATGAATTTAGTACTATTATATTGCCTGTAAGGTGACTGTAACTGTATATTGTCTCTGTTCCTTACTGGTCTATGTTACTTTTAGGCTCTCTCTTTGCTTAGAGGACCCCTTTCCATATTTCCTGTAGGGCTGGTTTGGTTTTTGCCAATTCTTTTAGTTTTTGTTTTTCCTGGAAGCTTTTTATTTCTCCCTCTATTTTGAATGACAGCCTAGCTGGATATAATATTCTTGGCTGCATATTTTTCTTATTTAGTGCTCTGAATATATCATGCCAGTCCTTTCTGGCCTGCCAGGTCTCTGTGGATAGGTCTTCCGCCAATCTAATATTTCTACTGTTAGATGGTACAGACCTCTTGTCCTGAGCTGCTTTCAGGATTTTCTCTTTGTCTCTGAGACTTGTAAGTTTTACTATTAGATGAATGGATATGGACCTATTTTTATTGATTTTGAGGACGATCCTCTGTGCCTCCTGGATTCTGATGCTTGTTCCCTTAGCCAAATTTGGGAAATTCTCTTTTAATATTTGCTTCAATATACCTTCTTCCTGTCTCTCTCTCTCTTCTTCTTCTGGTATCCCAATTGTTCTAATATTGTTTCATCTTATTTTTAAGACTTTATTTATTAGACAGAGAGAGAGACAGTGAGAGAGGGAACACAAGTAGGGAGAGTGGGAGAGGGAGAAGCAGCCTTCTGCTAAGCAGGGAGCTTGATGTGGGGCTCAATCCTATAACCCCAGGATCATGACCTGAGCTGAAGTCAGCTGCTTAATGACTGAGCCACCCAGGTGTCCCTAATATTGTTTCTTCTTATGGTACACTTATCTCTTGAATTCTCCCCTCCTGGTCCAGTAGTTGTTTGTCTCTCTTTTGCTCAGCTTCTTTATTCTCCATCATTTGGTCTTCTATATCACTAATTATCTCTTCTGCCTCCTTTATCCTAGCAGTAAGAGCAAAAGCCTCCACTTTTGATTGTACCTCATTAATAACTTTTTTAAATTTCAACTTGGTTAGATTTTAGTTCTTTTATTTCTCCAGAAAGGGATTTTATTTCTTCAGAAAGGGAGTCTCTAATATCTTCCATGATTTTTTTTTTGGAGCCCAGCTAGCACATTAATAATCATCATTCTGAACTCTAGTTCTGACATATTACTAATGTCCATATTCATTAGGCCCCTAGCCATCGGTAATGGCTCTTGTTTTGTTTTGGTTTTTTTTTGTGGTGAGTTTTTCCACCTTGTCATTTTACCCAGATAAGAATAGAGGAATGAGAGAACAAAGTACTAAAAGGGTGGCAAAGGCCCCAGAAAAATATACACTAACCAAATCAGAAGAGATCAGATACTGGGGGGAGAAGAAAGGAGGGAAAAATTAAAAAAATAAAAATAATATATAAATAAATATAAAATTATATATATATATGTGTATATATATATATAGAGAGAGAGGGGGAGAGAGATATCAGATACTGGGGGGAGAAGAAAGGAGGTAAAAATAAAAATTATATATATATTATTTTTATTTTACATATATTATTCTTTATTATTTTTACTATTTATTATTTATTATTTTTTATTTTATATATATTATTCTTCATTATTATTTTTCATATATATAAATATATAGATATATATATATGTATAGATGAAAATGTAAAAAACGATTCTAAAAAGGGAATTGATAACATAAGTTGGTTGGAAAAAGGAAGAAAAAAAGAGGAGAGAATGTGATCAGGCTGGAAACTAGAACAAAGCTATGCACTAGATTTAGGGTATATTTTGATCTATTAGAAGAAATTGTATCCCAAAATTTTAAAGAAAAAACCTATATGTATATAAAAAATAAGGTTAAATACAATGAAGGTTAAAATATATCTATAACAATGAAAATTTAAAAAGATTTTTAAAAAAATGTATTGATAAAATAGTTAAAAAACGTTAAAAGAGGAAAGAGGAAAAGTTAAAAAAAATAGAGTAAGAAAACAATAATATTAAAAAAAAATTAACTTTGTGACGCCTGGGTGGCTCAGTTGGTTAAGCCGCTGCCTTCGGCTCAGGTCATGATCCCAGGGTCCTGGGATCGAGTCCCGCATCGGGTTCCTTGCTCAGCAGGGAGCCTGCTTCTCTTGCTGCCTCTGCCTGCCTCTCTGCCTGCTTGTGTGTACTCTCTCTCTCTCTCTGGCAAATAAATAAAATCTTTAAAAAAAAATTAACTTTGAAAGACTTAAGGACCATGGGAAAAAAGCCATGAAGTCTAGGTGTTGCTTTCCCCTAGCTCTGGAGTTTCATGGTTCTCATTGATTTGTGAACTTTTTCTTGGCTGGATGTTCTTGCTGATCTTTTGGGGAAGGTGCCTGTTGCAGTGATTCTCAAATATCTTTGCTTGAGGTGGAATTGCACCACCCTTGCCAAGGGCCAGACTAAGTAATCTGCTTGGGTTCATTCTTGGTAGCATTTGTTCCCTAAACACTTTTCATAGAGCTTTGGAGGGTGGGAATGAAAATGACAGCCTCCCAATCTCTGGCCCCATAGGAGCCAAGAGTTCAGGCCCCCCTCTTCAGTGCACTCTCAGAGAAAAGCAGTCAATCCCTCCCATCTCCCGTGTCTCTGGCTGCACTCTGTGCTCACCCAGTCTGTGACCGAGGATTTCTATCTCTGGCGCATGACCCCATTTAGAGTCTCCAAACCCAGAAGATTCCTCCTGCATGCTCCTGTGCCCTCCCACATTGCTCCTCCTGGAGGAGGAAAGAGGGGATCCACACAGGAGTGGATCCGCCACTTGTGGCATTCCTTCTCGCAGAGCAGTGGCCTGACTGTGCCTTGGATTGTGGTCTAAGGTAACCACAGGCTGAAAGCACACTCCTCTGCTCTGTCTCTGTAGCTGGCTTCCCAGCTCCAATACCTAGGAGCTCTGCCATACTCAGACACCCCCAGTCTTTCTATGACCCCATGGGTCCTGAGACCGCACTGTCCCTGCAAGTCTCTATCCCTGCTTAACCTCTAGAGCAATGTCCCTCAGTGGAGCAGACTTCTGAAAGTTCTGATTTTGTGCTCCACTGCTCGCTCACTTGCCAGGATCTTGCCCCTCCCCCTGTGGTCTATCTTCCCATTACTTGGGCTTCACTTCTCCACACATCCTACCTTCCAGAAAGTAGTCGACTTTTTGTTCCTAGAATTGCTGCTCTTCTTCTCTTCTATCTCCTGTTGAGTTTGTAGGTGTTCAGAATGGTTTGATAACTATCTAGCTGAACTCCTGAGACCTAATGGTATTCAGTTTCCTACTCCTCTGCTATCTTTCTTCCTCTTCTTTTTCATTAATGTTAAAAAGTTATTCCTAGGCATGGATTTGCTCAGCAAATCCTTCCTTTCTACAAACTGTTTTTAAATGATTTTTTTCTTAATTTGCTGTATCTTTCTTGGAATTTCATATATACACATATATGAAAATGTTAGGTTAGTTAATAAAATATAGTAGAATTATTTAATTGAGCTTTAGGGTTTTGAATCAGGAAAACCTATTTTTGAGTCCCAGCTCTGCTATTTACTGGTTATGTACTTTGGGAAAGTTATGTAAATTTCCTATGCCCCAATTTCCTATCAATAAAGTAATCATCATCATCATATCTACTTCATATCACTGAGAGAAGTAAATGGGTCATAACATGTAACATATTTGTAACAGCTTCTAGCATATAATAAGCACTCAGTAAAATTTTTAGGTATTTTTAGTTATTCCTATCCATCACATTTTAAGTTAAATAAGTGTTATTCATCTCCATTAAATCTTCCATGATTTTATTTTGTTTTTTTGTAGTCACTCTCTGCCATTTTAAAATATATTTTATAGATATATAATACATTATATATTCTCATTGAAAATGCACAATTATGGATTACAGATTTTCTAACATTTCCTCCTATTTTTATTTGTTTACTTCTGGCTTATTTTCTTTTAAGTGACTCAATTTCATAGATCATTACAATTATAGAGGAAATTTTCCCAGGAGAAGAAAATTGATAAACATGCAGCAGACATCCTATTGCTCCTTCATTCAATTTTATTCTATTAGAAAAAAACTCAAAGATCTTCACCTAAATTCAGTCTCTTCTTTTTAAAACATTTTATTATGTTATGTTAGTCACCATACAGTACATCATTCATTTTGGTAGATTCATTCTCTTCTGATGGTATAAGTGAATACTCTTTGAAAGGTATATCTCAGAATTTCTTGTAACAAATAATTCTTAGCCAATAGCATATTTCTATGTGACAGTTGATTTCCGGAGATGATGGAAAGTTTTCAGTATTACTGACAAGTTGTTTTCATTGAGCAAGAAGACTGGTCACAAACTGTTAACCCACTGACCATATTTCATTTGACCAGTGCAGTATTTTTTTTTATTATTTAAATGTTTTAGACACTGTGTGTACTATTTGTTTCTCCACAATCCCAACTACTGTCAATTGGGTTTACACCAGGGCCACTTTACTCATTTCTATAACTTGCTTTGTAATCACTTAAGATTGTGATTCTTAAATTTGTGTAATATATATGCAAGTGAACCTCAGTGTGAAGATCAGTATTGGAGAGAGGCCATAATGCATTCACCAAACATCCTTGAGAATCCACTATGTGCCAGAATTTGAGGTAAGTGCTAATGATAGAGCAATGAAAAAAAAAAATATATATATACATAGTGAGTGACCTTCTTGGGGCTTACAGTGTGGTGAAAGAAACAGAAAATGAACAAGTTATTCACACAAGTGAAAAATTGTAGTGGTGATTTATCATTCTGGGAGAAAGTAGAAAATGAAAAGGAGAGAAACAAAAAGGAGTCACAGAGGGTGCCTGAGTGGCTCAGTAGGCTAAGCATCTGCCTTCAGTTCAGTCACAATCCTGGAGTCTTAGGATTGTGTCTGCCATTGGGGTCCCTGCTCAGTGGGGGAGTCTGCTTCTCCCTCTGACCTGCCCCCCCGTGCTCTCTCTCTTTCAAATAGATAAATAAAATATTATAAAATTAAAAAAATATTTTTAAAAAGGGAAACTGGATCCTGGGTGGCTTACTTGGTTAAGCATCTGCCTTTGGCTCAGATCATGATCCCAGTGTCCTGGGATCCAGTCCTGCATCAAACTCCCTGCTCAGCTGGGGAGTCTTCTTCTCCTTCTCCCTCTGCCTGCTGCTCCCCATGCTTATGTGGTCTCTCTCTCTGTGTGTCAAATAAATACAATCTTAAAAAAAATCTTAAAAAAAGGAGACACAGAGAAGAAGCAAAGAGAAAAAGAGGGAGAAAAGAAAAGGGAAGAGAAGGAAAGGGAGGGGTGATATTAAAGAGGAGCTAAACTTCAGCAGGAGACCAAAAAACCCTCTAAACGTGTGGGAACATTTAATAGCTAAAGAATACCTTAGTAATTTGAATCTACATTGATATTTAAATGTAGAGGTTATATAATCCTTTACTTACCAAGACAACCACACAGTTTGACAATCTGGCTGAAGGTTTCAACTATCACCTCTCCATTCCTATTGAATTTATTCTGTTTCAAAACAGAATATTTTTGAGGCATCTGGATGGCTCAGTTGTTTAGGCATCTGCCTCTTGATTTTTGTCTCAGTTCATAATCTCAGGGTCGTGGAATCTAGCCCTGTTTGGACTCTGTGTTAAGTGGGAAGTCTGCTTGAGAGTCTCTCTCTCCTCCTCTCTCCGAACCCCTCCCCCCCCCCAAAAAATCTTTAAAAAAAAGAACGTTTTTTGCTGATGATAAAATGGCTTTTATTTATTTTTTTAAAAGATTTTATTTATTTATTTGACAGAGAGAGTGAGATCACAAGTAGGCAGAGAGGCAGGCAGAGGGGGAGGGAGAAGCAGGCTCACCGCTGAGCAGAGAGCCCGATGTGGGGCTCAATCACAGGACCCTGAGATCATGACCTGAGCCGAAGGCAAGGGCTTAACCCACTGAGCCATCCAGGAGCCCCTAAAATGGCTTTTAATATGCTCGCCACAAAAACATGAAAAAACTAAAAGGCCTAAATCAAATGATAATACAAATTTGGAAAAATATTAAAACTTCATAGCACACAGAAGTTTTATTTTTCTAGCTCCTTTTCACTGGGATATATACAGGATCAGAATGAAGATTTACATTCTTTACGGCTTGCCCAGCACGTGCATTCCAAAAATAGCAAGGCTATTGTCTCTAATTCTGGACCCTTAAGTAATAAAACCTTATTTTTTTCTGTGAATCTGGACTCCCTAACAAAAACAAATTTACTCCTAATGTCTAATACGCTGATGCCAGAACATATGTCATGAATTTTGTGAACATGAAAAGTAATGTGTAAAAGATGCTGTCTTTTTCCACCATGCAAAGACTAATATAAAATGGTTTGTTTGGTAATTTTTAAAAAGATTTTATTTATCTATTTGAGATAGAGAGAGAGGGTGAGCATGAGTGGGGGGTAGGGAGGGGCAGAAGGAGAGGGAAAAGCAGATTCCATGCTGAGCAGGGAGGCTGCTGGGCCTTGATCCCAGGACCCCAAGATCAGGACCTGAACTGAAGTCAGATACTTAACCAACTGAGCCACCCAGGGACCCAGTTTATTTGGTTATTTTAAAGATTTTTCCCTAAATAATTTTTCTTTTACTTCAGCTAACTAACCCCCTGACAGTATTTGCAAAGGACAATTTTCTTTCCTTTTCTGAAATTTCCTTTAACAGTACCTACCTACCTACTTACCTATTCAAACCTTTATACAGAATTATTCACCTGAATATTGGTGAACTATAACTACCCAAGTGCAGGGAAAAACTTGAATTATGGCTAAAACATGACACTCTGAAAAAACCTTGATTTTTTTATGAAGGGATATTAAGAAGTAAATGTCTTCAATTAGACATAGATTTAAATCCCTTTTGTTTCTCTTCCAAGCTGAGTGATTTGGGACAAATTACATAATTTTCCCAGCCTTTGTTTTCTGATCTATAAAGTGGGGACAAAAAACAAAACCCATAGGGTTGCATGAAAATTGAATGAGACTCTGCATGAAATGTTATTATTAATACATAACCTGTCCCACAGTAAATGCTCAAAAAGTACTTTTAATATTATCAAAATATTCTTCAAATTCATTAAAAAGTCATTTAAATTATTATTTTAAATTTTCTGATTAGCTGGTCCATTTACAAATGGATTATTTTCTGCACATGGCCAGTCACATAGTTCACTGATTCACTCCTGTGATGGTAGTCCAGTTAATCCTTTCTACTAAACTTTCAACAAGCTGGCTTAACCAAAAATTTTTCAGCCAGGAATTTGTTGAAGCGGCTTATAATATTTATCTTTAATTTCCTATCTGTCTTGCTTAAACAGTGTATGGCTTCCAGCCACATTGGTATGAGTTATCTAACAAGTCTTGTTTATAGTCCACTGCTTATTTTGCTGGTGACTTAGCTGATATTCAGTCCAGTAGTAATCTGATCAGAATTTATGTGTGTTATGAAGAGACTGAGTTACTGATAGAAATTTGTCTGAATTCCTATAAGCATTCCCATGATACCTATTCCTGGTACCAGGAGGTATTAGTTATTATTGGCAAGTACTGTATTTTTCAGTATGAGCTAAAGTTTTGCTCCATAGTCCTCTGTGTATGGACACAACTTTAGCTCACACTCAAAATGGATAGACTGTGCCCTTGGCCTATGGCTTTTCCCAGCAAAGCTGAATCTGTAATATACAGTTTTATTGGCCAGGTATTCTGTAGAACCGCTTCTCAATTGATCAGCACTTGTGAACATCTAGAGCTTTAATAATAAGAGTAATAAAAATAATGATAATAATACTAGAAATAGTGATAATAATAATATCTATTGGGTACTCATTATGTACCAAACACTACGAAGATCATTTGCTTATATCTTCACTATAGCTTTCTGGAGTAGAACTATTATCATACCCCCATTTTACAGATGGGGAGATGGTGAATCAGCATGAATTTCTCAAGATCTATGCTAGTAATTGAAGGAGCTGAGTTTTTCAACTCAGTCCTCCAAGGCTTTCGAACATGATGTTTTCACAACAATACTGCTATCACCAGAATATTAGTATTTATATTGCACTGTAATTATAAAACACTGAAAGATACTAAAGTGCCTTTTGAATCCTTAAAGCAAGGCTGATTGTTTTTCCAAATTAGCTGTATATACTCTATGTATAAATTATTTCCTAGAAATACAAATATAAGTACAAATAGTAATTTATTATTTTTTCTATTTATATTACAATGTGATAAGGGCTATACGATCAGTTTGACCAAAGAAATTTCAGAGTACAAACTGGTAATAGGATGGCAATTGGACCTGATAATGCCAGGAATAATTCTAAGCAAAGAACGGGGAGTAAGGAGTTCCATCCCTGAGAAATATCATAAACAAAAGGTCAAAAAGATGCATTCAAATAGATGGCATGTTTCAAGAAAAGGACAAGTAGTTTTGTGGTGGTTAGAGCAGAATATATATTGAAATTTGAAAGTGTGAGAAAAGGAGAAAAATTGTGAAAGGGCTTGGATGTTCTTTAGCAATGCTGTGAGTGTGTGTGTGTGTATGTGCACACATGCGTGCACGTGCTTTGGGAGATGGTTATGGCTACAGCCAGTGGGAAAGAATTTGAGTGATAATATTAGGCATGAAGTATAATCCTTGATTTACTGCTTAGTTTATGATCTTGGAGAAGTTACTTAATGTTATTAAGACTCAGCTTTTTATTTTATTTTATTTTATTTCTTTTTTTATTTATTTGTTTCTTTATTTTATTTATTTATTTATTTATTTATTTATTTATTTTTATTTCTTTTCAGCGTAACACTATTCATTGTTTTTGCACCACACCCAGTGCTCCATGCAATCCGTGCCCTCCCTAATACCCACCACCTGGTTCCCCCAACCTCCCACCCACCGCCCCTTCAAAACCCTCAGGTTGTTTTTCAGAGTCCATAGTCTTTCATGGTTCACCTCCCCTTCCAATTTCCCTCAACTCCTTTCTCCTCTCCATCTCCCCTTGTCCTCCATGTTATTTGTTATGCTCCACAAATAAGTGAAACCATATGATAATTGACTCTCTCTGCTTGACTTATTTCACTCAGCATAATCTCTTCCAGTCCTATCCATGTTGCTACAAAAGTTGGGTATTCATCAATTCTGATGGAGACATAATACTCCATAGTGTATATGGACCACATCTTCCTTATCCATTCGTCTTTTGAAGGGCATCTTGGTTCTTTCCACAGTTTGGCGACCATGGCCATTGCTGCTATAAACATTGGGGTACAGATGGCCCTTCTTTTCACTACATCTGTATCTTTGGGGTAAATACCCAGCAGTGCAATTGCAGGGTCATAGGGAAGCTCTATTTTTAATTTCCTGAGGAATCTCCACACTGTTCTCCAAAGTGGCTGCACCAGTTTGCATTCCCACCAACAGTGTAAGAGGGTTCCCCTTTCTCCACATCCTCTCCAACACACGTTGTTTCCTGTCTTGCTAATTTGAGCCATTCAAACTGGTGTAAGGTGGTATCTCAATGTGGTTTTAATTTGAATCTCCCTGATGGCTAGTGATGATGAACTTTTTTTCATGTGTCTGATAGCCATCTGTATGTATTCTTTGGAGAAGTGTCTGCTCATATCTTCTGCCCACTTTTTGATATGATTATCTGTTTTGTGTGTGTTGAGTTTGGGGAGTTCTTTATAGATCCTGTATATCAACCTTTTGTCTGTACTGTCATTTGCAAATATCTTCTCCCATTCCATGGGTTGCCTCTTTGCTTTGTTGACTGCTTCCTTTGCTTTGCAGAAGCTTTTGATCTTGATGAAGTCCCAAAAGTTCATTTTCGCTTTTGTTTCCTTTGCCATTGGAGACATATCTTGAAAGAAGTTGCTGTGGCTGATATCGAAGAGGTTACTGCCTATGTTCTCCTCTAGGATTCTGATGGATTCCTGTCTCTCCTTGAGGTCTTTTGTCTATTTCGAGTTTATCTTTGTGTACGGTGTAAGAGAATGGTCGAGTTTCATTCTTCTACATATAGCTGTCCAGTTTTCCCAGCACCATTTTTTGAAGAGACTGTCTTTTTTCCACTGGATATTTTTTCCTCTTTTGTTGAAGATTATTTGACCATAGAGTTGAGGGTCCATATCTGGGCTCTCTATTTTGTTCCACTGGTCTATGTGTCTGTTTTTATGCCAGGACCATGCTGTCTTGGTGATCACAGTTTTGTAGTAAAGCTTGAAATCAGGTAACGTAATGCCACCAGTTTTATTTTTGTTTTTCAACATTTCCTTAGCGATTCGGGGTCTCTTCTGATTCCATACAAATTTTAGGATTATTTGCTCCCGCTCTTTGATAAATATGGGTGGAATTTTGATCAGAATGGCATTAAAGATATAGATTGCTCTAGGCAGTATAGACTTTTTTTTTAAATTTTGTTTTTTTACTTGACAGAGAGAGATCACAAGTAGGCAGAGAGGTAGGCAGGCGGGGAGCAGGATCCCCACTGAGAAGAGAGCCTGATGCGGGGCTTGATCCCAGGACCCTGGGATCATGACCCGAGCGAAGGCAGAGGCTCAACCCACTGAGCCACCCAGGTGCCCCAAGACAGTATAGACATTTTAACAATGTTTATTCTTCTGATCCAAGAGCAGGGAATGGTCTTCCATCTTTTTGTGTCTTCTTCAATTTCTTTCATGAGTGTTCTGTAGTTCCTTGAGTAGAGATCCTTTACCTCTTTGGTTAGGTTTATTCCCAGGTGTCTTATGGTTCTTGGTGCTATAGTAAATGGAATCAATTCTCTAATTTCCCTTTCTGTATTTTCATTGTTAATGTATAAGAAAACCACTGATTTCTGTACATTGACTTTGTATCCTGCCATGTTACTGAATTGCTGTATGAGTTCTAGTAGTTTGGGGGTGGAGTTTTTTGGATTTTCCATATAAAGAATCATGTCATCTGCGAAGAGAGAGAGTTTGACTTCTTCCTTGCCAATTTGGATACCTTTTATTTCTCTTTGTTGTCTGATTGCTGTTGCTAGGACTCCTAATACAATGTTGAACAGGAGTGGTGAGAGTGGGCATCCTTGTCGTGTTCCTGATCTCAGCGGGAAGGCTGCAAGCTTTATCCCATTGAGGATGATATTTGCTGTGGGTCTTTCAGAGATAGATTTTATGAAGTGGAGGAATGTTCCCTCTATCCCTATATGTTGAAGTGTTTTAATCAGGAACGAATGCTGGATTTTGTCAAATGCTTTTTCTGCATCTATTGAGAGGACCATGTGTTTCTTCTCTCTTCTCTTATTGATTTGTTCTATCACATTGATTGATTTGCGAATGTTGAACCATCCTTGTAACCCAGGGATGAATCCCACCTGGTCATGGTGGGTGATATTTTTAATGTGCTGTTGGATCCTGTTTGCTAGGATCTTGTTGAGAATCTTAGTATCCATATTCATCAGGGTTATTGGTCTGAAATTCTCCTTTTTGGTAGGGTCTTTGCCTGGTTTGGGGATCAGGGTAATGCTGGCTTCATACAAAGAGTCTGGAAGTTTTCCTTCTGCTTCAATTGTTTGAAACAGCTTCAGGAGAATAGGTGTTATTTCTTCTTTGAAAGTTTTGTAGAATTCCCCAGGGAATCTTTCAGGTCCTGCACTCTTGTTTTTTGGGAGGTTTTTGATCACTGCTTCAATCTCATTACTAGATATCAGTCTATTCAACGTGTCAATTTCTTCCCGGTTCAATTTTGGGAGTTTATAGTTTTCCAGGAATGCATCCATTTCCTCTAGGTTGCATAGCTTATTGGCATATAACTGTCGATAATAACTTCTGATGATTGTTTCTACTTCCTTGGTGTTAGTTCTGATCTCTCCCTTTTCATTTTTAATTTTATTAATTTGGACTTTCTCTCTTTTCTTTTGGATTAGTGTGGCCAATGGTTTATCGATCTTATTGATTCTTTCAAAAAACCAGTATCTAGTTTCATTGATACGTTCTACTGTATCTCTAGTTTCTACCTCATTGTTCTCTGCTCTAATCTTGATTATTTCCCTTCTTGTGTGTGGAGTTGGTTTAATTTGTTGTTGATTCTCCAGTTCTTTAAGGTGCAGAGACAGCTAATGTATTCTGGATTTTTCAGGTTTTTTGAGGGAGGCTTGGATGGCTATGTATTTCCCCCTTAGGACCACCTTTGCTGTATCCCATAGGTTTTGGACCGAAGTGTCTTCATCCTCATTGATTTCCATGAATTGTTTAAGTTCTTCTTTGATCTCCTGGTTGATCCAAGTGTTCGTAAGCAAGGCAGTCTTTAGCTTCCAGGTGTTTGAGTTCCTTCCAAACTTTTCCTTGTGATTGAGCTCCAGTTTCAAAGCACCGTGATCTGAGAATATACATGGAATAATCTCAGTCTTTTGGTATGAGTTGAGTCCTGATTTGTGACCCAGTATGTGGTCTATTCTGGAGAAGGTCCCATGTGCACTTAAGAAGAATGAGAATTCTGTTGTTTTAGGGTGGAATGTTCTGTATATATCTATGAGGTCCATCTGGTCCAATGTGTCATTCAATGCTCTTGTTTCTTTATTGATTTTCTGCTTGGATCATCTGTCCATTACTGAGAGAGGTGTGTTAAGATCTCCTATTATTAATGTATTCATATCAATATGACTCTTTATCTTGATTAATAGTTTTCTTATATAATTGGCTGCTCCTATATTGGGGGTATACATATTTACAATTATTAGATCTTCTTGGTTGATAGTCCCTTTAAGAATGATGTAGTGTCCTTCTGTGTCTCTGACTACAGTCTTTAGCTTTAAATCTAATTTATCTGATATGAGAATCGCTACCCCAGCCTTCTTTTGAGGCCCATTGGGATGGGATGCTTCTCCATCCCTTCAGTTTCAGTCTGGGTGTATCTTTAGGTTCAAAATGGGTCTCTTGTAGACAACATATGGATGGGTCCTGTCATTTTATCCAATCTGCAACCCTGTGTCATTTTATGGGTGCATTTAGGCCATTCACATTGAGAGTGATTATTGATACATTTTTATTGACATCGTGTTACCTTTGAAGTCTTTCTTTCTGTAGATTGTCTCTATATTTCAGTTCAATGATATTCTTAGGATTTTTCCTCTTTTATAGAACCCCCCCTTAATATTTCCTGCAGTGTCGTCTTGGTGGTTACATAGTCTTTTAAGCCTTGCCGGTCTTGGAAACTCTATCTCTCCATCCATTTTGAATGTCAGTCTTGCTGGATAAAGTATTCTTGGCTGCATGTTCTTCTCTTTTAGGGCCCTGAATATATCTTGCCAGCCCTTTCTGGCTTGTCAGGTCTCTGTGGACAGGTCTGACGTTATTCTGGTGGGCTTTCCTCTGTATATAAGGAGCTTCTTTTTCCTAGCTGCTTTCAAGAGGGTCTGCCTACAATTATAATTCTTCATTCTTACTATTAGGTGTCTCGAGGACTTTCGAGAATCTATAATCTTGGGGGGAAACCGTTCTGCCTCTAGTACATGAATGCTGGTTCCATTCACGAGAATGGGAAATTTTTCATGTAGAACTTTTTCCACTATATCCTCTAGACATCTTTCTTTCTCCTCCCCTTCAGGGATTCCAATAATTCTGACGTTGGATCATTTCCTGGCATCATTTATTTCCCTGTTCTGTTTTTGTGGCTTCTAAGCTGTTTGTTCCAGGCTTCCTCCTGATCCTTTCTCTCTATCTGTTTGTCCTCCAGATCACTAATTCTATCTTCTGTCTCAGTTACCCTAGCTTTTAGAGAATTTATATTAGATTGGAACTCATTGAGAGCATTTTGAACATCATCCCTGGTGGCTTTCAGTTCTGCCCTAACATTGTGAACTTCATCTCTGGTGGCTTTTAGTTCGGCCCTAAACAATTACGTTTGGTCATCCATGGCTTTCTCCAACCTAGCTATTGCCTGGATAATTGTTAGCCTGAATTCCCTTTCTGACATATTGTCTATGTCGATAGCCATTAGCTCTGTTGCAGAAGGCCCATCCTCTGTATTTTTCTTCCATTGGGCATTCCTCCTCCTTGTCATTTTGGTGAAAGATGACTGAAGGGATGTAGCTGGATTTATCGACTGTGGTGCAGTCAAGGTGCACCCTGGAATGCTTCTGAGAAATCAGGATTCCCCACCCAAATGAGAGAAAAAAGAAAAGAAAAAGAAAAAGGAAGAGCAAGAGAGAGAGTTAGACAGGAAAGAAAGGGAAGATAAAAGTGAAGGCTCAGCCCAAATGGGTCCTCCGGTAAGATTTATGAAGTATACAAACAAAAACAGACAAACAAAAAGAGTGATAAAAGTATATGACAAGAGAAAAAATATATCTATCTATATAAAAGAAAAAAAAAGGAAGAGCCTCATCAAAAAGAACCCCAAGTATAAGTTTTATATACTATCAGGTCAAACACAAATACACAGAAACACTTGGCGGAAGAAAAAGATGGGAGAGTGGTTATAAATTCTCAGTGTGGGCGAGGAAGTTTATTTTGATTCTTCCAGGATGTATCTTGATATCTTTGTTAAAGGACTCAACTTTCCTAAGGTAAAGGGGAATTAAAAATTTGTTTACCTATAGGGGTAGCATTGATTGGGGAAAGGGGTTACCTTGAAGTTTAACTCTATATGAATATGAGAAGATAAAAATAAAGAAGGAATAAACTAGACTAAACTAAACTAAAATTTAAAAAAAATTAAAAAATAGAAAAGCAAAAGGAAAACACAGGTGTATGTATCAAAAAGTTCAGGTTAGAAGGTTATTATGGAATTTGATGTACTGGACATCTCACTGTGACTGTCAATAGGTTAAAAAATTATCTATATATATAAAAAAAAATGAACCAGAATGGTGGGAACGAGTTAAAAATAAAAGTTCTATCTATGAAGTAGTGGTGGTTGTTCTCTTGTAGTCTTTTTTTTTCTTTCCTTGTTTGTTTTCTTGGGGAGGGGCCTGCCACGTGGGTTTTCAGTCAGTGATGTTCCCTGAGTTAAGTCCTCCCGCCCCCCTCAAGGGGGTGGGCTCTGAGGAAACCGGTTTTTTCAGGCTTTTGTTCTCTGGAGGTTTTTATGTTTGTTCACTTCTTTTCTCTCGCCTTGATAGCTTTTGATGGTTTTTTGAGGTTTGGAGGAAAGGAAACTGCACCCCGACCTCCCTCTCAAACAGAAGCCTCAGTCTGCTCCCTGTGGGTGCTGCAAAGCCCATATAAATTCCCCCTTGGCCGCTGGCAGAGCAGGTTCCGAGTCGCAGTAGCTGGGGATGCAGGATCTCCTGCTTGTACCCAAAAGCACAGCAGCGGTGGCTGTCTGGGCAGCTCCAGACCACCAGAGAGGTTCCAAGCAGTGATTGCACTCTGAGGTTTTCCCGATGGCCCGGTCTGGGAGTTCCTGGTCTTTCCAGGTCTAAGAGCGCCAGGCTGGGCCTTTGCGCACCTCTCTCAGGGGAGAGTGTGGGGTGGGCGTGTCTCAGGCTCTGATAGTATGGCTGGTGAGGCTCCCAGCCCCTCACAGGAGCCAGACCCCACATGTTCTCGGGCGTGCTGGCAGCTCAGGGACCGAGACCTGGTTTCTCTGCTGCACTCTCTCTGGCTCAGCGCCAGGGGAGGCTGTCCTGGGTCTGGGGACTTAAGCCCCTGTCCCTAGCTGCCCCGATTCCCACAATTTCCCCCCGCAATCCTTTGCTCTTTTTGAGTGCTTTCAACCAGACACTAAGTTAATGCTGGTGCCCAGACGCAGGGCACTCTCGTATTGGGGTATTACTTTCCAATCGGTCGCCTCTGGTGGCTCCCTCCCCCTTTTGTTTATCTTCTGATATCAGTCCGACGTTCCCACTCTGCTTTACCTGCCCACTGGCGTCTTCTGCCCCTGTAGACATCCAGACGTGTATAATTCTGATCTCAGGCTGATTTCATGGGTGATCGGAGTTCTTTGGTAGGTAATCAGCTCACTTTAGGGTACAGGTTGAAATGGCGCCTCCTCCTACTTCCCCACCATCTTGTCCTCCTAGCAAGCCTCAGCTTTTTAAATAGAGAATACAGTCTCTACCTCACTCTGCAACCTCTTATGAACTGATTATTAACTTGATTTGAATATGCCAATATTCAATCCTGTTATATGAGTAGCAATTTACTATATTTACACAAGTAAACCTATGAACCAAATTCTCCTAAGTTGAATAATATCTAACTTATTTTTCTACTCCTACAAGCCCTGCATGTACACTAATGTGACAGAGTATAAAGAGGAATAAGTTATCTTGAAATAATAACTCAGATACCAAAGGATGAACCCGATGGATGATTACTAAGAACATCATTTCATGAATACAGACATATGTTTATCATTCACTTATCTGTACATCCATCCATTCACTCATCCAATGAACATGTAACAAATACTGACTATATGCCAGGTACCATGCTAAGTGACAGTGATCCAGAGATGTCTAAGAAATGCTTCTTCTTCTCACAGAGTTCTCTTAAATTCTAATTGCATGTGGCCCATGATTCATTTCACCCACCTCTGAAGTATTATTATACTCATTATTTTACTTCTCAGGAAATGTATATACTCAGCAATGTATACATACCACCCATATATTTTAAGATTTTTTAAGCCTATACTGAATGTCTAAGCACTTTGTGAGTCCACTATAAGCATCCAGTACTCATTGTTCAAATTTAGTCTTTAGTCTGATTCCTGAACCTCTCAATAATCTCTTTCAAGAATGCTTTTACCTCTTTGTCCGCTGGAGGGAGGTCACTCTAAGTGCATTTTAACACGTACTGAAAAAAAGGCAGCACAGCTGAAGCCTGATTGAAAATCTTCTCTCTAATGTCACAAGGACATCCTGAGACAATGACTGAAGAGCTATGCACTAGTACCCAGCTGGGTCCCTGATACTTACATTGACAGATGCATTATCAACAGAGACATTGATTTAGAATGAATTAAGTAACCAATTTCCATCTTCAAGCCTCCAATTCCATTTTAGCACCAGGAGATATTAACCAGTATTCTTGTAGGTGAAACTTGATTGTGTTAAGGATGGTGCCTGGACAATTGGAGGGAGCCAGGATAAGAAATTAGAGTTCTAAGTTTTATTACCCTCTCTACTCTGCTGAGTCACCTTGAGAAACTCATATCATAACTGAGTCTTAGTTTCTAAAAGTCAAATAAATGTTACTTTCTGTAATCCTGAAAGAATTTTTGGATTACTGACTTGCTATACATAACTCTATCAAAGTAAGTATATGCAAGGAATTGCTGTAGATGCAAGATTTTGTAAATTATTGAAATAAAACACTGGGTTGGCCTTGAAATATACTATTTTTCATTTGTATAGCCAGAAAACTGAACAGCAAAGTGAAGCACTTAAATACTCTCATTTCTAGCATGATTTCAGTAGAACAGATTGATTGAGCATGGCAGAGGAGGAAGGGAGAAGAAATCTTATGTACAAAGTCATTGTAAGGCATACAAAAATATTAAATTTGTGTAATAACCCCTTTGGGTATAATTCTGCTACTTTAAATATTTTGAAGACATATTGATGCTATTTGTCATCCAAAAAATTAAACAACAAAGGTGTAACTGGAATTATGTTGAGTCAAATTGTGAATGCAGTTTTACCCTACAGTATTTTCTCTCATATACATACTTAAACTAATAGCATAATTATGTAGCATTTTTCAATTCACCTATAATTCAATTCATTTTAGCTAGTATTATTCTCTTTATTTCATAGTTGAAGAAATTGAAGCTCAGGGAGATAGTTATTTTCTAATAATTCCTAGCTAGGACTACAACTTATATTCTGCATACACTGCTAGTGATCTGTCTGCCACAGAATGCTGTGTATATTAAATAGTGGTACAGCTAAAGAAAGTTATGGTACCGGAAACATTCAAAAGATTAATTTGGGCCAAAGGCCTCAAGGAAAGATTTCATTACTGAAGTGGGATACTTGACGTATGGCATCTATTTATATTAGAGAACACTCAAAAACACATGGCACTTTACCTTATTTTTAACCTCATGATGATAGCCATAGTTTCTAAAAATAAATGGTTCCTGATATTTTATTAGTGGCGTGTTTTATAGACTCTATTTGGGGGTGTTCCATAAAAAAACTAGGACAGACACCTTTGGGAAATGTTGTATATGATATCCTTTATTTGGAGATTCATAGTGCATATTAGTAGATAAAATGTTCTGAGAAATCCTGTAGAAAGGAATTTTGTTCAAGTTTGTTAAACTTGGCTTTCCTTTATTTTTTTTTAAATCCAAAACCTATTAAATCTCTTCAGGAATACTAATATTTATGTGAAATGCAATTTGGAAAGTAGAAAACAATAGTTCCATTTCTTTCATTAACCACATTCTTTTATTAACCACACCACTCTTTTTTTCTTCCATAATTATCCTTTAAGTGAAAACTAAAATAATCCAAATAAATTGATGTGAATATGGCTGTACTCATTGTATCATTAGCATGGAAACTTAGAGAGGCAAATATATGTTTTTCTTATGCTTATTAAGTGCCTCACATATAACAGTTGCTCAATATGTCCCAATGATGTTTCCATCCAGTTGACACATAAGTCTGTTCTGGACATTTTTATCTATGAGAAGAATAAAATATTTTAAGACATCTTAGAAAATTAAGTATTTAGAGATGTTGGAAATTTATCCTTCTAAAGGCTGAGAGCTAAAACAGTTGGCCTTTGTACATTTCCTATAATTTCATTAACAGAAGTCATTTATATAGTTTCTGTCCATTGTCCTTATTCAACTCTAAAGCTTAATCAAATACTCATTGTGAGGTAGTGACTTCTTTTTCGCTTTCTGGATATAACCTTTTTTTCAGCCTATTGGATTAGATTGAATGTTGCTAATACTGATGTACTTATCAGAATAGAGCCATATACTCATTGGGTTTGTGACAAGATCTCTTTTGAAATATGAAGTCGTCCTTGTTGTCCAACATTTTGGGAAAGGGGTATCTATTTCACAGAAGAAAGAGGAACTGAGAGGGAAAATTCTGTGTTATGCAATAGGAATCTATCTCCTTTCAATTGATCAGGATGTCCAAGGGTATTCGTAGATGGTGTGCTGAAAGATTTTTCCTTTTACATGGTGGGATTTTGGAAGACATGAAATAAGAAATCTAGGCAACATGCTGCTGATGGTGCACTAGATTTTTGTGGCCAAAGTACTGTGGTAATGAAGAGAATTGTTGCTAAGGCCCTCAAACCATAGAAACAAGCCATCCATGTTAGGATTCAAGAGTTGAATGTTTAGCTTATCAGTTTCATTCCTTATCTCTCACTGTTTCAACAGCCTTCTATGAAACAAATTTATTGAACATATTTCAGATTATTTTTTTAAAATATTTAGTTTATTTATTTGACAGACAGAGATCACAAGTAGGCAGAGAGGCAGGCAGAGAGAGAGAGAGAGGAGGAAGCAGGCTCCCCGCTGAGCAGAGAGCCTGATGCGGGACTCTATCCCAGGACCCTGGGATCATAATCTGAGCCAAAGGCAGAGGTTTTAACCCACCTAGCCACCCAGGCGCCCCAATATTTCAGATTCTTGAGGATTTCCCCAGGGAAATTTTCTTAAGTGGGAAATGGAATATTAGACTAAAACATCTAACATTAGCAGTGCATGTACACAGCTAGCTTAGAGACATGGTCACTACAGTATTATACAGTCATTGAGCTCCCCACAGAGAACTCCTCAATACCTCAATACCTTCTAACTAGATGTGTTGGGTGAAGAGGGAGTGACCACAGAGAAAATAACAAAACTGAAGAGCACAGAAAGGGGGAAAGGGAGGTGCCACACTCCAGCTGTGCTTACCACAATTTTGCCAAGGGCTGGCCCTAATATATCTTATAGTTAACATGTATTGAGTTATTTTGTGTGTTATTAACTGTACAAAGCACTTTGCACGTGCTACCTCATAATGACATTGTGAGAAAGGTATTACTATGCCCATTTTACCAATAGATAAAAAATAAATTTGGGGTGGCCAAATGACTTTCCCAAGATTGTGTAACTACAGAGTGATAGAACTGTTCCTCTAACCTAGGTCTATCTGAGTTCAAAATTCATGTGCATGAGAATTGTGCTATACGGGCACTAAAAAAGACAGTAAGAATTTTTGGGAATCATAGAATTCTTTTTTTATTATGTTATGTTAGTCACCATACAGTACTTAATTAGTTCTTGAGGAGTCAAAGAATTCTAAAACTAAGAAACTTTAGAGATAAAATACTTAAATCCCCCTTTTTCTAATAGAAAGGAATAAGCGATCAGAGGGATATGGTGATTAGCCAAAAATACACAACTCCTAATCAATTATTTCCTCTCCTATACTACCCTAATTAAGTATATGTTCCTTAGAATGATTCATTATCAGGCCTGCACTGTATACAGTCCTGTAGCCCTGAACTAGGTACTTAGATAGATAGAGGAAACCAAGATCATATTATTTCCAGTGTTGAGGAGCTTTCAATAGAATTTGGAACAAAGAAAATACTCATGTTTTGGTCATTTTATAATATTCCTTAAAAAGGCAAGTCTGTGTAACATAATCTGTTTAGAAGAACAGAAGGAATATAGGGAAATGCTGTGATCAGAGCCAAGGGAGAGGAAGAGAGATGCTTCCAAGAAGTGGTAGATGCATTTTCTTCACTTTAGACCTCTTTCTGATAACAGAAAAGAGTTTACTACATCCAAAGTTACCTCCGGGTATGTGGGGTTAGACACAAATATATTGGTGATACAGAGAGAGTCCCACTTATTCATTAACAGGATACACTAGGACAAATAATTTTACCCGTGTGTCTTGGTCTCTTTGTAGTGCATAACAAGTCAAAATTACTTAATGAAACTTACCTGAACACTGCCAAGATTAGAAGTAAACCTTTGCAAGGTACTAGGAACAGCTTGAACCAAAGTTGCATTTAACATACAAAACACTATAATTAGAGGTAACTGCTTTTTGAAAATTTTTCGTTAATCCACTTTTTAGATGCTACAATATCACTGTAGGATATTATTATATACTTTCAACTTTAATAAAATGTATTTATTGATTTTACAGTACTATAAGGTTTACATAGTTCTTGCTAAAATTAGACCTTACATTTTATAAAGGTTTTGATTAGCCTCAGAGTTTTGAGGAACTTATAACTCTAGATTCTATGTATGATTGCTTACATATTGTCCAACCTCCACCACACAAGCTATATACGCAATGGAATCAGAAGGAAATTAAAGATTGGAAAATGACTTTTTAAGAAAACAGAAATTTGAATACAGGTCACAGGTTGTGTATTTTAGACACTTTTTTAAATCTTCTCTTGAAACTGTAAGGAGTCAGTAACTTTAAACTAAAAACAGAAAAGGAATTCAGATGAAACTATTATTTCCCAGGGTTTGGGGGCTAACTTCCCTAGTGGTTTTCTATGTGGAAATCATTCCTTCTTCTCTCAAATGATGGGGAAAGGTCATCCAACACCTCAGAATACTTCTAACAGTCTGAGAGCAGAGAATAGAGAATCCAATTGGAATGAAAGCATCCACAGAGTCCAGAAAGTCCTAGAATGATTATATTGTCAGAAATGAATGTAGAGTGGTGCCTGGGTGGCTCTTGGTTTCAACTCAGGTCATGAGTTCATGGGTCCTGAAATAGAGCTCTGCTTCAGGCTCCACGTTCAGTGAGGAGTCTGCTTGAAGATTCTCTCCCTATGTCCTTCCCCCCATTCATGCACTGTCTCTCTCTAAAATAAGTAAATAAATCTTTTTTAAAAAGATTCTATTTATTTATTTATTTGACAGAGACAGAGAGACACAGGCAACACAAGTAGGGGGAGTGGGAGAGGGAGAAGCAGGTTCCCCACCAGGCAGGGAGCCTGATGTGGGGCTTGATCCAAGGACTCTAGGATCATGACCTGAGCCAAAGGCCGACACTTAATGACTGAGCCACCCAGGCACCCCAAGTAAATAAATCTTTAAAAAACAAACAAACAAACAAACAAACAACAACAAAAACAAGACCATAGAGATGAAGTGGTCAAAGTGAAGTACTACTACAATGGGCATATAGCACTATGGTCAGTGAAATTAGGGGAGGGAAAGGTCAGTTACCCTGATCAATAGTCCAGAGTAGGATTCCTTATGAGTCTAATAAGCTTAAAGTTATCCTTACAGCCAAGTAATAATAATAAAAAAAAGATGTTAAAAAAAAAAGTTTGAGAAGGGGTATAATGTAGTGTAGACAAGTAATTCCACACCATGAAGAAACTAAACACATCACAGATGAGAATAGTGAAACAAGGCTAAATTACATCAGAAAGAGGGTCACATATTTCCCAGGTTTGTAAGAAAGGCATGTCTCCCACTGAGCAATATAAGACTATACACAAATGCAGAGTCAGAGATACATGAAAGATGAAAGCGTAAGGACACCTGCAGCTACAACAATAACAGAAGCTGTAGTTAAGGTAGAATTCTTGATACATTTCAAACTGGACTAAAGTAAGTACAAAGGGAGCTTGAGAGGCTCCTTACAATGAACACATTCCTAGAACAGTTATTTTCAGATACTAGACTCAAAGGACAACACCTCTAAGATAAATATAGACATATCAGTTCAGTATAGACTTTGCTTGAAAAAAGCTCCAGTGAGCAAAGAAAGTTCATTCAATAAAAGCTGCTGACACCATTGGTTGACTTGGAAAATATGAAGTTAGTTTTTTACTTCAAGCCTCACCAAAATTACTTCCAAGTGGATTTAAAAGTGAATCATAAGAAGTAAACCATAAAGGGACTAGAAGAAAACATGGATAAATAGCTATCTGTTTTCCTGGTGAGGAAAATCTTGCTAAGCATAAAAACAAAGCAGAAACAAATAGGAAAATGATATTTAAATGTGTGAAATTTTACAACATACTAGAAAACATTTTCAACATAGATTACAAAGGGCCAATTGTCCTTAACATTTGCACAAACTTCCAAAAATCAGTAAAAACGTGATAAATACCTCCAGTACCATAATGAAATAAGTCAGGAGTTGATAGACTATAGCCCATGAGCCAAATATGGACACTGCGTGTTTTTGTAAGTAAAGCTTTATTGGAACACATCCATGCCTATTTATTTATGGATTGTATAATGGCTACTTTTGCACTACAATGGCAGTTAAGTAGCTGTGACTGACACCATTTGTCCACAAAGCCTAAAATGTTGACTATCTGGTCCTTTGTAACAAAACTTTGCCAATGCCTGAACTAAAGAGGTGAATAGAATTCACAAAGAAGAAAGGCAAGTGGCTAATCTATTTACAAATATAAATTACTCAATCTACTATTACCAAAAAATTCAAATCACAAAAATAAGAGATCAGGTTCACATATCAAACTAGCTCTATTAGCAAAGGTTCAGGCAAAGGTGCGCTATCAACTACAACTGAGTGCAACATAAATAGATAAACTCTCTGGTAATGATATTGTGGCAATAAGTACCAAAAGCCTTGCAATGATCATAGCCCTTGGGCACAGAAATTTTAGTGTCAGAACTTTGTCCTGAGAAAATAAAGGTATGCCAAATATCTATGCATAAGGATACTTCTGTAAACAATAAGAATGTAAAACTAAAAAACAATTATATATTAGAAAAATATTTTAATGACACAGGATAATATTCCTAATATATATTTTAAAATGTTAATTAAAGAAACAATGAATCTTGGAACACTACGTCAAAAACTAATGATGTACTGTATGGTGACTAACATAATTTAAAAAAATAAATAAAAATTAAAACAAAAAAGTATAGTTGCATAATATAATTTTGAATGAAAGAAAAAAAAGTTCAGGGTGGGGAAACAGAACTTGATCTCAAACCTGTGCTCTGGGCAAGTCAGACATATCTACTCTTATCTGATAACAAGTGAAATAAACCCACCAGAAATATATTGCAGGGGGAGAATGAGGAATCTTAAACAGAACTCACCCTAAGGGAAGAAGAAGTTACATGAAACAAATCTGGCTCAGAATAACAACTTGACCTTAATCAAGGCCTTTGTCAGAACCCTGTAAGTCTCCATCCCCCCACCATAAAGTCAGAACGAAAAGATCTTACTTTGCTCACTTATCAATGTATGCATCTCAATTAAGATGACATATGTTAAAATGCTTTGAAAGCTGGCAAGTATTATCCAAATATATTCTTATTTGGGTGATCAGAGGCAATTACTCACACACTTAGCTCAGGAGGTGGGTTTGTTTATCATTAACCCTTGTTGATTTCTTCAGACATTATAAATACTAGTACAATTAATTTGACTGAGGTGAAGACTTTTGATTCGTTGTCAGATGAAACAGGTTTTCCTCACAAGGGGCTTAGTTTTTAATTTCCAATAAGGTTGAAAGGCAAGCAAGCATCTGAGAACAGTAGGGCTTCTGATGTAGCCCAGTTAATGCTGCAGTGTTTTATTACCTCTGTTTGCTATAATACTGCTTTTATTAATATAGTCATCTCCCTGACTAATGCTATTGTACAGCCACATGGACGTGGTTTAAAATTAACTTTTACAATCCTTTTGTTATCAGAGGAGGCTTGCATTTTTTTTTCTTTTGTGCTTAATTGGTGACTACACACTTCTCATTGCCAACACCACCTCCCAATTACCTCAGTGCAGAATGCAAATATTTTAATGTACTGCTTTAACTATTAAGATAGTTGGGGAGGTGTAATGAAAATAAGTGGTAAGTTATTTTTTAGTACCTAGAATGCTCCTGTCAAAAGTTGCCTAATCTTGAGATTGATATACACCTGGTGAGAAAGGACCCAGATAAATAAAATCTTGAATGAAAGAGGAGAGATCACAACCAACACCAAAGAAATACAAACTATTATAAGAACATCTTATGATCAACAGTATGCCAACAAATTAGACAATCTAGGAGAAATGCATGCATGCCTAGAGATGTATAAACTACCAAAACTGAACCAGGAAGAAATAGAAAACCTGAACAGACCCATAACCAGCAAGGAAATTGAAGCAGTAATCAAAAATCTCCCAACAAACAAGAGCCCAGGGCCAGATGGCTTCCAGGCAATTGTACTGAACATTTAAAGAAGAATTAATACCTACTCTCCTGAAACTGTTCTGAAAAATAGAAATGGAAGGAAAACTTCCAAACTCTTTTTATGAGGCCATCATTACCTTGATCCCCAAACCAGACAAGAACCCATCAAAAAGGAGAATTACAGACCAATATCCCTGATGAACATGGATGCAAAAATTGTCACCAAAATACTAGCCAATAGGATCCAACAGTACATTAAAAGGATTATTCACCACAACCAAGTGGGATTTATTCATGGGCTGCAAGTTTGGTTCAACATCCACAAATCAATCAGTGTGATATACTACATTAATAAAAGAAAGATCAAAAACCATATGATACTCTCAATAGATGCTGAAAAAGCATTTGACAAAGTACAGCATTCTTTCTTGATCAGAACTTTTCACAGTGTAGTGATAGAGGGTACATACCTCAATATCATCAAAGTCATCTATAAAAAACCCACAGTGAATATCATTCTCAATGGGGAAAAACTGATAGCTTTTCCACTAAGGTCAGAAACACAGCAGGGATCTCCACTCTCACCACTACTATTGAACATAGTACTAGAAGTCCTAGCCTCAGCAACCAGACAACAAAAAGAAATAAAAGGCATCCGAATTGGCAAAGAAGAAGTCAAACTCTCACTCTTTGCAGATGATATGATACTTTGTGTGGAAAACCCAAAAGACCCCATCCTAAAACTCCTAGAACTCATATAGGAATTCAGTAAATTGTCAGGATATAAAATCAGTGCACCGAAATCAGTTGCATTTCTATAAACCAACAACAAGACAGAAGAGAGAGAAATTAATAACTCAATCCCATTTACACTTACACCCAAAACCGTAAGATACCTAGGAATATATCTCACCAAAAAGGCAAAGAATCTGTATGCAGAAAGCTACAGAATATTTATGAAAGAAATTGAGGAAGACACAAAGAAATGGGAAAACGTTCCATGCTCATGGATTAGAAGAACAAATATTGTGAAAATGTTTATGCTACCTAGAGCAATCTACCCATTTAATACAATCCCTATCAAAATACCATCAGCTTTTTCACAGAACTGGAATAAATAATCCTAAAATTTGTATGGAACCAAAAAAGACCCTGAATAGCACGAAGAATGTTGAAAAAGAAAAGGAAAGCTGGCAGCATCACAATTCTGGACTTCAAGCTCTATTACAAAGCTGTAATCAAGACAGTATGGTACTAGCACAAAAACAGACACATAGATTAATGGAACAGAATAAAGAACCCAGAAATAGATCCTCAACTCTATGGTCAACTAATCTTTGACAAAGCAGGAAAGAATGTCCAATGGAAAAAAGTGAGTCTTTTCAACAAATGGTGTTGGGGAAATTGGATAGCCAGATGGAAAAGAATGAAACTGGACCATTTCCTTACACCATATACAAAAATAGACTCCAAATGGATGAAAGACCTCAATGTGAGAGGAGAATCCCTTGAGGAGGCAGCAATGTCTTCAACCTCAGCTGCGGCAATTTCTTGCTAAACACAAAGCCAAAGGCAAGGGAAGCAAGGACAAAAATGAACTATTGGGACTTCATGAAGATAAAAAGCTTTTGCACAGCAAAGGAAACAGTCAGCAAGGGAGAAAAGATGGAAGAGGAGTAGGGGATCCTATCTCAGCTGGTCCCCTCAATTGAGCCGGATATCTACCAGACCATTCTTAACACCCACAAAATAAGCCTGAGATGCAAGAAGATATATCTGGATCTCTACAGACAGAATATCTCTAGCGGCTGGTTGAGTATGAAGCGGGGGGGTGGGGGAGGGCGTGTTTCAGCGGGCAGATATCAGAAGATAAACAGAAGGGGGAGGAAGCCTTTGTGATCTTGAACTGAGAAGGCAAAAAGCCTCCCACCCTGGGGACCTGGGACAGACTTGCAGACCAGTTGTGACAAGGGAAAACTTTAGGGCACCTCCCCCAGACTGAAACCTGTAGCTTCCAAGGGCACACATCTGAACCAGGAGTAGCTTGCAGTTTTAGAAGCTCGAAGATCAGAAATGTGCCTGGGCCTTGGAGCAAGGGCTGGAACTGCTACTGTGGGGACCACAACCTAGGACCCTCCAGTTTTTGGCAACGCAGACAGAAATGGAGACAGTATGACCTGGAGAGCTCAGTGAAGAGCAGACTGTGATCTCTCTGTTCTGAGACAGAGGTTTGGATACAGTCACTTCTGTTCTGACTCTCTGAAGAGAGGTGGAAAGTCGCCAGAGAACAAAAGCCTCCCAAAAATGGTTTTCATTAAGCCTATCCCACCCCACAGGGGACAGGGCAAATCTGCCCAAACAGGGTTGCCTGAGAAAGAGTGCAGCAGACCATTCCCCCAGAAGACAGCCTGGAAGAACAGGAGGCTGACAACCCTAAGGTCCCTATAAAACAGATGCATCTTCCTTGGGTTGTGCTCGATAATTTGGACACTGTGTATTCCCTCAATCACCCCTCGACAGAATGACTAAGAGGAGGAACCCCCAACAAAAGAAAGATACAGGGACTGTGGCCTCTGCCACAGAAATAATGGATATGGACATGACCAAGATGTCAGAAAAAGACTTCAGAGTACAATTGCCAAGGTGATATCTAGGCTTAAGAAAAATATTTATGACAATATAGAATCTCTAAGTGAGGAGGTGAGATCTAATCAGACAGAACATAAAAATGCTATGAATGAAATGCAGTCTAAACCGGATACTCTGACTGCCGGGGTTAACAAGGCAGAAGAATGAATTAGTGAATGAGAAGATAAGATGATAGAAAAGAAGGTAACCTAGGAGTCCGGGTGGGGGCAAGATTAAAACCCAAGGGCTCACACTGAGAGAGATTAATGACTCAGTGAAATATTCTAATATCAGAATTATTGGGATCCCAGAGGGGGTTGAGAGAGAGAGGTCTAAAGGATATATTTGAGCAAATCATAGCTGAGAACTTCCCTAATCTGGGGAAGGAAAAAGTATTCACCTCCAAGAGGCAAAGAGGAACCCTCCCAAGATCAAAGACAACAGACCAATGCCACAACATATAATAGTTCAAATTTCAAATCTCAGACCCAAGAAGACAATCTTGAAAGTGGCAAGGGGGAAGAGTTTTATTTTTTTTTAAAGATTTTATTTATTTATTTGACAGAGAAAGATCACAAGTAGGCAGAGAGGCAGGCAGGGAGAGAGAGAGAAGCAGGCTCCCTGCTGAGCAAAGAGCCTGATGTGGGGCTCGATCCCAGGACCCTGAGATCATGACATGAGCTGAAGGCAGTGGCTTAACCCACTGAGTCACCCAAGTGCCCCAGGGAAGAGATTGATGTACAAAGGGAGGAACATCAGAATAATGTCAGACCTGTACGCAGAGACCTGGAAAGACAGAAAGAGCTGGAAAGACACACTCAGGGTACTAAATAAGAAGAGCATGCAGCCAAGGATACTTTATCCAGCAAGGCGGTCATTCAGAATGGATGGAGAGACAAGGAACTTCCAAGACTTGCAGAAACTGAAAGAATATGTGACTACTAAACTGGATCTGCAAGAAATATTAAGGGGAGTTCTATAAAAGGAGAAAGACCCCAAGAGTAATATAGAATAGAAATTTACAGAGACAGTCTATAGAAACAGGGACTTCACAGGCAACATGGTGACAATAAAATCATATCTTTCAATAATCACTCTCAGTGTGAATGGCCTAAATGCTCCCATGAAATGGCATAGGGTTGCAGATTGGATAAAAAGACAAGACCCATCCATATGCTATCTTACAAGAGACTCATTTTGAACCTAAAGATACATCAAGACTGAAATTGAAGGGATGGGGAAGCATCTTTCATACCAATGGACCTCAAAAGAAAATTAGGGTGGCAATTCTCATATCAAACAAATTAGATTTTTTAAATTGTTTTTTTTTTTTTAATTTGACAGACAGAGATCACAAGCAGGCAGAGAGAGAGGGAGAAGCAGGCTCCCCGCTGAGCAGAGAGCCCAATGTGGGACTTGATCCCAGGACCCTGGGACCACGACCTGAGCTGAAGGCAGAGGCCCCAACCCACTGAGCCACCCAGGCGCCCCTCAGACAAATTAGATTTTAAGCTAAAGACTGTAGTTAGAGATACAGAAGGACACTACATCATTCTTAAAGGGTCTATCCAACAAGATTTAACAGCTGTAAATATCTATGCCCTCAACATGAGAGCAGCCAACTACATAAGCCAATTGTTAACCAAAATAAAGAGACATATTGATATTAATATGTTAATAGTAGGAGACATCAATACACCACTCTCAGCGATAGACAGATCATCTAATCAGAAAATCAACAAAGAAACAAGAGCTTTGAATGACACACTGGACCAGATGGACCTCAGAGATATATACAGAGCATTACACCCTAAAACAACAGAATACTCATTTTTCTCAAATGCACATGGAACTTTCTCCAGAATAGATCACATACTGGGTCACAAATCAGATTTCAATTGATACCAAAGGATTGAGATTATTCCTTGCATATTCTTAGACCATAATACTTTGAAACAGTACATTAAAAGGAGTATCCATCATGACCAAGTGGGATTTATCCCTAGGATACCAAGTTGGTACAACATTCACAAATCAGTGTTATAGAACACGCTAGTAAGAGAAGAGTAAAGAACCATATGGTCCTCTCAATTGATGCAGAAAAAGCATTTGACAAAATACAACATCCTTTCCTGATTAAAACTCTTCAAAGTGTAGGGATAGAGGGAACATTCCTCGATTTCTTAAAAAACATCTGCAATTTAAATGCCCACAGAGAATATCATTCTCAATGGGAAAAGCTGAGAAACTTTCCCTTAAGGTCAGGAACGTGACGTTAATGCCCACTCTCACCACTATTGCTCACCATAGTACTAGAAATCCTAGCATCAGCAATTAGACCAAAAAAGGAAATAAAACGTGTTCAAATTGGCCAAAAAAAAAGTCGTCAAACTCTCTGTCTTGGCAAATGACAGGATACTTTATGTGGAAAATCCAGAAGAATCCACCCCCAAATGACTAGAACCCATACAGCAATTCAGTAATGTGGCAGGATACAAAATCAATGCACAGAAACCAGTTGCTTTCCTATACACTAACAATGTAACTGTAGAAAGATAAATTAGAGAACCAATTTCATTTACAATAGTACCAAAAACCATAGGATATCTAGGAATAAATGTAACCAAAGAAGTAAAGGATCTATTCTCAAGAAACTACAGAAAATTTATTAAAGAAATTGAGGAAGACAAAAAGAAATGGAAAAATGTTCCATGTTCATGGATTGCAAGGATATATATTGTAAAAATATCTATGCTTCCTAGAGAAATCTACACACTTAATGCAATCCCTATCAAAATACCATCAACTTTTTTCCACAGAGCTAGAACAAATAATCCTAAAATTGGTACGGAACCAGAAAAGACCCTGAATTGCCAAGGAAATGTTGAAAAAGAAAAACAAAGCTGGGGGCATCACTTTGCCTGACTTCATTCTATATTACAAAGTTGTGATAACCAAGACAGCATGGTGCTGGCACAAAAATAGACACATATATCAATGGAACAGAATAGAGAGCCCAGATATGGATCCTCAACTCTATGGTCAACTAATCTACAACAAAGCAGGAAAAAATATCCAGTAGAAAAAAGACAGTCTCTTCAATAAATGGTGCTGGGAAAATGAGACAGCTATATATAGAAGAATGGAGTTTGACCATTCTCTTACACCATAACAAAGATAAACTCAAAATGGACGAAAGATCTCAATGTGAAACAGGAATCCATTAAAATTTTAGAGGAAAACATAGGCAGTAACCTCTTTGACATCATCCACAGCAACTGCAACTTCTTTCAAGACACGTCTCCAAAGGCAAGAGATATAAAAGCAAAAATGAACTTTTGTGACTTCATCAAGACAAAAAGCTTGTATACAACAAAGGAAACAGTCAACGAAACTAAAAGACAACCCACGGAATGGGAGAAGATATTTGCAAATGACATTACAGATAAAGGGCTGATAGCCAAGATCTATAAAGAACTTCTCAAACTCAACACCTGAAAGACAAATAATCCAGTCAAGAAATGGGCAGAAGACATGAACAAACACTCTCCAAAGAAGACATACAAATGGCTAACAGATACAAGAAAAAATGTTCATCATCATGCCATCGGGGAAATGCAAATCAAAACCAGAATGAGATACCACCTTACACCAGTTAGAATGGCAAAAATTGACAAGACAGGAAACAACAAATGTGGGAGACGTGGAGAAAGGGGAATGCTCTTATACTATTGGTGAGAATGTAAGTTGGTAAAGCCACTTTGGAATACAGTGTGCAGGTTCCACAAAAAAGTTAAAAATAAAGCTACCCTATGACCCAGCAATTGCACTACTGGTTATTTACCCCAAAGATACAGATGTAGTGAAAAGAAGGGCGACATGCACCCCAATGTTCTTAGAACCAGTCTCCACAGTAGCCAAACTGTGGAAGGAGCTAAGATGCCCTTCAACAGATGAATGGATAAAGAAAATATGGTCCATATATACAATGGAATATGACTCAGCCATCAGAAAGGATGAATACTCAAATTTGCATCAACATGAATGGAACTGGAGGAGATTATGCTAAGTGAAATAGATCAATCTGGGAAAGACAATTATTTGGTTTTGTTTATTTATGGAACATAAGGAATAGCATGGAGGACATTAGGAGGAGGAAGGAAAAAATGAAGGGGTGTGGGAATCAGATGAGGAGATGAACCATTTGAGACTATGGACTCCAGGAAACCAACTGAAGGTTTTAGAGAGGAGGAGGGGGGGATGCTGGGTTAGCCTAGTTATGGGTATTAAGAAGGGCATATATTGCACGGAGCACGGGGTGTTATATGCTTACAATGAATCATGGAACACTACATCAGAAACTAATGATGTACTGTATGGTGACTAACATAACAATATAAAAAAATTTAAAAAGGGAAACAGTCAATAAAACCAAAAGACAACCAACAACCAATGGGAGAAGATATTTGAAAATATCATATCAGATAAAGGGCTAGTACCTAAAATCTATAATGAACTTATCAAACTCAACACCCAAAGAATAATAATCCAATCAGTAAATGGGCAGAGGACATTTCTGCAAAGAAGATATCCAAATGGTCAACAGGCCCATAAAAAAGTGCTCAACATCACTTGGGATCAGGGAAATACAAATCGAAACAACAGTGAGATACCCTCACACCAGTCAGAAGGGCTAAATTTACAAGTCAGGATATGACAGGTGTTGGTGAGTATGCAGAGAAAGGGAAACCCTCCTATACTGTTGGTGGGAATGCAAGCTGGTGGAGCCCCTCTGGAAAACATTATGGAGGTTCCTCAAAAAGTTGAAAATAGAGCTACCCTATGACCCAACAATTGCACTACTGGGTATTTGCCAGAAAGATAGCAGTGTAGTGTCTCAAGGGGCACGTGAAACTCAATATTTATAGCAGTAATGTTCACAATAGCCAAACTATGGAAAGATCCTAGATGTCCACCAACAGATGAATGGTAAAGAAGTTGTAGTACAAATACACACACACACACACACACACACACACACACACACACACACACTGGAATATTATGCGGCCATCAAAAAATGAAATCTTGCAATTAGCAATGATGTGGATGGAACTAGAGAGTATTATGCTAAGGGAAATAAGTCAATCAGAGAAAGATAATTATCATATGATCTCACTGATATGTGGAATTTGAGAAATAAGGCTAAGGATCATGGGGGAAGACAGGAAAAAATGAAACAGGATGAATCCAGAGAGGGAGACAAACCATAAGCAACTCTTAATCTCAGGAAACAAATTGAGGGTTGCTGGAGTGGAAAGGGGTGGGAGGGATAGGGTATCCGGGTGATGGACATTGGGTAGGGTATGTGCTATGGTGAGCACTATGAAATGTGTAAGACTGATGAGTCACAGACCGGTACCCCTGAAAACAAAAATACACTATATGTTAACAATGAAAATGATTCCTAAACCATAAAAAAGTTGCCTAACATCAAATTGATGGAGAAAACATAAGGACGATTCTCTTTTCTTCTATGTGACCTCTTTTGTTCCCATCACCTATGTTTCAAACATACTGGACTCTAAAATTCCTTATAGCCTCTTCAAGTCATATAATTTTTCCCTTTGTCTCTCATTTTCCACTGCTATCACATTACTCCAGTGGTTCTAAAATTTTAGTGAGCATCAGAATCCCTGGAGGGATTATAAAAATACAGATAACTGGGCCCTATTCCCAGAGTTTCTGACTCAGTCAATTGAAGAGAGGCCCAAGCATTTCCATGTTTAAATATTCCCAGGTGGAATTGATGCTGTTCTCTGGAGACTACACTTTGAGAATACAGCCTTAATCAGCTCCTTCTGATTTACTCTAACAGCTCTCTAATATTTATTCCTCCTTCAGTCTGCTGTGTATGCCTACTCCATGAAGGAGAAAACAGTAATCACAAAACAGAATCTAGAATTAGACTGAGCTGAGTTTGAATCTTTTTTTTACTATGTGACCTTGAATAAATTACTTAATATTTCTGAACCTCTATTTCCTTATCTAAAATGTTGGATAATGAGAGTGTGTATTCTATGACATTATTGTGAAGATTAAATGAGATCGTTAATATAAAGCATTCAGCACAATGCTCATTACATTGTAACAGCTCAGTAAATCATAGCTATTATCATTATTTACAAAAGAAGTAGTCTTAAGACATCTCTATTCTAACACCTTGGCAATAGTCAAGAGCTGAAAATGGTTTTGATCAGGTAGGGCTACTGAAAATATATCCTAATGAGAAAGGAAAAACATGCACAAAGATGACTGTGTAAAGATTGTGGACTTAGGTAAGTACAAACTGGAAATTCATGCCCAGTGATACTAAGTTGCCAAATAATTTATAGAACTTCTGTAACAAAGAAATGCTATGCAACCCTTAACAAAGAGAAGAAGTGTAGCAGAGTGGCTGAGTGTGTCAGCAAGTCTCTGAAGCAAGGCTGGGTGGACTCAACATGCCAACTGCTCTGGTTATAAGTTCTGTGACCCTAGATAAGTTCAGTTGAATTTTCTGTTAATTCCACCCTGACTTTGCACTGTCTTGGAGTATTCAGTTCAGACTACAGCAAATTACCACAGATTTAGCAACTCAAAACAACACACATTACTATCTTATAGTTTCTGTGGGTCAGGAGTCCAGGCACAGCTTATCTAGTTCTTCAGCTATGGGTCTTACAAGGCTGTAAGGTATTGATCAGATGGTAGTCTCATTTGGAGACTCAGTTAGATTATTGGTAGAATTAATTTCCTTTTCTTTGTAGGATTGATAACCTCAGATTTTTCTGGATGGATTTTTCTCAGCTAGAAGCTGCCTTCAGATTCTGGAAATATCTTAATGTTTTTAGACGCCCTACAGTTTTTTTGTCATGTGGGATTCCTCAACGTGGCTGCTTACTTTATTGAGCCATCAGTACTTTCATCCAGTGCTGAGAGTCTTATATAGTGTTATATAATCGGGGAGTGACTATCCCCTCACCGTTACTATATTCTATTGTCTAGAGCAAGCCACAGGTCTCACCCACTGTCAAGAGGAGGCAATTACACAAAAGTGTGGATTATAGGGGTCAGAGAATCATTGAGGGATCACCTTAGAGTCTACCCACCACAAGTGCATACCCAGAAGCTGACTACCTGATATCTACTGACAGATTACCTTGATGTGGTCTACTTACCAAGAAGAATCTCTGAATATTAGATGACCCTGAAATTCCTACATTCCACCTGTCTATTGGGATACCCCATTTTTCCCTAATATTCTATTTTGAAAAAATTCAAATTTATGCATAATTTCAAGATGTTCAATGAACACCGTATAATACCCTTCACCTAAATTCTCTAATTGTTACCATTTTTTTATTTCTTTATTTTTTATTTATTTATTTTTTAATTTTTTTATTTTAATAAACATATAATGTATTTTTATCCCCAGGGATACAGGTCTGTGAATCGTCAGGTTTACACATTTCACAGCACTCATCATAGCCCATACCCTCCCCAATGTCCATTTCCCCACCACCCTCTCCCGTCCCCCCTCCCCCCCGCAACCCTCAGTCTGTTTCTTGAGATTGAGTCTTTTATGGTTTGTCTCCCTCCCAATCCCATCTTTTCATCTTTTCTTTTCCTACCTCCCCCCAAACCCCCCCACCTTGCATCTCCACTTCCTCATATCAAAGAGATCATATGATAGTTGTCTTTCTCCGATTGACTTATTTCGCTAAGCATGATACCCTCTAGTTCCATCCACGTCGTCGCAAAGGGCAAGATTTCATGTCTTTTGATGGCTGCATAGTATTCCATTGTGTATATATACCACATCTTCTTTATCCATTCATCTGTTGATGGACATCTAGGCTCTTTCCACAGTTTGGCTATTGTGGACATTGCTGCTATAAACATTCGGGTGCATGTGCCCCTTCGGAGCACCACGTTTGTATCTTTAGGATATATACACAGGAGTGCAATTGCTGGGTCGTAGGGTAGCTCTATTTTCAGTTTTTTGAGGAACCTCCACACTGTTTTCCAGAGTGGTTAGACCAGCTTGTATTCCCACCAGCAGTGTAGGAGGGTTCCCCCCTCTCTGCATCCTCGCCAGCATCTGTCATTTCTTGACTTGTTAATTTTAGCCATTCTGACTGGTGTGAGGTGGTATCTCATTGTGGTTTTGATTTGTATTTCCCTGATGCTGAGTGATGTGGAGCATTTTTTCATGTGTCTGTTGGCCATCTGGGTGTCTTCTTTGCAGAAATGTCTGTTCATGTCCTCTGCCCATTTCTTGACTGGATTATTTGTTTTTTGGGTATTGAGTTTGATAAGTTCTTTATAGATTTTGGATACTAGCCCTTTATCTGATATGTCGTTTGCAAATATCTTCTCCCATTCTGTCAGTTGTCTTTTGGTTTTGTTAACTGTTACCTTTGCTGTGCAACAGCTTTTGATCTTGATGAAATCCCAATAGTTCATTTTTGCCCTTGCTTCTGTTGCCTTTGGCGATGTTCCTAGGAAGAAGTTCCTGCGGTTGAGGTCAAAGAGGTTGCTGCCTGCATTGTCCTCAAGGATTTTGATAGATTCCTTTCGCACATTGAGGTCCTTCATCCATTTTGAGTCTATTTTCGTGTGTGGTGTAAGGAAATAGTCCAATTTCATTATTCTGCATGTGGCTGTCCAATTTTCCCAGCACCATTTGTTGAAGAGGCTGTCTTTTTTCCATTGGATATTCTTTCCTGCTTTGTCGAATATTAGTTGACCATAGAGTTGAGGGTCTATTTCTGGGCTCTCTATTCTGTTCCATTGGTCTATATGTCTGTTTTTGTGCCAGTACCATACTGTCTTGATGATGACAGCTTTGTAATAGAGCTGGAAGTCTGGAATTGTGATGCCACCGACTTTGGCTTTCTTTTTCAATATTCCTTTGGCTATTCGAGGTCTTTTCTGGTTCCATATAAATTTTAGGATTATTTGTTCTATTTCTTTAAAAAAATGGATGGGATTTTGATAGGGATTGCATTAAATGTGTAGATTGCTTTAGGTAGCATAGACATTTTCACAATATTTGTTCTTCCAATCCATGAGCATGGAACATTTTTCCATTTCTTTGTGTCTTCCTCAATTTCTTTCATGAGTACTTTATAGTTTTCTGAGTATAGATTCTTTGCCTCTTTGGTTAGATTTATTCCTAGGTATCTTATGGTTTTGGGTACGATTGTAAATGGGACTGACTCCTCAATTTCTCTTTCTTCTGTCTTGTTGTTAGTGTAAAGAAATGTGACTGATTTCTGTGCATTGACTTTATATCCTGACACTTTACTGAATTCCTGTATAAGTTCTAGCAGTTTTGGAGTGGAGCCTTTTGGGTTTTCCACATATAGTATCATATCATCTGCAAAGAGTGATAGTTTGAGTTCTTCTTTGCCGATTTGGATGCCTTTAATTTCTTTTTGTTGTCTGATTGCTGAGGCTAGGACTTCTAGTACTATATTGAACAGCAGTGGTGATAATGGACATCCCTGCCGTGTTCCTGACCTTAGCGGAAAAGCTTTCAGTTTTTCTCCATTGAGAATGATATTTGCGGTGGGTTTTTCATAGATGGCTTTGATAATATTGAGGTATGTGCCTTCTATCCCTACACTTTGAAGAGTTTTAATCAGGAAGGGATGCTGCACTTTGTCAAATGCTTTTTCAGCATCTATTGAGAGTATCATATGGTTCTTACTCTTTCTTTTATTAATGTATTGTATCACATTGATGGATTTGCGGATGTTGAACCAACCTTGCAGCCCTGGAATAAATCCCACTTGGTCGTGGTGAATAATCCTTTTAATGTACTGTTGGATCCTATTGGCCAGTATTTTGGTGAGAATTTTCGCATCTGTGTTCATCAAGGATATTGGTCTGTAATTCTCTTTTTTGGTGGGATCCTTGTCTGGTTTTGGGATCAAGGTGATGCTGGCCTCATAGAATGAGTTTGGAAGTTTTCCTTCCCTTTCTATTTTTTGGAACAGTTTCAGGAGAATAGGAATTAATTCTTCTTTAAATGTTTGTTAGAATTCCCCTGGGAAGCCGTCTGGTCCTGGACTTTTGTTTGTTTGGAGATTTTTGATGACTGTTTCAATCTCCTTACTGGTTATGGGTCTGTTCAGGTTATCTATTTCTTCTTGGTTCAGTTGTGGTAGTTTATACATCTCTAGAAATGTATCCATTTCTTCCAGATTGTCAAATTTGTTGCCATAGAGTTGCTCATAGTATGTTCTTATAATTGTTTGTATTTCTTTGGTGTTGGTTGTGATCTCTCCTCTTTCATTCATGATTTTATTTATTTGCGTCCTTTCTCTTTTCTTTTTGATAAGTCTGGCCAGGGGCTTATCAATCTTATTAATTCTTTCAAAGAACCAGCTCCTAGTTTTGTTGATTTGTTCTATTGTTTTTTTAGTTTCTTTTTCATTGATTTCTGCTCTGATCTTTATGATTTCTCTTCTCCTGCTGGGTTTAGGCTTTCTTTGTTGTTCTCTCTCCAGCTCCTTTAGGTGTAGGGTTAGGTTGTGTATTTGAGACCTTTCTTGTTTCTTGAGAAAGGCTTGCACCGCTATATATTTTCCTCTCAGGACTGCCTTTGTTGTGTCCCACAGATTTTGAACTGTTGTGTTTTCATTATCATTTGTTTCCATGAATTTCTTCAATTCTTCTTTAATTTCCTGGTTGACCCATTCATTTTTTAGAAGGATGCTGTTTAGTCTCCATGTATTTGCGTTCTTTCCAAATTTCCTCTTGTGATTGAGTTCGAGCTTCAGAGCATTGTGGTCTGAAAATATGCAGGGAATGATCTCGATCTTTTGGTACCGATTGAGACCTGATTTATGACCCAGGATGTGGTCTATTCTGGAGAATGTTCCATGTGCACTAGAGAAGAATGTATATTCTGTTGCTTTGGGATGGAATGTTCTGAAGATATCTGTGATGTCCATCTGGTCCAGTGTGTCATTTAAGGCCTTTATTTCCTTGTTGATCTTTTGCTTAGATGATCTGTCCATTTCAGTGAGGGGAGTGTTAAAGTCCCCTGCTATTATTGTATTGCTGTCGATGTATTTCTTTGATTTTGTTATTAATTGGTTTATATAGTTGGCTGCTCCCATGTTAGGGGCATAGATATTTAAGATTGTTAGGTCTTCTTGTTGGACAGACCCTTTGAGTATGATATAGTGTCCTTCCTCATCTCTTATTATAGTCTTTGGCTTAAAATCTAATTGATCTGATATAAGGATTGCCACCCCAGCTTTCTTCTGATGTCCATTAGCATGGTACATTGTTTTCCACCCCCTCACTTTAAATCTCTAGGTGTCTTCGGGTCTAAAATGAGTTTCTTGTAGGCAGCATATTGATGGGTTTTGTTTTTTTATCCATTCTGATACCCTGTGTCTTTTGATTGGGGCATTTAGCCCATTAACATTCAGGGTAACTATTGAGAGATATGAATTAAGTGCCATTGTATTGCCTGTAAGGTGACTGTTACTGTATATTGTCTCTGTTTCTTTCTGATCTACTACTTTTAGGGTCTCTCTTTGCTTAGAGGACCCCTTTCAATATTTCCTGTAGAGCTGGTTTGGTGTTTGCAAATTCTTTCAGCTTTTGTTTGTCCTGGAAGCTCTTTATCTCTCCTTCTATTTTCAATGATAGCCTAGCCGGATATAGTATTCTTGGCTGCATGTTTTTCTCGTTTAGTGCTCTGAATATATCATGCCAGTTCTTTCTGGCCTGCCAGGTCTCTGTGGATAGGTCTGCTGCCAATCTAATGTTTTTACCCTTGTATGTTACAGACTTCTATTCTTTGGATGCTTTCAGGATTTTCTCTTTGTCGCTAAGACTTGTAAATTTTACTATCAGGTGACGAGGTGTGGACCTATTTTTATTGATTTTGAGGGGCGTTCTTAGCATTTCCTGGATTTTGATGTTTGTTCCCTTTGCCATATTAGGGAAATTCTCTCCAATAATTGTCTCCAATATACCTTCTGCTCCCCTCTCTCTTTCTTCTTCTTCTGGAATCCCAATTATTCTAATGTTGTGTCGTCTTATGGTGTCGCTTATCTCTCGAATTCTCTCCTCGTGGTCCAGTATTTGTTTGTCTCTCTTTTGCTCAGCTTCTTTATTCTCTATCATTTGGTCTTCTATGTCACTAACTCTTTCTTCTGCCTCATTTATCCTGGCAGTGAGAGCTTCCATTTTTGATTGCACCTCATGAATAGCTTTTTTGATTTCAACTTGGTTAGATTTTAGTTCTTTTATTTCTCCAGAAAGGGCTTTTATCTCTCCGGAGAGGGTTTCTCTAATATTTTCTATGCCTTTTTCGAGCCCGGCTAGAATCTTGAGAATTGTCATTCTGAACTCTAGATCTGTCATGTTACCTATGTCCGTATTGATTAGGTCTCCAGCCTTCGGTATGGCCTCTTGTTCTTTTTTTTGAGGTGAGTTTTTCCGCCTTGTCATTTTGTCCAGATAAGATTTGCTTTCTCCTGCTGTGGAATTCCGCTGTTCTCGGTGAGCGAAGTTGGTTTTGGATGGGTTTCTTGTTGATCTTCTGGGGGAGGGGCCTGTTGTAGTGATTCTCAAGTGTCTTTGCCACAGGCGGAATTGCACCGCCCTTGCCAGGGGCTGGGCTAAGTAATCCGCTCCAGTTTGCTTTCGGGAGCTTTTGTTCCCTGAGCGCTTTCCGTAGAGTTCCGGAGGACCGGAATGAAGATGGCGGCCTCCCAGTCTCTGGCCCAGAGGAGCCGAGAGCTTGGGGTTCCGCTCCTCAGTGCGCTCTCAGAGCAAAGCGGCCACCGCCCCGCCTCCCTGGCCTGCAGTTGCGCCTTGAGGAAAGCAGTCAATTGCTGGAGCTGGAGAAAAGCGCCGGGTCGCTTTCGTCTCCGTGGCCTCCGGCCGTGCTCTGAGCCCACCCAGCCTGTGACCGGCACAAGGTAACCCCGGGCATAGAGCTCACTCCTCGGTTTTGTCGCTGTAGCCGGCTTCCCCGCTCTAATACCTGCGAGCTCTGCGGCACTCAGACACCCCCAGTCCTTCTGTGACCCCGCGGGACCTGGGGTTATGCTGACCCCGCCTGGGTTTCCCCCCCAGTTTAGCCTCTGGAGCGATGTCTCCCAGTGGAGCCGACTTTTAAAAGTCCCGATTTTGTGCTCCGTCGCTCCGCCGCTTGCCGGGTGCCGGCCCCTCCCCCTGGGGTCTATCTTCCCGTCGCTTTGGATTCACTTCTCCGCAGGTCCTACCTTTCAGAAAGTGATCGATTTTCTGTTTCTGGAATTGTTGCTCTTCTTCTCTTCGATTTCCCGTTGGATTTGTAGGTGTTCACAATGGTTAGATAAGCTGTCTAGCTGATCTCCTGCTACCCGATGTCATCTCAGCCTGCTACTTCTCCGCCATCTTGACTCCTCCCCCTAATTGTTACCATTTTACAGCATTACTTATCTCTCTCATAGGTATGTATATATCTATATCAATCTATCTATACTTTTTTCAATAAGCTATTTGAATGTGTATTGCATTGTAAGACATCACCCCTAAATAGTTTAGTGTGCATCTCCTAAGAACAAAAACATCCTCCAACATAACCACAATATTATCATACCAGCTAAGAAATTCAACATTATACAATATTATCTAATACATTTCCTATATTTAAATATTCTAATTAAACCAATAATGTCCACTTATCATTCTTTTCCCTTAGACTCCAAAACAGGATCACACATTTTTTAGTTATTTTATTTCTTAAATTTCCTTTAATCTAGAATAATCTTCCAAATTTATGTGTATGCATGTGTACGTCCTTTTTTTAAAAGATTTTATTTATTTATTTATTTGACAGACAGAGATCATAAGTAGGCAGAGAGGCCGGCAGAGAGAGAGGAAGGGAAGCAGGTTCCCTGCTGAGCAGAAAGCCCGATGTGGGGCTTGATCCCAGGACCCTGGGATCATGACCTGAGCTGAAGGCAGAGGCTTTAACCCACTGAGCCACCCAGGCACCCCATGCATGTGTGTATGTCCTTGATGACACTGACAAATTTGAGGATTACAGGCCAGTTTTGTAGAATGCCCCCCAAATACAGGTTTGTCTAATTATTTCATCATGAGTGGATTCAGATTAAACATTTTGGCAAGAATATCATTTAGGTGTTATTGTGCTCCTTTTAGTGCATCTTATTAGAAGCATACTTTTTTCCACATTGTTGATGTTAACTTTGTTTACTTATTTAGGAAATGGTTTCTGCCATTTTCTCCAATGTAAAGAAAACTAATCTTTGAGACAATTTTAATATCTTGAGTCTCAAAAACTTTCACCTTAGGTTTTCAGTATTATTGATACCTTCCAAGGTAGCTTCCAAGCCAGCTATTACATTGGTGAATGTTGGGGCACCTGAGCATCTCAGTCAGTTATGCATCTGCCTTTGGCTTGGGTCATGATCCCAGGGTCCTGGGATCAAGCCCCAAGTCAGGCTCTCTGCTCCATGGAGAGTCTGCTTCTCCCTCTCCCTCTGCCTGCTTCTCCCTCTACTTGTGCTCTCTCTCTCTCTCTCTCTGTCAAATAAATAAGTAAATAAAATCTTTTTTAAAATTTGGTTTATGCAATTTTTTGTCTTTCTTCTACATCTGTGCATTGGTATTTTCTATATAAAAAGAGATATTTTTTCATTCTGACTGGTGTGATGTGGTATCTCATTGTGGTTTTGATTTGTGTTTTCCTGATCGCAAGTGATGTGGAGCATTTTCTCATATGTCTGTTAGCCATTTGTATGTCTTCTTTGGAGAAGTGTCTGTTCACGTCTTCTGCCCATTTCTTGACTGTATTATTTGTCATTTGGGGGTATTGAGTTTGATCAGTTCTTTATAGATTTTGGATACTAGCCTTTTATCCGACAAGATGTTTCAACTATCTTCTCACATTCTATAGGTTGTCTTTAGTTTTTTTTTTTACTCTTTTGCCATGCAAAGCTTTTTATCTTGATGAGTCCCAATTGTTCATTTTTGCTTTTGCTTCCCTTGCCTCTGGAGACATGTCTAGCAAGAAGTTGCTGCAGCCAAGATTGAGGAGGTTGCTGCCTGTGTTCTCCTCTAGGATTTTTATGGGTTTCCTGTCTCACATTTAGGTCTGTCATCCATTTTGAGTCTATTTTTGTATATGGTATAAGGAAATTGTACAGTTTCATTCTTCTGCATGTGGCTGTCCAATTTTCCCAACACCCTCTGTTGAAGAGATTGTTTTTTTTTTTCCGATAGATATTTTTTTCCTGATTTGTCAAATTTAGTTGAGCATAGTGTTGAGCATCCATTTTTGGGTTCTTTACTCTGTCCCACTGATCTATGTGTCTGTATTTGTGCCAGCACTATACTGTCTTGATGATTACAGCTCTGCAGGATAGCCTGAAGTCTGGAATTGTGATGCCACCAGCTTTGGTTTTCTTATTCAACATTCTTCTGGTGATTCAGGGTCTTTTCTTGTTCCATACAAATTTTAGGATTATATATTTCAGCTCTGTCACACCATCCAGAATGGCTAAATTTAGCAAGTCAGGAAATGACAGATAGTGGCAATATGGTGGTGGAGAAAGGGGAACCTTCTTACACAGCTGGTGGGAATGCAAGCTGGTACAGTCACTCTGGAAAACAGTATGGAGGTTCCTCAAGAGTTAAAAATAGAGCTACCATATGACTCAGCAATTGCACTACTCAATATTTATCCAAATGATAAAAACATAGTGATCTGAAGGGCTACCTGAACCCCAATGTTTATAGAAGCAACGTCCACACTAGCCCAAATATGGAAAGAACACAGATGCCCATCGATAGATGAATGAATAAAGAAGATGTGGCATATCAATACAATGAAATATTAATCAGCCAACAAAAATGAAATCTTACCATTTGCAACAATAGATGGAACTAGAGGATATTATGCTGAGCAAAATAAGTCAATAAGAGAAAGACAATTATCATATGATTTCACTCATATGTTAAGAAACTAATATAAGTGAAAAAACAAGACAGATGATCATAAGGGAAGGGAGGGAGGGAAAATAGAATAAGAAAATCAGGGTGACAAAAGAGAGTAAACTCTACGAAACAAATAGGGTTGCTGGAGATGAGGTGTGTGGATGAGGCAACTGGGTGATGGGCATTAAGGAGGACACATGTTGTAATGAGCACTGGGTGTTATATGCAACTAATGAATCACTAAATTACCTCTGAAACTACTAATATGGTATATGTAAATTAATTGAATTTAAATAATTTTTAAAGAGGTATTTTTCTTTTTATCTATACAATTTTTTAATTTTTTTTCCTTTTCAGTGTACCATAATTCATTGTTTATGCACCACACCCAGTGCTCCATACAATACGTGCCCTCCAAAATACCCACCACCAGGCCCACCCAACTTCCCACCCCCGCCCCTTCAAAACCCTCAGGTTGTTTTTCAGAGTCCATAGTCTCTCATGGTTCTTCTCCCCCTCCAATTTCCCTCAATTCCCTTCTCCTCTCCATCTCTCCATGTCTTCGTGATATTTCTTATGCTCCACAAATAAGTGAAACCATATGATAATTGACTCTCTCTGCTTGACTTATTTCACTTAGCATAATTTTTTCCAGTCCTGTCCATGTTGCTACAAAAGTTGGGTATTCATCCTTTCTGATGGAGGCATAATACTCCATAGTGTATATGGACCACATCTTCCTTATCCATTCATCCGTTGAAGGGCATTTTGGTTCTTTCCACAATTTGGCGACAGTGGCCATTGCTGCTATGAACAATGGGGTACATATGGCCCTTCTTTTCACTACATCTGTATCTTCGGGGTAAATACAAAGTAGTGCAATTGCAGGGTCAAAGGGAAGCTCTATTTTTTCTTTCTTAAGGAACCTCCACACTGTTTTCCAAAGTGGCTGCACCAACTTGCATCCCCACCAACAGTGTAATAGGATTCCCCTTTCTCCACATCCTCTCCAACACATGTTGTTTCCTGTTTTGCTAAGTTTGGCCATCCTAACTGGTGTAAGGTGGTATCTCAATGTGGTTTTAATTTGAATCTCCCTGATGGCTAGTGATGGTGAACATTTTTTCATGTATCTGGTAGCCATTTGTATGTCTTCATTGGAGAAGTGTCTGTTCATCTCTTCTGCCCTTTTTTTGACATGATTATCTGTTTTGTGTGTGCTGAGTTTGAGAAATTCTTTATAAATCCTGGATATCAGCCTTTTGTCTGTACTGTCATTTACGAATATCTTCTCCCATCCCGTGGGTTGCCTCTTTGATTTGTTGACTGTTTCCTTTGCTGTGCAGAAGCTTTTCATCTTGATGAAGTCCCAAAAATTCATTTTCACTTTTGTTTCCTTTGTCTTTGGAGACATATCTTGAAAGAAGTTGCTGTGGCCGATATTGAAGAGGTTACTGCCTACGTTCTCCTATAGGACTCTGATGAATTCCTGCCTCATGTTGAGGTCTTTTATCCATTTCGAGTTTATCTTTGTGTAAGAGAATGGTCGAGTTTCATTCTTCTACATATAGCTGTCCAATTTTCCCAGCACCTTTTATTGAAGAGACTGTCTTTTTTCCAGTGTATATTTTTTCCTGCTTTGTCAAAGATTATTTGACCATAGAGTTGAGGGTCCATATCTGGGCTCTCTACTCTGTTCCACTGGTCTATGTGTCAGTTTTTGTGCCAGTACCATGTTGTTTTGGTGATCACAGCTTTGTAGTAAAGCTGGAAATCAGGCAACGTGATACCGCCAGTTTTGTTTTTCTTTTTCAACATTTCCTTATTAATTCGGGGTCTCTTTTGATTCCACACAAATTTTAGGATTGTTTACTCTAGCTCTTTGAAAAATGCTGGTGGAATTTTGATTGGAATGGCATTGAAAGTATTGATTTCTCTAGGCAGTATAGACATTTTGACAATGTTTATTCTTCCGATCCAAGAACATGGGATGGTCTTCCATCTTTTTGTGTTTTCTTTGATTTCTTTCATGAGTGTTCTGTAGTTCCTCGAGGACAGATCCTTTACCTCTTTGGTTAGGTTTATTCCCAGGTATCTTATGGTTCTTGGTGCTGTAGTAAATGGAATCAATTCTCTAATTTCCCTTTCTGTGTTTTCATTGTTAATGTATAAGAAAGCAACTGATTTCTGTACATTGACTTTGTATCCTGCCACGTTACTGAATTGCTGTACGAGTTCTAGTAGTTTGGGGGAGGAGTCTTTTGCGTTTTCCATATAAACTATCATGTCATCTATGAAGAGAGAGAGTTTGACTCCATTGCAAATTTGGATACATTTTATTTCTCTTTGTTGTCTGATTGCTGTTGCTAGGACTTCTAATACTATATTGAACAAGAGTGGTGAGAGTGGGCATCCTTGTCCTTTTCCAGATCTCAATGGGAAGGCTGTGAGCTTTTCCCCATTGAGGATGATATTTGCAGTGGGTTTTCCAAAGATGGAGTTTATGAAGTGGAGGAATGTTCCCTCTACCCCAATACTTTGAAGCATTTTAATCAGGAATGGATACTGGATTTTGTCAAATGCTTTTTCTGCATCAATTGAGGGGACCATGTGGTTCTTCTCTCTTAATAATTTGTTCTATCACATTGATTGATTTGTGAATGCTGAACCATCCTTGAAACCCAGTGATGAATTCCACTTGGTCATGGTGGATAATCTTTTTAATGTGCTGTTGGATGCTATTTGCTAGGAGCTTGTTGAGAATCTTAGCATCCATATTTTAGGGATATTGGTCTGAAATTCTCCTTTTTGGTGGGGTCTTTGCCTGGTTTGGGGATCAGGGTAATGCTGGCTTCATAAAAAGAGTCTGGAAGTTTTCCTTCTGCTTCAATTGTTTGAAACAGCTTCAGGAGAATAGGTGTTATTTCTTCTTTGAAAGTTTGGTAGAACTTCCCAGGGAATCCGTCAGGTCCTAGGCTCTTGTTTTTTGGGAGGGTTTTGATCACTGCTTCAATCTCATTGCTAGATATCAGTCTATTCAGGTTGTCAATTTCTTCCTGTTTCAATTTTGGAAGTTTATAGTTTTCCAGGAATGCATCCATTTCATCTAGGCAGCTTAACTTATTGGCATATAACTGTTGATAATTATTTCTGATGATTGTTTCTGTTTCCTTGGTTTAGTTGTGATCTCTCGTTTTCATTCATAATTTTATTAATTTGGGCCTCCTCTCTTTTCTTTTGGATTAGTGTGGCCATTGGTTCATTGATCTTATTGATTCTTTCAAGAAACCAACTTCTAGTTTCATTGATGCATTCTACTGTATCTCTAGTTTCTACCTCATTGATCTCTGCTCTAATCTTGATTATTTCCCTTCTTCGTGGGGAGTTGGCTTAATTTGTTGTTGATTTTCCAGTTCTTTAAGGTGTAGAAATAGCTGGTGTATTCTGGATTTTTCAATTTTTTTGAGGGAAGCTTGGATGGCTATGTATTTCCCCCTTAGGACCGCCTTTGCTGTATCCCATAGGTTTTAGACCAATGTATTATTTTTCTCATAGGTTTCCATGAATTGTTTAAGTTCCTCTTTGACTTCCTGATTGATCCAAGAATTCTGAAGCAAGGTAGTCTTTAGCTTCCAAGTGTTTGAATTCCTTCCAAACTTTTCCTTGTGGTTGAGCTCCAGGTTCAAAGCATTGTCATCTGAGAATATGCAGGGAATAATATTAATCTTTTGGTACCGGTTGAACCCTGATTTGTGATCCAGTATGTGGTCGATCCTGGAGAAGGTTCTATGTTCACTCACGAAGAATGAGTATTCTGTTGTTTTAGTGTGGAATGTTCTGTATATATCTATGAGGTCCAACTGGTACAATGTGTCATTCAATGCTCTTGTTTCTTTATTGATTTTCTGCTTGGATCATCTGTCTATTTCTGAGAGAGGTGTGTTAAGATCTCCTACTATTAATGTATTCATATCAACATGACTCTTTTTCTTGATTAACAGTTTTCTTATGTAATTGGCTGTTCCATATTGGGGATATAAATATTTACAATTGTTAGATCTTCTTGGTGGGTAGTACCTTTAGGAATGATGTAGTTTCCTTCTGTATCTCTGACTACACTCTCTAGTTTAAAATCTACTTTATCTGATATGAGAATCGCCACCCCAGTCTTATTTTAAAGCCCATTGGCATGAACGATGCTTCTCTATCCCATCACTTTCAGTCTGGATGTGTCCTTAGGATCAAAATGGGTCTCTTGTAGACAACATATGGATGGGTCTTGTCGTTTTAGCCAATCTGCAAACCTGTGTCATTTTATGGGTGCATTTAGGCCATTCATGTTGAGAGTGATTATTAAGAGATATGTTTTTATTGACATCGTATTTCCTGTGAAGTCTTTGTTTCTATAGATTGTCTCCATATATTTCAGTTCAATGATATTCTTAGGTTCTTTCCTCTTTTATAGGACCCCCCTTAATATTTCCTGCAGTGTCGGCTTGGTGGTCACATACTCTTTTAAACCTTACTGGTTCTGGAATCTCCTTATCTTGCCATCCATTTTAATTGTCAGTCTTGCTGGATAAAATATTCTTGGCTGCATGTTCTTCTCATTTAGTGCCCTGAATATGTCTTGCCAGTCCTTTCTGGCTTGCCAGGTTTGTGTTCAGGCCTGACATTATTCTGATGGGCTTTCCTCTGTGCGTTAGGAATTTCTTTGCCCTAGTTGCTTTCAAGAGCTCCTGTCTACAATTATGATTCATCATTTTCACTACCAGGTGTCTCAAGATCTTTCTAGAATCTATGATCTTGGGGCAGCCCTTTCTGCCTCTAGTATATGAATGCTGGTTCCATTCGCGAGATTGGAAAATTTTCATGGAGAATTTGGTCAACTATGTCTTCTAGTCTTCTTTCTTTCTCCTCCTCCTCAAGGATTCCAATAATTCTGATGTTGGAATGTTTCATGGCATCATTTATTTCTCTGATTCTGTTCTCATGGCTTCTAAGCTATTTGTTCCACGCTTCCTCCTGATCCTTTTTCTCTATCTGTTTGACCTCCAGATCACTAATTCTATCTTCTGGCTCAGTTACCCTAGCTTTTAGAGAATTTAGATTAGATTGAAACTCATTGAGAACATTTTTAACATCATCCCTCGTGGCTTTCACTTCTGCCCTAATGAATTCCATTTTGTCATCAAAGGCTTTCTCCAACCTAGCTATTGCCTGGGTAATTGTTAGCCTGAATTCCCTTTCCAACATACTGTCTATGTCCATATCCAATAGCTCTGATGCAGAAGGCCCAGTCTCTGTTATTTTCTTCTGTTGGGCATTCCTCCTCCTAGTCATTTTGGTGAGAGATGGTTGAACGGATGTGTAGCTGAATGTATCAACCATGGTGCAGGTATGTTGCATGCTGGAATGCTTCTGAGCAATCGAGAGTCCCCACCAAAAAGAAAGAAAAAAGAAAAAAAAAGAGAAAGAGAGAGAGAGAGACAGGAAAAAAAAAAAAAAAGAAAGATAACAGAGAAGGCCCAGCCCAAATGGGCCCCAAGGTAAGATTTATGAAATCTGCAAACAAAAACAGACAAACAAAAAGACCAACAAAAGCACCTGCCAAGAGAAAAAAAAATTAATTAGAAAAAGAAAAAGAACTTCGTCAAAAGGAACCCCAAGTATAAGATGTATATACTACCAGGAGAAAAACAAATACACAGACACACTGATGGAAGAAAAAGATGGGAGATTTGTTATAAATTCTCAGTGTGGTGAGGATGTTTATTTTGATTCTTCCTGGATGTATCTTGATATCTTTGTTAAATGACTCAACTTTCCTGAGATAAAGGGGGATTAAAACTGGATTACATATAGGGGTAGCATTGATTGGGGAAAGGGGATTACCTTGAAGCTTATCTCTATATGAATATTAAATAAAATAAAGTAAAATAAAATAAAATAAAAATATAATAGCAAAAGAAAAACACAGGTATATGTATCACAAAGTTCAGGTTAAAAGGTTATTATGGAATTTGATGTACTGAACATCTTATTATGATGATAAATAGCTTAAAAAGTTATATATATATAAAAATGAAAAGAACCAGAATAGTGGGAACAAATTAAAAATAAATGTGGTATCTCTGAAGTAGTGGTGGTTGTCCTCTTGTTTTTTTGTTTTTTGGGTTTTTGTTTGTTTTTTTTTTGTTTTTTTGTTTTTTTTGCTTGGCTTCCTGGGGGAGGGGCCTGCAACGTTGTTTTTCAGGCAGTGTTCCCTGAGTTAAGTCCTCCTGCCCCTATCAAGGGGGTGGGCTCTGAGGAAACCGGTTTTTCAGGCTTTTGTTATCTGGGTTTTTTTGTTTGTTTGTTTGTTCATTTGTTTTCTCTCCCCTTGGTGGCTTTTGGCAGTTCTTGGAGGTTTAGAGGATAGCAAACTGCACCCAGACCTCCCTCTCAGAGAGAAGCCTGTCTGTTCCACTCTGGGTGCTCCAGAGCACATAAATTACCCCTCTGCTGCTGGTAGAGCACATCCTCAGTCACAGTCTCTTGAGTTACAGGAACTCCCGCTTGTACCCAAAACCACAAGAAATTCTAGCCCCGGCTGTCTGGGCAGGCCTAGACTTCCAGAGAGGTCCCAAGCAGAGATAGCACACTGAGATTTTCACACTGGCCCAGCCTGGGAGTGCTCAGACTATGCAGGTCCAAGAGAGCTCTGGCTGGTGCCTGCACACCCCTCTCTCAGTGGAGGGTGTGGTACTCGACTCAGACTCTGGTCACGAGGCGTTGGTGGAGAGGCAAAAGGCTGTGGTTCTGCCAGCTGGTGAGGCTCCCTCACCCTCATGGCCACTACGACCCAGATGCTCTCAGGTGTGCCGTGGGCTCAGGGGCCAAGACCTGGCTTCTTCACTGCACTCTCTCTGGCTCAGCGCCAGCAGTGGCTGTCCTGGGTCAGTGGGCTTAAACCCCTATCCCTAACTGTCCAATTCCCCCAATTCCCCCCTACAATCCTTTGCCCTTTTTGAGTGCTTTCAACCAGTCTCCAAGTTAATGCTTGTCCACAATCACAGGGCACTCTCATATTGGGGTATTACTTTCCAATGGGTCACTTCTGGTGGCTCCCTCTTCCTTTTGTTTATCTTTTGATATCAGTCCAATGTTCCCACTGCAAGTTACCTGCCCACTGGCATCTTCTGCTCCCGTAGAGTTCCAGAAGTGTATAATTCTAATCTCAGGCTGATTTCATGGGTGATCAGGGTTCTTTGATAGGTAATCAGCTCACTTTAGGAGAAACAGTGCCTCCTCCTACTTTTCTGCCATCTTGTCCTATTTTATCTATGCAATTTTTTGTGTGGATGTGGATATTCTTATAAAGTCATTGATTTTTTTAATTAAAATATTACAGATCATTGCCAACATTCTTTATGGTTGAATTTCCCCAAATTTGGCTACTGAAAGCCTCACTACGCTGCCTTCTAAACTCTGTTGTCATATGCCCTCCTTTTTTTTTTTTTTTTAATCCCTTCCTTACTCTTGGTCATGAGATATTTTTTCTAAGTTCACATTGTACTTTTCCTGGATCCCTGATAATCAAGGCACGCATAACTCCTACATCAATGCTCCCATAAATTATGAATCCAGTGATGAAAGAAACAGGTGGAAGAAGACAAAAAGAGATAAGAAGAGAGAGGGGGAGAGGGGAAAAGCAGATGTAGGAAGAAAAGAGAGATAGGAGAGAAAAAGAGGAAAATATATGTAAATGTGGGCATAAAATGTTGATGATGGACTCCAGTTTTCTGTTTTTGGACATCATCATTGTCTTCAGTGTCTCCTAGATGATCTCATCTTAGATACATGGATTTACATACCACCCATATCTTCAGCTCTGACCTCTCCCCAGAAATTTAGACTTGTGTGTCTGACTGTCCCATTCCCATTTCCATTTATGTAATAGCCATTTCATATATAACAAGTTGTAAACAAAATTCCCACATCTCCTGCCTTCCCCATCACAGTAAATATAACAAATATGACAATTTTTCAGTTGCTGCTCAAACTCCACACCTAAGAACCATTCCTGATTTCTCTTTTTCCCTTATCTTCCATATCCAACCCAAAATAATTTCTAGCAACCATGTCTCCTATACACACCCTAAATCTGAGCATACTTAACTATTTGTAGTATTAAAATTATATTCCAAGCATTCCATTAGATCCAAAATCTTATTACCATTATCTTTCACCTAGAATTCTCTCCTTAATTTATAACAAGACTTTTAGTTTCCTCTTGTGTCCTGCTAAAGCCCATTAGTCACACAAAAAAGTAATCATTTAAAAATGTAAATTGAATATAGGCAGTCTGCATCTCCGTCTCCCTCTGCCTCTCCCTTACCTTGGCTTGTTCTCTCTCTCTCTCACTCACTCTATCTCTCAAATACATAAAATCTTTTTAAAAACATAAATTGGACAATATTCTGTATATTAGAATTCTACTATAGCTTTCACTCACATTACAATAAAAGTCAAACTGTGTACCTTGGCTTATATAGTTTCATCTTCCCCTTTACCTCCTTGTGTAGTACAATCAAGTCACACCAATTTCTTTGATTTCTTCAGCATGCTTATTTCTGTCCAATATCAGAAGGTCTTCCTGTTTCCACCAACTCTAGTCCCAATTCTTGGCATGGCCAGCTTATTCTCACTATTCATATCTCAGTTTAAATACCATTTTGCTGGAGAGGCTTTGACGACTCACTATAAACTAGGGCTTTCCAATCAGTCTGTCTCATCAGTTTGTTTATTTTCTTTCTTTTATTTTTCCAAATGTTTATTTAAATTCTAGTTAGTTAATATATAGTATAATATTGGTTTCAGGAGTAGAATTTAGTGATTCATGACTTACATATAACACCCAGTGCTCATCATAACAGGTAGCTTCTTAATACCCATCACCCATTTAGCTCTTCTACCTACTTCCCTCCATCAACCCTCAGTTTGTTCCCTATTCTTAAAGAGTCCCTTATGGTTTGCTTCCCTCTCTCTCTCTTTCTTTTTTTTCCCCTTCCCCTATGTTTATCTGTTTCATTTTTAAATTCCACATATGAGCGAAATCATATGGTATTTGCCTTTCTCTGATTATTTGTTTACTTTTTACTGTCTGGTCTTCCCTCTACAATGTATGATCCATAAGAACAGAGTCTTCATTTGCCTTGTTCTCTGTTCTATTCCCAACAATTAAAAGAGTGTCTCATACATAAAAAAGTGTCAAGTAAAATATGATGAATAAATATATGGAAAAACTAATAAAAATAAATATATAAGAACTGGGGTAGAATGAAGAACATCTGCTGGGTAGATATTTTTAAAGATGTATTGTCAGCTGAAATATCCAAAAACTCCTCACAGTTTTTCTTTTTTCTAAGTCATGGACATTTTGCAGTTTCTACACTGTTATGGAATAAAGAATATCATGGCATATATGTCACAATTTATAAAGTTAGTATCATGTCATATTATGTTCATGACCAGTATAAAGATATTGTTCATTACTTTGGGAAGTTGGGAAAGCTTCTACTTTCTTGTGTTCTTCAGCACACAAAAATCTGTATAGTAGGAGAAAGGGGAATGTGGCAAGTGTTATTATAGCAAAGATCATTAGAGTTAGGGAAGACCTTTTGCTAACTGTTCTAAAATTGCTTCATGTAGATGTCTGTGCCTACAATCTAGTATCCAGTGTAGTTCTACAACGTAATCATGAGGATCCACTCTCCTTTTGAGGATTGTTAATTTGATAACTGATAATTAGAAACCTCCTTGGGGAAAAGAGTCCTTTGTAACATTTCTTTTTAATAAAATTCATTCAGCATATGCTTAGAAGCAGCTTCCAGAATAAATTGACTGTAGTGAGAAGTAGGAAACAGGGGAAAACAGGGGCGAAAATATTGACATCACATTTCTTAGATTTTTAAGACCCATCATTCACATTTGAGGATAAATGGAAATGTCACCATAGGAAATGTATATAGTAGAGACTTCAGTATTTGTTATAGTGATATAGAATTATATATCATTTGCATATTCATATGGCATTTGTTCCAAAGAATCCTACAGGATGGGTACTATTATTTGTTATTTACCAAAGAAAAAAGAGTCAGACCTATTCATTGTTTTCCCAAGACTTCAAAGCTATTAATTTGCACAGCCATGTTTCTGATCTGTTCCCTTAATAGGAGGTAGTGGAATGTCTCTAGGGTAGAGGAATGTGTAATTAAAAGGAAAAAAATGTATTATAAATTTCTGAGTCAAATACTGTCTTTCCTCAGGATTTCCCAGAAATGAGACATAGGTTATCAGACATAGGCAGAGTTTGCCCATTAATTGGCTCTACACTTCTCAAACCTTCTCCACAAAATGTGTTTACCATAACTAGTTCTGTCCTGAATCCACTCTGAATTTTGAGGGTTTAGGACAGTAAAGTCAGACTTTCCTCTTGTACAGTAAGAGAACAATGCAGAACCTGGCATAAAAAGAGGCTGTTTCAGACCCAGACAGAAAAATTTAGTTGCCGAAGTAGCACAAAGAGCTTGCTATAATGTTTTCTTTCGTATATGAATAGCATGACCCCAATGACTAAGTTTGAGTAAGACTCTGGGGGATACTGCAATTTCATTTAAAATAATATGTTTTATAGCCTTATAGCTTTCCAACCTTCACAAACAAAAATTCATTTCCAGCTGAAACTTGATGTCATTCTTTTCTTGCTAGAATGTGAAGATTTGGGGAATGGGTGAAAGAAATTTATTGAGTTTTTCAAAATATACGATCCAGGTCTTGTCTAGTTTTCACCTTCATGGCTCATAAACACAGTTGCTCTCTTTCATGCTTCATTTCTGTCAATCACTGTGACAGGCATAGTGAAATTCCCTTCCTCTGCCTTCCCAAACAAAAAAGTAAACAAAATAATATTTTGATGTAGAACCTCAGCATTTTAGTGAAAGTGAACTATTTTCTATTTTGAATCCAGACCTTGATATCTTTTCTAAGGTTGGGGGGAGTGTGAAATGGTATTCCTTAGCAGGGTCAGCACTGAGAAAAGCATGAAGGTGGACATTAGTCTAAGCCAGTGGGGAAGGAGAAAGTGCAAAGACCTTATGCAGTATGGTGGGTAGACATGCCCCTAGCAGATGTGCTTGGCTTTTCCTTCCAGATGTGAATTCATAAAAACAAGTTGTGAAGGAACTTGGCATAAATGTTTATGCTTTGGGTGTCAGTTCTCAAAAACTAAAGGAATTGAAGGTGACTCACCTCAATATCTCCATCAGGCATACCTTTACTATCCAGTACTATCAGATCTTATATATCAAGTATTTTTGTAGTAGTTGGTCTGGATTTTTGGAGGGTGAAATATAAGAAACTATTATTATTCATAAATATAAACCTTGTTGGAAAGACTCCATGATAGAGGATGAGCAAACAAATGGGAAGATAAAGGCTGACAGAAAAGTATTTGTACCTCCTCAGAATGTCTGCTCACTGTAGGTGAGCTACTGGGACAGTTATCTGCTATAGAATTCTGCCCTGTCCTAATAAGGGTGTACAAGTTATACCTTGTTGGTTTATAGTCAGCTGGTAGATTAATATAGTCCTCAACTCACTGCTGCATCAGAGACTAATCAAAGAGCCAGCTAAATATCCAATAATTCATATAATGATTGCAGGTATACTGAAAAAGTTCTATTTTTCCTACATACATAATCTCCTCTCTGACCCCTGAATCAACACTTCCACCAAATTTCCTCAGAACCTATACAATATGTAGAAAAAATAAATTAGAACTCAAAGGAAACAAAAGAAAGAAGCACAAAGGACACAAATTTAACCATATACAGATACACCTAGAAGTCAGCTGTGGTTCTGCAAATAAAATATAACCTAAGCCACAATGAATACTGTTTAAAAACTGGAAACAAGCTGCCTGGTTAAAATCTTGGTTCTACTACTTACTAATTATATGACCTTGGGCAAGTTACACTTTACTTTTCTGTGCCTCAGTTATTTTGTTGGGTTTTTTTTTTGTTTTTAATTCATAAAGACTTATACTGTTATGAGGCTGAAATAAATGGTTATAAAGTGATTGGAACAGTTCCTGACATACAGCAAGTGTTATATAAGTGTTTACTATTATTCTAAGCTACAGTTCTAAAAGTGTCCAATCTTCCGTAAGTAATGAGCACAAAGAGAAGAGTGTGGGTAGATAAGCCTATACTTTAATGTAGATTATAGTCATAATTTGCATTCAAAAAAATGATAGGCTTGCCCCTTTATCAAGCCATTCTCCTTTATCTCAGAATATTATTTGTCTTCCCCTCTTCTCTGCTCATCTTCTTTCCTTCTAGTAACTTAAAAGATTTAACTAACCATACATTTCTTAAGCAAATGGAAAGTGTCCATTCAACCTCTAACAAGTGAAAGCATTCAAGACCAAGTTAGGACACTCCATCCTCTGGAGAATCTTTCCCTGATTTCCCTGATCCACTCCAGCCCACAGTGATTTATACTTTAATTGAATTTCCATAAAAACACATTTTGTAATACATTCCTAACACAGTTTGGAAAATTATCTCAGAATTTAATTGTGAGTTGTATCTTTTTCCCAAACAGGATTACACATATTTTAGGTCTGGGAATACAGTTCTATTTTGTTATACCTTCTGTAACATTTAGCACACGCTGAGGCATAATATAGAAACTTCACAGCTCTTGCTTAATGATTGACTAACTGTTGACTAATTACATGTTCCTCAATTCACTCAACAATTTAACCTTGGGTTATTTCATCCTATTTGACACTAAAGTTTGAAGTTCAAGGGGAAAAAAAATATCAGCACAGTCTGATCATTCTAGAAAAATGTCACCTGTCAACTTCCTGAAGTTGTTTTCTTTTATTCTCTTCATAACCAAACCATTAGATTACTGAATGCAATATCCCAGAGAAATGTACTATTTTCTTCATTAGCAATAGGGATGGAGATTTTGGCAGAAGCATTACAAACCATAGGATGCTATCATTCTGTACATGAAAAAATATTGGAATTGGGGGCTGTTATGAATAAAAAGAAAGCAGAGGCTGCCTCCTTACTTCAGATAATCAAATAAAGAACCATTTCTTTTGCCCACATTCCTTTCTGGTACTGAAAGAAGACTTCAAGTACCTCCATTTTTACCACGGTCTATACTTTCTAACTGATTTAACTTTTCTTCCCAGCTTATCTCTTAAATTAGGCAAGACTCTGTGGGCAAGGTATTTTCTCATGGGAAATAAAAGTACTCCCTCAGGAAATAGGGACTGTCCTGAGCCAGCAAGACCCTACATGAAAAATCCCAAGACAATGATCAACCTGACCTTTCCTGCTCACTTGCATGTACCCAGCAATCTGTCCCACATTTTTCTTATATAAACCTGGAAGTATTTTCAGCACCTTGGAGAAAGGTTTTAAGACATCAGTCTATGTCTTTCTAGTGTTGACCTCACTGAAATAAATTCCTTTATTGTTTTCATCACCACTCATCTCTCTGCCTTTGGATTTTGTCAGCAGTGAGTGGCCATGGGTGGTATACTTGGGACCCCTGTGCCCCAACTACAGTATCTTATCAACTGCTTAGTTTGGTTGATTCCTTCTTTTCATCATTTCTGTTCAAGGAGTAAGGTTAGAGTCTCAAATAACCAGAGACATATATGGGCAGCTGAGAGAAAAAATAGTTATATTTTTTATATAACTTTGAAAACAACTTACTGAACATTTTAAATGAATAACACTTTCATATAAAGAGAAGGTAAAACTTTAACTGCACACATATAAAAACTAATTTTAAAATACCTGATGTAAATAGATCACATTCTAGATATTTACTTTCACACTGTGCCAAACAACTGGCTATTTTGAAATATTTCCTTTATATCTCTTTAAAGATCATCAAATAGTTTCTTTGTTTTTGTTTGTTTTTATTTCTGGAATTAACATTGAAGAATTGCTATAATTTAGAATAAAAGAGATAGAATCACAAAGGGAAGATCTAATTTGAACAGATATCATCAGAAGCAAATTAGAAGTGTTCCTGGTCTTTCAGTTTGAGATACAATAGCATTTATTACCTTTTCCACTTTTAGACTAGCTTCTCCTCAGGATTTCCAAGATATTATAATTTTGAGAGTCAGTCTCTTCTCTCCTTTTCTCCATTCCTTCTGGCAATCTAGAATAAGAACCAGAACTAAAAAATACAGTAAAATATATAAGAAAGTAATAAAATATCATATGTATTCATTCAGCTAATATTTATTGAGAATCTGCTATCTGCTAAGCACTGATAAAACAGTAAACAAGAAAAACAGTCTTTATCCAAAGACAGCTCAATATTCAGCAAGAGAAAAAACTCAACAGACATTTACCATACAGGAGTATAGGTGCAATGATGACAAAAATGCAGCGTGCTATGAGATCACGCAGAAGGGACAACCAAATTATAACCCAAATGAGAGAAGGTAGGGATCAAGAACATCTTCCCAGAAAAAGTAACATCTGAAGAGAAGAATTGAAGTGTGTGTAGGAATTTATCAAATTAGAGTGGGAGTAAGGAGTATATTCCAGGTAGAGGGAATAGAATGTGAAAAGTACCAAAGGGGAGGGAGTGTAATCCATTCAAGAATCTGAAATATGGGGGCGCTTGGGTAGCTAGGTGGGTTAAAGCCTCTGCCTTCAGCTCAGGTCATGATCCCAGGGTCCTGGGATCAAGCCCCACATCGGGCTTTCTGCTCAGCAGGGAACCTGCTTCCCTTCCTCTCTCTCTGCCGGCCTCTCTGCCTACTTATGATCTCTGTCTGTCAAATAAATAAATAAATAAAATCTTTTAAAAAAAGGACGTACACATGCATACACATAAATTTGGAAGATTATTCTAGATTAAAGGAAATTTAAGAAATAAAATAACTAAAAAATGTGTGATCCTGTTTTGGAGTCTAAGGGAAAAGAATGATAAGTGGACATTATTGGTTTAATTAGAATATTTAAATATAGGAAATGTATTAGATAATATTGTATAATGTTGAATTTCTTAGCTGGTATGATAATATTGTGGTTATGTTGGAGGATGTTTTTGTTCTTAGGAGATGCACACTAAACTATTTAGGGGTGATGTCTTACAATGCAATACACATTCAAATAGCTTATTGAAAAAAGTATAGATAGATTGATATAGATATATACATACCTATGAGAGAGATAAGTAATGCTGTAAAATGGTAACAATTAGGGGGAGGAGTCAAGATGGCGGAGAAGTAGCAGGCTGAGATGACATCGGGTAGCAGGAGATCAGCTAGACAGCTTATCTAACCATTGTGAACACCTACAAATCCAACGGGAAATCGAAGAGAAGAAGAGCAACAATTCCAGAAACAGAAAATCGATCACTTTCTGAAAGGTAGGACCTGCGGAGAAGTGAATCCAAAGCGACGGGAAGATAGACCCCAGGGGGAGGGGCCGGCACCCGGCAAGCGGCGGAGCGACGGAGCACAAAATCGGGACTTTTAAAAGTCGGCTCCACTGGGAGACATTGCTCCAGAGGCTAAACTGGGGGGAAACCCAGGCGGGGTCAGCATAACCCCAGGTCCCGCGGGGTCACAGAAGGACTGGGGGTGTCTGAGTGCCGCAGAGCTCGCAGGTATTAGAGCGGGGAAGCCGGCTACAGCGACAAAACCGAGGAGTGAGCTCTATGCCCGGGGTTACCTTGTGCCGGTCACAGGCTGGGTGGGCTCAGAGCACGGCCGGAGGCCACGGAGACGAAAGCGACCCGGCGCTTTTCTCCAGCTCCAGCAATTGACTGCTTTCCTCAAGGCGCAACTGCAGGCCAGGGAGGCGGGGCGGTGGCCGCTTTGCTCTGAGAGCGCACTGAGGAGCGGAACCCCAAGCTCTCGGCTCCTCTGGGCCAGAGACTGGGAGGCCGCCATCTTCATTCCGGTCCTCCGGAACTCTACGGAAAGCGCTCAGGGAACAAAAGCTCCCGAAAGCAAACTGGAGCGGATTACTTAGCCCAGCCCCTGGCAAGGGCGGTGCAATTCCGCCTGTGGCAAAGACACTTGAGAATCACTACAACAGGCCCCTCCCCCAGAAGATCAACAAGAAACCCATCCAAAACCAACTTCGCTCACCGAGAACAGCGGAATTCCACAGCAGGAGAAAGAAAATCTTATCTGGACAAAATGACAAGGCGGAAAAACTCACCTCAAAAAAAAGAACAAGAGGCCATACCGAAGGCTGGAGACCTAATCAATACGGACATAGGTAACATGACAGATCTAGAGTTCAGAATGACAATTCTCAAGATTCTAGCCGGGCTCGAAAAAGGCATAGAAAATATTAGAGAAACCCTCTCCGGAGAGATAAAAGCCCTTTCTGGAGAAATAAAAGAACTAAAATCTAACCAAGTTGAAATCAAAAAAGCTATTCATGAGGTGCAATCAAAAATGGAAGCTCTCACTGCCAGGATAAATGAGGCAGAAGAAAGAGTTAGTGACATAGAAGACCAAATGATAGAGAATAAAGAAGCTGAGCAAAAGAGAGACAAACAAATACTGGACCACGAGGAGAGAATTCGAGAGATAAGCGACACCATAAGACGACACAACATTAGAATAATTGGGATTCCAGAAGAAGAAGAAAGAGAGAGGGGAGCAGAAGGTATATTGGAGACAATTATTGGAGAGAATTTCCCTAATATGGCAAAGGGAACAAACATCAAAATCCAGGAAATGCTAAGAACGCCCCTCAAAATCAATAAAAATAGGTCCACACCTCGTCACCTGATAGTAAAATTTACAAGTCTTAGCGACAAAGAGAAAATCCTGAAAGCATCCCAAGAATAGAAGTCTGTAACATACAAGGGTAAAAACATTAGATTGGCAGCAGACCTATCCACAGAGACCTGGCAGGCCAGAAAGAACTGGCATGATATATTCAGAGCACTAAACGAGAAAAACATGCAGCCAAGAATACTATATCCGGCTAGGCTATCATTGAAAATAGAAGGAGAGATAAAGAGCTTCCAGGACAAACAAAAGCTGAAAGAATTTGCAAACACCAAACCAGCTCTACAGGAAATATTGAAAGGGGTCCTCTAAGCAAAGAGAGACCCTAAAAGTAGTAGATCAGAAAGAAACAGAGACAATATACAGTAACAGTCACCTTACAGGCAATACAATGGCACTTAATTCATATCTCTCAATAGTTACCCTGAATGTTAATGGGCTAAATGCCCCAATCAAAAGACACAGGGTATCAGAATGGATAAAAAAACAAAACCCATCAATATGCTGCCTACAAGAAACTCATTTTAGACCCGAAGACACCTAGAGATTTAAAGTGAGGGGGTGGAAAACAATGTACCATGCTAATGGACATCAGAAGAAAGCTGGGGTGGCAATCCTTATATCAGATCAATTAGATTTTAAGCCAAAGACTATAATAAGAGATGAGGAAGGACACTATATCATACTCAAAGGGTCTGTCCAACAAGAAGACCTAACAATCTTAAATATCTATGCCCCTAACATGGGAGCAGCCAACTATATAAACCAATTAATAACAAAATCAAAGAAATACATCGACAGCAATACAATAATAGCAGGGGACTTTAACACTCCCCTCACTGAAATGGACAGATCATCTAAGCAAAAGATCAACAAGGAAATAAAGGCCTTAAATGACACACTGGACCAGATGGACATCACAGATATCTTCAGAACATTCCATCCCAAAGCAACAGAATATACATTCTTCTCTAGTGCACATGGAACATTCTCCAGAATAGACCACATCCTGGGTCATAAATCAGGTCTCAATCGGTACCAAAAGATCGAGATCATTCCCTGCATATTTTCAGACCACAATGCTCTGAAGCTCGAACTCAATCACAAGAGGAAATTTGGAAAGAACGCAAATACATGGAGACTAAACAGCATCCTTCTAAAAAATGAATGGGTCAACCAGGAAATTAAAGAAGAATTGAAGAAATTCATGGAAACAAATGATAATGAAAACACAACAGTTCAAAATCTGTGGGACACAACAAAGGCAGTCCTGAGAGGAAAATATATAGCGGTGCAAGCCTTTCTCAAGAAACAAGAAAGGTCTCAAATACACAACCTAACCCTACACCTAAAGGAGCTGGAGAGAGAACAACAAAGAAAGCCTAAACCCAGCAGGAGAAGAGAAATCATAAAGATCAGAGCAGAAATCAATGAAAAAGAAACTAAAAAAACAATAGAACAAATCAACAAAACTAGGAGCTGGTTCTTTGAAAGAATTAATAAGATTGATAAGCCCCTGGCCAGACTTATCAAAAAGAAAAGAGAAAGGACGCAAATAAATAAAATCATGAATGAAAGAGGAGAGATCACAACCAACACCAAAGAAATACAAACAATTATAAGAACATACTATGAGCAACTCTATGGCAACAAATTTGACAATCTGGAAGAAATGGATACATTTCTAGAGATGTATAAACTACCACAACTGAACCAAGAAGAAATAGATAACCTGAACAGACCCATAACCAGTAAGGAGATTGAAACAGTCATCAAAAATCTCCAAACAAACAAAAGTCCAGGACCAGACGGCTTCCCAGGGGAATTCTAACAAACATTTAAAGAAGAATTAATTCCTATTCTCCTGAAACTGTTCCAAAAAATAGAAAGGGAAGGAAAACTTCCAAACTCATTCTATGAGGCCAGCATCACCTTGATCCCAAAACCAGACAAGGATCCCACCAAAAAAGAGAATTACAGACCAATATCCTTGATGAACACAGATGCGAAAATTCTCACCAAAATACTGGCCAATAGGATCCAACAGTACATTAAAAGGATTATTCACCACGACCAAGTGGGATTTATTCCAGGGCTGCAAGGTTGGTTCAACATCCGCAAATCCATCAATGTGATACAATACATTAATAAAAGAAAGAGTAAGAACCATATGATACTCTCAATAGATGCTGAAAAAGCATTTGACAAAGTGCAGCATCCCTTCCTGATTAAAAGTCTTCAAAGTGTAGGGATAGAAGGCACATACCTCAATATTATCAAAGCCATCTATGAAAAACCCACCGCAAATATCATTCTCAATGGAGAAAAACTGAAAGCTTTTCCGCTAAGGTCAGGAACACGGCAGGGATGTCCATTATCACCACTGCTGTTCAATATAGTACTAGAAGTCCTAGCCTCAGCAATCAGACAACAAAAAGAAATTAAAGGCATCCAAATCGGCAAAGAAGAACTCAAACTATCACTCTTTGCAGATGATATGATACTATATGTGGAAAACCCAAAAGGCTCCACTCCAAAACTGCTAGAACTTATACAGGAATTCAGTAAAGTGTCAGGATATAAAGTCAATGCACAGAAATCAGTCGCATTTCTTTACACTAACAACAAGACAGAAGAAAGAGAAATTGAGGAGTCAGTCCCATTTACAATCGTACCCAAAACCATAAGATACCTAGGAATAAATCTAACCAAAGAGGCAAAGAATCTATACTCAGAAAACTATAAAGTACTCATGAAAGAAATTGAGGAAGACACAAAGAAATGGAAAAATGTTCCATGCTCATGGATTGGAAGAACAAATATTGTGAAAATGTCTATGCTACCTAAAGCAATCTACACATTTAATGCAATCCCTATCAAAATCCCATCCATTTTTTTAAAGAAATAGAACAAATAATCCTAAAATTTATATGGAACCAGAAAAGACCTCGAATAGCCAAAGGAATATTGAAAAAGAAAGCCAAAGTCGGTGGCATCACAATTCCAGACTTCCAGCTCTATTACAAAGCTGTCATCATCAAGACAGTATGGTACTGGCACAAAAACAGACATATAGACCAATGGAACAGAATAGAGAGCCCAGAAATAGACCCTCAACTCTATGGTCAACTAATATTCGACAAAGCAGGAAAGAATATCCAATGGAAAAAAGACAGCCTCTTCAACAAATGGTGCTGGGAAAATTGGACAGCCACATGCAGAATAATGAAATTGGACTATTTCCTTACACCACACACGAAAATAGACTCAAAATGGATGAAGGACCTCAATGTGCGAAAGGAATCTATCAAAATCCTTGAGGACAATGCAGGCAGCAACCTCTTTGACCTCAACCGCAGGAACTTCTTCCTAGGAACATCGCCAAAGGCAACAGAAGCAAGGGCAAAAATGAACTATTGGGATTTCATCAAGATCAAAAGCTGTTGCACAGCAAAGGTAACAGTTAACAAAACCAAAAGACAACTGACAGAATGGGAGAAGATATTTGCAAACGACATATCAGATAAAGGGCTAGTATCCAAAATCTATAAAGAACTTATCAAACTCAATACCCAAAAAACAAATAATCCAGTCAAGAAATGGGCAGAGGACATGAACAGACATTTCTGCAAAGAAGACACCCAGATGGCCAACAGACACATGAAAAAATGCTCCACATCACTCAGCATCAGGGAAATACAAATCAAAACCACAATGAGATACCACCTCACACCAGTCAGAATGGCTAAAATTAACAAGTCAAGAAATGACAGATGCTGGCGAGGATGCAGAGAGGGGGGAACCCTCCTACACTGCTGGTGGGAATACAAGCTGGTCTAACCACTCTGGAAAACAGTGTGGAGGTTCCTCAAAAAACTGAAAATAGAGCTACCCTACGACCCAGCAATTGCACTCCTGTGTATATATCCTAAAGATACAAACGTGGTGCTCCGAAGGGGCACATGCACCCGAATGTTTATAGCAGCAATGTCCACAATAGCCAAACTGTGGAAAGAGCCTAGATGTCCATCAACAGATGAATGGATAAAGAAGATGTGGTATATATACACAATGGAATACTATGCAGCCATCAAAAGACATGAAATCTTGCCCTTTGCGACGACGTGGATGGAACTAGAGGGTATCATGCTTAGCGAAATAAGTCAATCGGAGAAAGACAACTATCATATGATCTCTTTGATATGAGGAAGTGGAGATGCAAGGTGGGGGGGTTTGGGGGGAGGTAGGAAAAGAAAAGATGAAAAGATGGGATTGGGAGGGAGACAAACCATAAAAGACTCAATCTCAAGAAACAGACTGAGGGTTGCGGGGGGGAGGGGGGACGGGAGAGGGTGGTGGGGAAATGGACATTGGGGAGGGTATGGGCTATGATGAGTGCTGTGAAATGTGTAAACCTGACGATTCACAGACCTGTATCCCTGGGGATAAAAATACATTATATGTTTATTAAAATAAAAAAATTAAAAAATAAATAAATAAAAAATAAAGAAATAAAAAAATGGTAACAATTAGAGAATTTAGGTGAAGGGTATTATACGGTGTTCATTGAACATCTTGAAATTATGCATAAATTTGAATTTTTTCAAAATAGAATATTAGGGAAAAATGGGGTATCCCAATAGACAGGTGGAATGTAGGAATTTCAGGGTCATCTAATATTCAGAGATTCTTCTTGGTAAGTAGACCACATCAAGGTAATCTGTCAGTAGATATCAGGTAGTCAGCTTCTGGGTATGCACTTGTGGTGGGTAGACTCTAAGGTGATCCCTCAATGATTCTCTGACCCCTATAATCCACACTTTTGTGTAATTGCCTCCTCTTGACAGTGGGTGAGACCTGTGGCTTGCTCTAGACAATAGAATATAGTAACGGTGAGGGGATAGTCACTCCCCGATTATATAACACTATATAAGACTCTCAGCACTGGATGAAAGTACTGATGGCTCAATAAAGTAAGCAGCCACGTTGAGGAATCCCACATGACAAAAAAACTGTAGGGCGTCTAAAAACATTAAGATATTTCCAGAATCTGAAGGCAGCTTCTAGCTGAGAAAAATCCATCCAGAAAAATCTGAGGTTATCAATCCTACAAAGAAAAGGAAATTAATTCTACCAATAATCTAACTGAGTCTCCAAATGAGACTACCATCTGATCAATACCTTACAGCCTTGTAAGACCCATAGCTGAAGAACTAGATAAGCTGTGCCTGGACTCCTGACCCACAGAAACTATAAGATAGTAATGTGTGTTGTTTTGAGTTGCTAAATCTGTGGTAATTTGCTGTAGTCTGAACTGAATACTCCAAGACAGTGCAAAGTCAGGGTGGAATTAACAGAAAATTCAACTGAACTTATCTAGGGTCACAGAACTTATAACCAGAGCAGTTGGCATGTTGAGTCCACCCAGCCTTGCTTCAGAGACTTGCTGACACACTCAGCCACTCTGCTACACTTCTTCTCTTTGTTAAGGGTTGCATAGCATTTCTTTGTTACAGAAGTTCTATAAATTATTTGGCAACTTAGTATCACTGGGCATGAATTTCCAGTTTGTACTTACCTAAGTCCACAATCTTTACACAGTCATCTTTGTGCATGTTTTTCCTTTCTCATTAGGATATATTTTCAGTAGCCCTACCTGATCAAAACCATTTTCAGCTCTTGACTATTGCCAAGGTGTTAGAATAGAGATGTCTTAAGACTACTTCTTTTGTAAATAATGATAATAGCTATGATTTACTGAGCTGTTACAATGTAATGAGCATTGTGCTGAATGCTTTATATTAACGATCTCATTTAATCTTCACAATAATGTCATAGAATACACACTCTCATTATCCAACATTTTAGATAAGGAAATAGAGGTTCAGAAATATTAAGTAATTTATTCAAGGTCACATAGTAAAAAAAAGATTCAAACTCAGCTCAGTCTAATTCTAGATTCTGTTTTGTGATTACTGTTTTCTCCTTCATGGAGTAGGCATACACAGCAGACTGAAGGAGGAATAAATATTAGAGAGCTGTTAGAGTAAATCAGAAGGAGCTGATTAAGGCTGTATTCTCAAAGTGTAGTCTCCAGAGAACAGCATCAATTCCACCTGGGAATATTTAAACATGGAAATGCTTGGGCCTCTCTTCAATTGACTGAGTCAGAAACTCTGGGAATAGGGCCCAGTTATCTGTATTTTTATAATCCCTCCAGGGATTCTGATGCTCACTAAAATTTTAGAACCACTGGAGTAATGTGATAGCAGTGGAAAATGAGAGACAAAGGGAAAAATTATATGACTTGAAGAGGCTATAAGGAATTTTAGAGTCCAGTATGTTTGAAACATAGGTGATGGGAACAAAAGAGGTCACATAGAAGAAAAGAGAATCGTCCTTATGTTTTCTCCATCAATTTGATGTTAGGCAACTTTTTTATGGTTTAGGAATCATTTTCATTGTTAACATATAGTGTATTTTTGTTTTCAGGGGTACCGGTCTGTGACTCATCAGTCTTACACATTTCATAGTGCTCACCATAGCACATACCCTACCCAATGTCCATCACCCGGATACCCTATCCCTCCCACCCCTTTCCACTCCAGCAACCCTCAATTTGTTTCCTGAGATTAAGAGTTGCTTATGGTTTGTCTCCCTCTCTGGATTCATCCTGTTTCATTTTTTCCTGTCTTCCCCCATGATCCTTAGCCTTATTTCTCAAATTCCACATATCAGTGAGATCATATGATAATTATCTTTCTCTGATTGACTTATTTCCCTTAGCATAATACTCTCTAGTTCCATCCACATCATTGCTAATTGCAAGATTTCATTTTTTGATGGCCGCATAATATTCCAGTGTGTGTGTGTGTGTGTGTGTGTGTGTGTGTGTGTGTGTGTATTTGTACTACAACTTCTTTACCATTCATCTGTTGGTGGACATCTAGGATCTTTCCATAGTTTGGCTATTGTGAACATTACTGCTATAAATATTGAGTTTCACGTGCCCCTTGAGACACTACACTGCTATCTTTCTGGCAAATACCCAGTAGTGCAATTGTTGGGTCATAGGGTAGCTCTATTTTCAACTTTTTGAGGAACCTCCATAATGTTTTCCAGAGGGGCTCCACCAGCTTGCATTCCCACCAACAGTATAGGAGGGTTTCCCTTTCTCTGCATACTCACCAACACCTGTCATATCCTGACTTGTAAATTTAGCCCTTCTGACTGGTGTGAGGGTATCTCACTGTTGTTTCGATTTGTATTTCCCTGATCCCAAGTGATGTTGAGCACTTTTTTATGGGCCTGTTGACCATTTGGATATCTTCTTTGCAGAAATGTCCTCTGCCCATTTACTGATTGGATTATTATTCTTTGGGTGTTGAGTTTGATAAGTTCATTATAGATTTTAGGTACTAGCCCTTTATCTGATATGATATTTTCAAATATCTTCTCCCATTGGTTGTTGGTTGTCTTTTGGTTTTATTGACTGTTTCCCTTTTTAAATTTTTTTATATTGTTATGTTAGTCACCATACAGTACATCATTAGTTTCTGATGTAGTGTTCCATGATTCATTGTAAGCATATAACACCCCGTGCTCCGTGCAATATATGCCCTTCTTAATACCCATAACTAGGCTAACCCAGCATCCCCCCCTCCTCCTCTCTAAAACCTTCAGTTGGTTTCCTGGAGTCCATAGTCTCAAATGGTTCATCTCCTCATCTGATTCCCACACCCCTTCATTTTTTCCTTCCTCCTCCTAATGTCCTCCATGCTATTCCTTATGTTCCATAAATAAACAAAACCAAATAATTGTCTTTCCCAGATTGATCTATTTCACTTAGCATAATCTCCTCCAGTTCCATTCATGTTGATGCAAATTTGAGTATTCATCCTTTCTGATGGCTGAGTCATATTCCATTGTATATATGGACCATATTTTCTTTATCCATTCATCTGTTGAAGGGCATCTTAGCTCCTTCCACAGTTTGGCTACTGTGGAGACTGGTTCTAAGAACATTGGGGTGCATGTCGCCCTTCTTTTCACTACATCTGTATCTTTGGGGTAAATAACCAGTAGTGCAATTGCTGGGTCATAGGGTAGCTTTATTTTTAACTTTTTTGTGGAACCTGCACACTGTATTCCAAAGTGGCTTTACCAACTTACATTCTCACCAATAGTATAAGAGCATTCCCCTTTCTCCACGTCTCCCACATTTGTTGTTTCCTGTCTTGTCAATTTTTGCCATTCTAACTGGTGTAAGGTGGTATCTCATTCTGGTTTTGATTTGCATTTCCCCGATGGCATGATGATGAACATTTTTTCTTGTATCTGTTAGCCATTTGTATGTCTTCTTTGGAGAGTGTTTGTTCATGTCTTCTGCCCATTTCTTGACTGGATTATTTGTCTTTCAGGTGTTGAGTTTGAGAAGTTCTTTATAGATCTTGGCTATCAGCCCTTTATCTGTAATGTCATTTGCAAATATCTTCTCCCATTCCGTGGGTTGTCTTTTAGTTTCGTTGACTGTTTCCTTTGTTGTATACAAGCTTTTTGTCTTGATGAAGTCACAAAAGTTCATTTTTGCTTTTATATCTCTTGCCTTTGGAGACGTGTCTTGAAAGAAGTTGCAGTTGCTGTGGATGATGTCAAAGAGGTTACTGCCTATGTTTTCCTCTAAAATTTTAATGGATTCCTGTTTCACATTGAGATCTTTCGTCCATTTTGAGTTTATCTTTGTTATGGTGTAAGAGAATGGTCAAACTCCATTCTTCTATATATAGCTGTCTCATTTTCCCAGCACCATTTATTGAAGAGACTGTCTTTTTTCTACTGGATATTTTTTCCTGCTTTGTTGTAGATTAGTTGACCATAGAGTTGAGGATCCATATCTGGGCTCTCTATTCTGTTCCATTGATATATGTGTCTATTTTTGTGCCAGCACCATGCTGTCTTGGTTATCACAACTTTGTAATATAGAATGAAGTCAGGCAAAGTGATGCCCCCAGCTTTGTTTTTCTTTTTCAACATTTCCTTGGCAATTCAGGGTCTTTTCTGGTTCCGTACCAATTTTAGGATTATTTGTTCTAGCTCTGTGGAAAAAAGTTGATGGTATTTTGATAGGGATTGCATTAAGTGTGTAGATTTCTCTAGGAAGCATAGATATTTTTACAATATATATCCTTGCAATCCATGAACATGGAACATTTTTCCATTTCTTTTTGTCTTCCTCAATTTCTTTAATAAATTTTCTGTAGTTTCTTGAGAATAGATCCTTTACTTCTTTGGTTACATTTATTCCTAGATATCCTATGGTTTTTGGTACTATTGTAAATGAAATTGGTTCTCTAATTTATCTTTCTACAGTTACATTGTTAGTGTATAGGAAAGCAACTGGTTTCTGTGCATTGATTTTGTATCCTGCCACATTACTGAATTGCTGTATGGGTTCTAGTCATTTGGGGGTGGATTCTTCTGGATTTTCCACATAAAGTATCCTGTCATTTGCCAAGACAGAGAGTTTGACGACTTTTTTTTTGGCCAATTTGAACACGTTTTATTTCCTTTTTTGGTCTAATTGCTGATGCTAGGATTTCTAGTACTATGGTGAGCAATAGTGGTGAGAGTGGGCATTAACGTCACGTTCCTGACCTTAAGGGAAAGTTTCTCAGCTTTTCCCATTGAGAATGATATTCTCTGTGGGCATTTAAATTGCAGATGTTTTTTAAGAAATCGAGGAATGTTCCCTCTATCCCTACACTTTGAAGAGTTTTAATCAGGAAAGGATGTTGTATTTTGTCAAATGCTTTTTCTGCATCAATTGAGAGGACCATATGGTTCTTTACTCTTCTCTTACTAGCGTGTTCTATAACACTGATTTGTGAATGTTGTACCAACTTGGTATCCTAGGGATAAATCCCACTTGGTCATGATGGATACTCCTTTTAATGTACTGTTTCAAAGTATTATGGTCTAAGAATATGCAAGGAATAATCTCAATCCTTTGGTATCAATTGAAATCTGATTTGTGACCCAGTATGTGATCTATTCTGGAGAAAGTTCCATGTGCATTTGAGAAAAATGAGTATTCTGTTGTTTTAGGGTGTAATGCTCTGTATATATCTCTGAGGTCCATCTGGTCCAGTGTGTCATTCAAAGCTCTTGTTTCTTTGTTGATTTTCTGATTAGATGATCTGTCTATCGCTGAGAGTGGTGTATTGATGTCTCCTACTATTAACATATTAATATCAATATGTCTCTTTATTTTGGTTAACAATTGGCTTATGTAGTTGGCTGCTCTCATGTTGAGGGCATAGATATTTACAGCTGTTAAATCTTGTTGGATAGACCCTTTAAGAATGATGTAGTGTCCTTCTGTATCTCTAACTACAGTCTTTAGCTTAAAATCTAATTTGTCTGAGGGGCGCCTGGGTGGCTCAGTGGGTTGGGGCCTCTGCCTTCAGCTCAGGTCGTGGTCCCAGGGTCCTGGGATCAAGTCCCACATTGGGCTCTCTGCTCAGCGGGGAGCCTGCTTCTCCCTCTCTCTCTGCCTGCTTGTGATCTCTGTCTGTCAAATTAAAAAAAAAAAAACAATTTAAAAAATCTAATTTGTTTGATATGAGAATTGCCACCCTAATTTTCTTTTGAGGTCCATTGGTATGAAAGATGCTTCCCCATCCCTTCAATTTCAGTCTTGATGTATCTTTAGGTTCAAAATGAGTCTCTTGTAAGATAGCATATGGATGGGTCTTGTCTTTTTATCCAATCTGCAACCCTATGCCATTTCATGGGAGCATTTAGGCCATTCACACTGAGAGTGATTATTGAAAGATATGATTTTATTGTCACCATGTTGCCTGTGAAGTCCCTGTTTCTATAGACTGTCTCTGTAAATTTCTATTCTATATTACTCTTGGGGTCTTTCTCCTTTTATAGAACTCCCCTTAATATTTCTTGCAGATCCAGTTTAGTAGTCACATATTCTTTCAGTTTCTGCAAGTCTTGGAAGTTCCTTGTCTCTCCATCCATTCTGAATGACCGCCTTGCTGGATAAAGTATCCTTGGCTGCATGCTCTTCTTATTTAGTACCCTGAGTGTGTCTTTCCAGCTCTTTCTGTCTTTCCAGGTCTCTGCGTACAGGTCTGACATTATTCTGATGTTCCTCCCTTTGTACATCAATCTCTTCCCTGGGGCACTTGGGTGACTCAGTGGGTTAAGCCACTGCCTTCAGCTCATGTCATGATCTCAGGGTCCTGGGATCGAGCCCCACATCAGGCTCTTTGCTCAGCAGGGAGCCTGCTTCTCTCTCTCTCCCTGCCTGCCTCTCTGCCTACTTGTGATCTTTCTCTGTCAAATAAATAAATAAAATCTTTAAAAAAAAATAAAACTCTTCCCCCTTGCCACTTTCAAGATTGTCTTCTTGGGTCTGAGATTTGAAATTTGAACTATTATATGTTGTGGCATTGGTCTGTTGTCTTTGATCTTGGGAGGGTTCCTCTTTGCCTCTTGGAGGTGAATACTTTTTCCTTCCCCAGATTAGGGAAGTTCTCAGCTATGATTTGCTCAAATATATCCTTTAGACCTCTCTCTCTCAACCCCCTCTGGGATCCCAATAATTCTGATATTAGAATATTTCACTGAGTCATTAATCTCTCTCAGTGTGAGCCCTTGGGTTTTAATCTTGCCCCCACCCGGACTCCTAGGTTACCTTCTTTTCTATCATCTTATCTTCTCATTCACTAATTCATTCTTCTGCCTTGTTAACCCCGGCAGTCAGAGTATCCGGTTTAGACTGCATTTCATTCATAGCATTTTTATGTTCTGTCTGATTAGATCTCACCTCCTCACTTAGAGATTCTATATTGTCATAAATATTTTTCTTAAGCCTAGATATCACCTTGGCAATTGTACTCTGAAGTCTTTTTCTGACATCTTGGTCATGTCCATATCCATTATTTCTGTGGCAGAGGCCACAGTCCCTGTATCTTTCTTTTGTTGGGGGTTCCTCCTCTTAGTCATTCTGTCGAGGGGTGATTGAGGGAATACACAGTGTCCAAATTATCGAGCACAACCCAAGGAAGATGCATCTGTTTTATAGGGACCTTAGGGTTGTCAGCCTCCTGTTCTTCCAGGCTGTCTTCTGGGGGAATGGTCTGCTGCACTCTTTCTCAGGCAACCCTGTTTGGGCAGATTTGCCCTGTCCCCTGTGGGATGGGATAGGCTTAATGAAAACCATTTTTGGGAGGCTTTTGTTCTCTGGCGACTTTCCACCTCTCTTCAGAGAGTCAGAACAGAAGTGACTGTATCCAAACCTCTGTCTCAGAACAGAGAGATCACAGTCTGCTCTTCACTGAGCTCTCCAGGTCATACTGTCTCCATTTCTGTCTGCGTTGCCAAAAACTGGAGGGTCCTAGGTTGTGGTCCCCACAGTAGCAGTTCCAGCCCTTGCTCCAAGGCCCAGGCACATTTCTGATCTTCGAGCTTCTAAAACTGCAAGCTACTCCTGGTTCAGATGTGTGCCCTTGGAAGCTACAGGTTTCAGTCTGGGGGAGGTGCCCTAAAGTTTTCCCTTGTCACAACTGGTCTGCAAGTCTGTCCCAGGTCCCCAGGGTGGGAGGCTTTTTGCCTTCTCAGTTCAAGATCACAAAGGCTTCCTCCCCCTTCTGTTTATCTTCTGATATCTGCCCGCTGAAACACGCCCTCCCCCACCCCCCCGCTTCATACTCAACCAGCCGCTAGAGATATTCTGTCTGTAGAGATCCAGATATATCTTCTTGCATCTCAGGCTTATTTTGTGGGTGTTAAGAATGGTCTGGTAGATATCCGGCTCAATTGAGGGGACCAGCTGAGATAGGATCCCCTACTCCTCTTCCATCTTTTCTCCCTTGCTGACTGTTTCCTTTGCTGTGCAAAAGCTTTTTATCTTCATGAAGTCCCAATAGTTCATTTTTGTCCTTGCTTCCCTTGCCTTTGGCTTTGTGTTTAGCAAGAAATTGCCGCAGCTGAGGTTGAAGACATTGCTGCCTCCTCAAGGGATTCTCCTCTCACATTGAGGTCTTTCATCCATTTGGAGTCTATTTTTGTATATGGTGTAAGGAAATGGTCCAGTTTCATTCTTTTCCATCTGGCTATCCAATTTCCCCAACACCATTTGTTGAAAAGACTCACTTTTTTCCATTGGACATTCTTTCCTGCTTTGTCAAAGATTAGTTGACCATAGAGTTGAGGATCTATTTCTGGGTTCTTTATTCTGTTCCATTAATCTATGTGTCTGTTTTTGTGCTAGTACCATACTGTCTTGATTACAGCTTTGTAATAGAGCTTGAAGTCCAGAATTGTGATGCTGCCAGCTTTCCTTTTCTTTTTCAACATTCTTCGTGCTATTCAGGGTCTTTTTTGGTTCCATACAAATTTTAGGATTATTTATTCCAGTTCTGTGAAAAAGCTGATGGTATTTTGATAGGGATTGTATTAAATGGGTAGATTGCTCTAGGTAGCATAAACATTTTCACAATATTTGTTCTTCTAATCCATGAGCATGGAACGTTTTCCCATTTCTTTGTGTCTTCCTCAATTTCTTTCATAAATATTCTGTAGCTTTCTGCATACAGATTCTTTGCCTTTTTGGTGAGATATATTCCTAGGTATCTTACGGTTTTGGGTGTAAGTGTAAATGGGATTGAGTTATTAATTTCTCTCTCTTCTGTCTTGTTGTTGGTTTATAGAAATGCAACTGATTTCGGTGCACTGATTTTATATCCTGACAATTTACTGAATTCCTATATGAGTTCTAGGAGTTTTAGGATGGGGTCTTTTGGGTTTTCCACACAAAGTATCATATCATCTGCAAAGAGTGAGAGTTTGACTTCTTCTTTGCCAATTCGGATGCCTTTTATTTCTTTTTGTTGTCTGGTTGCTGAGGCTAGGACTTCTAGTACTATGTTCAATAGTAGTGGTGAGAGTGGAGATCCCTGCTGTGTTTCTGACCTTAGTGGAAAAGCTATCAGTTTTTCCCCATTGAGAATGATATTCACTGTGGGTTTTTTATAGATGACTTTGATGATATTGAGGTATGTACCCTCTATCACTACACTGTGAAAAGTTCTGATCAAGAAAGAATGCTGTACTTTGTCAAATGCTTTTTCAGCATCTATTGAGAGTATCATATGGTTTTTGATCTTTCTTTTATTAATGTAGTATATCACACTGATTGATTTGTGGATGTTGAACCAAACTTGCAGCCCATGAATAAATCCCACTTGGTTGTGGTGAATAATCCTTTTAATGTACTGTTGGATCCTATTGGCTAGTATTTTGGTGACAATTTTTGCATCCATGTTCATCAGGGATATTGGTCTGTAATTCTCCTTTTTGATGGGTTCTTGTCTGGTTTGGGGATCAAGGTAATGATGGCCTCATAAAAAGAGTTTGGAAGTTTTCCTTCCATTTCTATTTTTCAGAACAGTTTCAGGAGAGTAGGTATTAATTCTTCTTTAAATGTTCAGTACAATTGCCTGGAAGCCATCTGGCCCTGGGCTCTTGTTTGTTGGGAGATTTTTGATTACTGCTTCAATTTCCTTGCTGGTTATGGGTCTGTTCAGGTTTTCTATTTCTTCCTGGTTCAGTTTTGGTAGTTTATACATCTCTAGGCATGCATGCATTTCTCCTAGATTGTCTAATTTGTTGGCATACTGTTGATCATAAGATGTTCTTATAATAGTTTGTATTTCTTTGGTGTTGGTTGTGATCTCTCCTCTTTCATTCAAGATTTTATTTATCTGGGTCCTTTCTCACCAGGTGTATATCAATCTCAAGATTAGGCAACTTTTGACAGGAGCATTCTAGGTACTAAAAAATAACTTACCACTTATTTTCATTACACCTCCCCAACTATCTTAATAGTTAAAGCAGTACATTAAGATATTTGCATTCTGCACTGAGGTAATTGGGAGGTGGTGTTGGCAATGAGAAGTGTGTAGTCACCAATTAAGCACAAAAGAAAAAAAAATGCAAGCCTCCTCTGATAACAAAAGGATTGTAAAAGTTAATTTTAAACCACGTCCATGTGGCTGTACAATAGCATTAGTCAGGGAGATGACTATATTAATAAAAGCAGTATTATAGCAAACAGAGGTAATAAAACACTGCAGCATTAACTGGGCTACATCAGAAGCCCTACTGTTCTCAGATGCTTGCTTGCCTTTCAACCTTATTGGAAATTAAAAACTAAGCCCCTTGTGAGGAAAACCTGTTTCATCTGACAACGAATCAAAAGTCTTCACCTCAGTCAAATTAATTGTACTAGTATTTATAATGTCTGAAGAAATCAACAAGGGTTAATGATAAACAAACCCACCTCCTGAGCTAAGTGTGTGAGTAATTGCCTCTGATCACCCAAATAAGAATATATTTGGATAATACTTGCCAGCTTTCAAAGCATTTTAACATATGTCATCTTAATTGAGATGCATACATTGATAAGTGAGCAAAGTAAGATCTTTTCGTTCTGACTTTATGGTGGGGGGATGGAGACTTACAGGGTTCTGACAAAGGCCTTGATTAAGGTCAAGTTGTTATTCTGAGCCAGATTTGTTTCATGTAACTTCTTCTTCCCTTAGGGTGAGTTCTGTTTAAGATTCCTCATTCTCCCCCTGCAATATATTTCTGGTGGGTTTATTTCACTTGTTATCAGATAAGAGTAGATATGTCTGACTTGCCCAGAGCACAGGTTTGAGATCAAGTTCTGTTTCCCCACCCTGAACTTTTTTTTCTTTCATTCAAAATTATATTATGCAACTATACTTTTTTGTTTTAATTTTTATTTATTTTTTTAAATTATGTTAGTCACCATACAGTACATCATTAGTTTTTGACGTAGTGTTCCAAGATTCATTGTTTCTTTAATTAACATTTTAAAATATATATTAGGAATATTATCCTGTGTCATTAAAATATTTTTCTAATATATAATTGTTTTTTAGTTTTACATTCTTATTGTTTACAGAAGTATCCTTATGCATAGATATTTGGCATACCTTTATTTTCTCAGGACAAAGTTCTGACACTAAAATTTCTGTGCCCAAGGGCTATGATCATTGCAAGGCTTTTGGTACTTATTGCCACAATATCATTACCAGAGAGTTTATCTATTTATGTTGCACTCAGTTGTAGTTGATAGCGCACCTTTGCCTGAACCTTTGCTAATAGAGCTAGTTTGATATGTGAACCTGATCTCTTATTTTTGTGATTTGAATTTTTTGGTAATAGTAGATTGAGTAATTTATATTTGTAAATAGATTAGCCACTTGCCTTTCTTCTTTGTGAATTCTATTCACCTCTTTAGTTCAGGCATTGGCAAAGTTTTGTTACAAAGGACCAGATAGTCAACATTTTAGGCTTTGTGGACAAATGGTGTCAGTCACAGCTACTTAACTGCCATTGTAGTGCAAAAGTAGCCATTATACAATCCATAAATAAATAGGCATGGATGTGTTCCAATAAAGCTTTACTTACAAAAACACGCAGTGTCCATATTTGGCTCATGGGCTATAGTCTATCAACTCCTGACTTATTTCATTATGGTACTGGAGGTATTTATCACGTTTTTACTGATTTTTGGAAGTTTGTGCAAATGTTAAGGACAATTGGCCCTTTGTAATCTATGTTGAAAATGTTTTCTAGTATGTTGTAAAATTTCACACATTTAAATATCATTTTCCTATTTGTTTCTGCTTTGTTTTTATGCTTAGCAAGATTTTCCTCACCAGGAAAACAGATAGCTATTTATCCATGTTTTCTTCTAGTCCCTTTATGGTTTACTTCTTATGATTCACTTTTAAATCCACTTGGAAGTAATTTTGGTGAGGCTTGAAGTAAAAAACTAACTTCATATTTTCCAAGTCAACCAATGGTGTCAGCAGCTTTTATTGAATGAACTTTCTTTGCTCACTGGAGCTTTTTTCAAGCAAAGTCTATACTGAACTGATATGTCTATATTTATCTTAGAGGTGTTGTCCTTTGAGTCTAGTATCTGAAAATAACTGTTCTAGGAATGTGTTCATTGTAAGGAGCCTCTCAAGCTCCCTTTGTACTTACTTTAGTCCAGTTTGAAATGTATCAAGAATTCTACCTTAACTACAGCTTCTGTTATTGTTGTAGCTGCAGGTGTCCTTACGCTTTCATCTTTCATGTATCTCTGACTCTGCATTTGTGTATAGTCTTATATTGCTCAGTGGGAGACATGCCTTTCTTACAAACCTGGGAAATATGTGACCCTCTTTCTGATGTAATTTAGCCTTGTTTCACTATTCTCATCTGTGATGTGTTTAGTTTCTTCATGGTGTGGAATTACTTGTCTACACTACATTATACCCCTTCTCAAACTTTTTTTTTTAACATCTTTTTTTTATTATTATTACTTGGCTGTAAGGATAACTTTAAGCTTATTAGACTCATAAGGAATCCTACTCTGGACTATTGATCAGGGTAACTGACCTTTCCCTCCCCTAATTTCACTGACCATAGTGCTATATGCCCATTGTAGTAGTACTTCACTTTGACCACTTCATCTCTATGGTCTTGTTTTTGTTGTTGTTTGTTTGTTTGTTTGTTTGTTTTTTAAAGATTTATTTACTTGGGGTGCCTGGGTGGCTCAGTCATTAAGTGTCGGCCTTTGGCTCAGGTCATGATCCTAGAGTCCTTGGATCAAGCCCCACATCAGGCTCCCTGCCTGGTGGGGAACCTGCTTCTCCCTCTCCCACTCCCCCTACTTGTGTTGCCTGTGTCTCTCTGTCTCTGTCAAATAAATAAATAAATAGAATCTTTTTAAAAAAGATTTATTTACTTATTTTAGAGAGAGACAGTGCATGAATGGGGGGAAGGACATAGGGAGAGAATCTTCAAGCAGACTCCTCACTGAACGTGGAGCCTGAAGCAGAGCTCTATTTCAGGACCCATGAACTCATGACCTGAGTTGAAACCAAGAGCCACCCAGGCACCACTCTACATTCATTTCTGACAATATAATCATTCTAGGACTTTCTGGACTCTGTGGATGCTTTCATTCCAATTGGATTCTCTATTCTCTGCTCTCAGACTGTTAGAAGTATTCTGAGGTGTTGGATGACCTTTCCCCATCATTTGAGAGAAGAAGGAATGATTTCCACATAGAAAACCACTAGGGAAGTTAGCCCCCAAACCCTGGGAAATAATAGTTTCATCTGAATTCCTTTTCTGTTTTTAGTTTAAAGTTACTGACTCCTTACAGTTTCAAGAGAAGATTTAAAAAAGTGTCTAAAATACACAACCTGTGACCTGTATTCAAATTTCTGTTTTCTTAAAAAGTCATTTTCCAATCTTTAATTTCCTTCTGATTCCATTGCGTATATAGCTTGTGTGGTGGAGGTTGGACAATATGTAAGCAATCATACATAGAATCTAGAGTTATAAGTTCCTCAAAACTCTGAGGCTAATCAAAACCTTTATAAAATGTAAGGTCTAATTTTAGCAAGAACTATGTAAACCTTATAGTACTGTAAAATCAATAAATACATTTTATTAAAGTTGAAAGTATATAATAATATCCTACAGTGATATTGTAGCATCTAAAAAGTGGATTAATGAAAAATTTTCAAAAAACAGTTACCTCTAATTATAGTGTTTTGTATGTTAAATGCAACTTTGGTTCAAGCTGTTCCTAGTACCTTGCAAAGGTTTACTTCTAATCTTGGCAGTGTTCAGGTAAGTTTCATTAAGTAATTTTGACTTGTTATGCACTACAAAGAGACCAAGACACACGGGTAAAATTATTTGTCCTAGTGTATCCTGTTAATGAATAAGTGGGACTCTCTCTGTATCACCAATATATTTGTGTCTAACCCCACATACCCGGAGGTAACTTTGGATGTAGTAAACTCTTTTCTGTTATCAGAAAGAGGTCTAAAGTGAAGAAAATGCATCTACCACTTCTTGGAAGCATCTCTCTTCCTCTCCCTTGGCTCTGATCACAGCATTTCCCTATATTCCTTCTGTTCTTCTAAACAGATTATGTTACACAGACTTGCCTTTTTAAGGAATATTATAAAATGACCAAAACATGAGTATTTTCTTTGTTCCAAATTCTATTGAAAGCTCCTCAACACTGGAAATAATATGATCTTGGTTTCCTCTATCTATCTAAGTACCTAGTTCAGGGCTACAGGACTGTATACAGTGCAGGCCTGATAATGAATCATTCTAAGGAACATATACTTAATTAGGGTAGTATAGGAGAGGAAATAATTGATTAGGAGTTGTGTATTTTTGGCTAATCACCATATCCCTCTGATCGCTTATTCCTTTCTATTAGAAAAAGGGGGATTTAAGTATTTTATCTCTAAAGTTTCTTAGTTTTAGAATTCTTTGACTCCTCAAGAACTAATTAAGTACTGTATGGTGACTAACATAACATAATAAAAAAAGAATTCTATGATTCCCAAAAATTCTTACTGTCTTTTTTAGTGCCCGTATAGCACAATTCTCATGCACATGAATTTTGAACTCAGATAGACCTAGGTTAGAGGAACAGTTCTATCACTCTGTAGTTACACAATCTTGGGAAAGTCATTTGGCCACCCCAAATTTATTTTTTATCTATTGGTAAAATGGGCATAGTAATACCTTTCTCACAATGTCATTATGAGGTAGCACGTGCAAAGTGCTTTGTACAGTTAATAACACACAAAATAACTCAATACATGTTAACTATAAGATATATTAGGGCCAGCCCTTGGCAAAATTGTGGTAAGCACAGCTGGAGTGTGGCACCTCCCTTTCCCCCTTTCTGTGCTCTTCAGTTTTGTTATTTTCTCTGTGGTCACTCCCTCTTCACCCAACACATCTAGTTAGAAGGTATTGAGGTATTGAGGAGTTCTCTGTGGGGAGCTCAATGACTGTATAATACTGTAGTGACCATGTCTCTAAGCTAGCTGTGTACATGCACTGCTAATGTTAGATGTTTTAGTCTAATATTCCATTTCCCACTTAAGAAAATTTCCGTGGCAATTAATAATGAATATCTGATTCCAAGAACCATGCCTCAAGAGAGTTTCTCTGCATGTAGTTTGCATTAGTTATTAGGAACTCCCTGGTACTCATTTATAAAGCTGATTACAGGCCTGTTTACTATCACTTACAGAATGTTCATAATAATTGCACAGGTTCAGTCAGATTATGCCTCTCCATGAAGCTATATATTTTCAGAGAAAGAAATCTTTATCTCTACTGTATGACAGCTCACATGCATCACTTTTTTGAGTGTAGCTTATTTTCAGCCTGGGGGAGTTATATAATCTGCCACTAAAATTTCAGTAAAGATGAGAGAAGTAAAAGAGAGGTATACAACTCATCTTTTCACGAATTCTGTTTTGTTAATAGAAATGAGATTTTAGATCAGTGGTGGATTTTCCTGCCTGGTCCAAGTACCACTGTTACACTGTTCTATCCAAATCACTAATAACCTCTATCCAAATCACTAATTACCTCCACTAATAACCTATTCATTCTGTTTCTCTCTCTCTCTCTCTCTCTCTCACACACACACACACACACACACACACACACACGTGCATCCACACCCACACACACTAGAGATGGGTTGTAGTAAGTATATAATGAACATTAGAAATACCCCTAATGTCAAGTCAATTGGCTCTGTTTGGATGGGATTTGGTCATTCTTGTTCAGGCCAGGCACTAATTTTTTTTATCAGTTTGGAAATTGTTCATGAGGTGGTATTTGTGGGACACTACTAGTCTGTGCTTATTTAAGGCAGGGTTTCTCTACTTCCACACTATTATGATATGGGGCCAATGTTCAGCAGCATCCTGAACTTAATCTGCTAGACACCAGTAGTTCCCCTCCCCTTTCCACTTGCAGCAAACAAAAATGTCTCTAGGTATTGCTGTATATTCCTGAGAGACAAAATTTCCCTAGCTGTTTTAAGGCTATCTCCTTCCCCTTCCTGCTTCCCCATTGCTAATTACCACAGATGCAATAACAAAATTCATTTGAGAGCTTTGTATCCACATAGCAACTGTTAAAAGTACAGACACATTTTAGGGAAGGAATAAAACACTATTGATTCTCAACCTTGTCTGCACACACATTTGGATCACTTGTAGATCTTTACAATGTACTGTTGTCTGGGTGACATTTCTCCCTGATATTCTTACATTTTGGGTATGATCTGGGCATTGGGATATTTAAAAACTATTACTATGATTCTAATGTACTGGAAAGTTGAAGAATTACAGTTCTGGATATCTCCCTTTAAGAAGCGGGCACTGAAAAGTTAGTTTTTTAGGAGCTTGACATTATGCAAGTCAAGAAAGCATGGCTTATGTGCTGGACTATGGATTTTCCAGGGAGGGAAATTAAAGATATGAATTGAGTGACAGCTAATGTTGCTACCAGACCACAGAGGGTCTTAGAGACTACTTTGGACCACACTCTATATTCTGGCAGCCCTCCTAGCCCTCCCCAACAAATAAACACATAAAAATGCTATTTTAATCTAGGAGCAACTATTTTTTAAGATCAAATTTATTGATGGAGAAACTAATTTTAGGTTAATATCAAGGCAGTCCTGAAGGGAAATAAAGTAATCAAAGAACAAGGTCCTCCAGGTGCTCCTTGGTGACTCATTTGGTTAAGCATCAGACTCTTGATTTCAGCTCAGGTTATGATCTCAAGGTTGTGAGGTAGAGCCCCATGTGTGCAGTGCTCCACTGAGCATGGAGCCTGCTTCAGATTCTCTCTCCCCCTTTCCCTCTGCCAGAGCAGAGCATGATATAGAACAGAAAATGTATGAGTTTGCTTAGTTCCAAGAGGTAAAATATAGGTATCTGCCTTAGTCCAGACATCTAAAGTTGATTTTATGCAGATGAGTGACAGCTAGCAAAGTCATGTCTGTCCTCATCTGGCTGCCTCCCTGCTTCACCACCTAGCCACAAGTGACTGCAGCAAAACTGGGCTCACAGGGAAGTCTATGTGAGCACCTGATAGGCATGGAACAGAAAGCTGTGTTTGCACTTAAAGGAATCATTGTAAGTTAACAAGAGACAAAAGAAATATTTCACCATTAATTTAGAACTGTGCTATGTCCAATCATATGTAAACATTTCTGCCAAAACCAAAAATGTTAGGTATCTGTAGAATGTTTCCAGCTTCTCATTTTGTGTGAATCTGTCATTCTTTGAATTTTCCTAAATTCGTCTTGAACTAATTTTTGTTTTCAGATACAATTTTAGGAAAAAAAATAATTGAAATTTTTTCATTTGTCTTAAAAGTACTTACTAGAATGACCAAATCAAAGAGTTGAAGGAACCTAATTAGAGGTCAATGAAATCAGTGATTCTTAAATGTGAACGTGCATATAAATCATCTGGACCCTTGTTAAATGCTACTCATAGTGTGGTCATGGGACTAAAAACATCAGAGGTCACCTGGGAGCTTGTTAGAACTGCAAAATCAAAGGCCCACTTCCCCAAACTATTGAATGGCAATATGCATTTTTAACAAGATCCTTAGGTGATTCTTTATACACAGGAAAGGTTGGGAAACATGTAGCCAGACCAAATTCTTCTAGGCCTTATATTTTAGTCTCGTCAATAATTATGCATTCACATTCTCTAGATTTGTTCTGTTTAGCTCACTTCTCTAAACTATCACTTGGGTTGTACTCCAACCATTAAGAATATAGTAATTAGGGACGCCTGGGTGGCTCAGTTGGTTAAGCAGCTGCCTTCGGCTCAGGTCATGATCCCAGAGTCTTGGGATCAAGTCCCACATTGGGCTCCTTGCTCAGCGGGGAGGCTGCTTCTCCCTCTGCCTCTGCCTGCCTCTCTGTCTGCCTTTGCTCACTCTCTCTGACAAATGAATAAATAAAATCTTAAAAAAAAAGAATATAGTAATTAGTAAAACATTCTCTGACTTTAAAGCTTTGTCATTCTCCTCTTGCTCAGGATTACTAGAGTTCTCCTTTTTTGAACCTCTTCCAAATGTTGTGATATGAGTGATGAAGGCTCAACCTGCAGCTGATGTTAAGTGAGAGAAGAGAAATTCCAAGCCAGATTAGGAATATTTTCCTAACTGTGTCTCCCTGCTTCTAAACTTACTCTTTCTAATTGTTTTTCACACAGCAGTCTTAGGATCTTTAGACATCTCTCACCATTACCTCCTTGACAGCTATATTTGAATCATAATAACCAAGTTCCTTGAAAGCATCAAGCTCTGTCATACCTTAGTGACTTCACATATGCTTTTCCCTTACTGTGGAATCTTCTCATCTGGTTAACTTTCAGTAATTATTCAGGACATATCTTAAGTGGAACACTTTTGGAAAATATTTCTTTGACTTTCTCTCAATCTAAATTAGCTAATTTTGTTATCATATTATTCCCACTCCTTTATATTTCCTTTGTAGCATGAAATTGTGAATATATTTTATAATTATGTGTTTATTTGGGCAATTATTTATTAACTGTCCATTCCATCATCACTAAGATCCATGGGGACAGGAAATTTGGTTATTCACCATGGATCCCTAAGGCTTAGGGTGTTGTATGGCACATTGTGCATGTTCAATAAATACTTGTTGAATGCAGTTTGTATCTTCTGTCTCCAGCCTGTCTAATATTACTTCCTCTGGCCACCATTCTTTAACTCATTATATTGTTTTATTTTATTTATAACAATTATTGTTAGTTGAAATTGTCTTGCTGATTAATGCACTTTTGTGTTATCATCTGTCACCTCCAACTAGACTATCAATTCCATTAGTGTGGGATGTAAAGCAGACCACCTAGGTTTGAAATTCAGGTTTACTACTTAGTGCATATGTACCTATGAGAAAGTCACTTAAGCCAGATACCATGCCTCATTATTAAAATGGGAATAATTGCCCCTATCTCATAGACCTGTTGTGAGAATTAAATGAAAGATTATGTGTGAGCCACCAAGCAGAGTGACTGCCTGTAGTAAGCATTAGATTATCTGCTGTTGCGGTGATGGTAGATACTTTTCATACTGTTACTGAAATCTGTTTTCTTGACAAATAGATCAGTGTCAGTCACATAGTAGGTGCTCCATAAATATATTTTGAATATATTAAGGAAAGTGATAGTCTTTATTATCCATTAAAGTGATATTTTGTGTGGCTTTTGATGAATAGTGCCAGTTCATCAAGTTTGATAGAAATTATTTATCTGCCCTGATGTACTATAAAATTTTCCATTATGACTATGGGCAGTAACTTGGGAAGTAACTTAGTCTTTGCTGCTATATTTCTGATTTTGGAGAAAAAGGATGATACATCCTAATATCTAGATCCAGTTCTAGTCCCTTAATCAGTGTGACTTTGGATATTCTGCCCATAGAACAGCTATTCAATTAAATACTTTTAAAATTATGTTATATTCGTTATATTATGTGAAGATAACTTCTGCTTGATAAATAAATGTCTTCTAAAGGTAAAATTGGATATTAATTTGAATTCTTTTCCCCCCTTTCTACAAATGTTGGAACATTGAGACAAGTTTGAACACAAATATTCAAGCACTCAATTCAACTTTCTCTCTCTACAAATATGAAACAGAGAAGCTTAGTGATTTATAGATCACGAAGATACTCTATATCTTAGAGATACTCTGCATCACTAAAGATAATCTGTATCTTATTGTATTGTCAATTTTTTTGTGTATTTAAGTTCAGTTAATACAATCTTGACAACAGTTTGGAATGTAATTTAAATTTTAATATTTTCAGCTACAGCAATGTATTATTTCCACATATTGAAAGATACTAGTTCTCTGATTGATATAGTGGAAGGGACAAATACATATCATCAGGTTACTTTTTAAAAATAGATGTGAAAAATCACTTCATCATGTCACTGATGTCATGACATAACAGATACTTTGAATTATTCACTAAATTTCTTGGTGCCAAAGTTGCCATCAAGTTTTGGATTATATATTGTATGCACTCAAAAAGGATCTTAAAGAGAATTATTTAATTTTCAAAATTGGTCTTTCAACATTAGAGCACCGTTGTAAGAACATCACCCAATAATACTTGAGTAAGTTAAACCATGTCCCTCCAAAGGCAATATCCCGAATGTGACTATCTTATAAAATGGGAATTGATACTGTTTCTGGATTCCAGCCTTATAAAGGAAAACTACCATATTGATTTTGTATTACAAAGATGAAAATTTCAGTAGCATCAATTAAAGTTCAGTGAAAATTAGAGAACTGGAAATTGTTTTATCTGGAAACAAATGTATGTGACCTCTAATCCCAAGTATAGGTCAATAGTTGACCTATTTTCAGGTCTATGAATCAAACATCCAGTTATTCAGACCCCATAGGCAGGAATCTGTCCTTGGTTCATACACAATCTGAGTGAAAGAGGGTGTCCTTTTTTTCAGGACTCTGCAGAAATGAGCAGTATTTTAATCAATTTAGAATAATTACTACAGATTGATGAACCAGGTCCTTTTTTTTTAACATGGTCTCCACAACTGTGCCTGGTGTATAGTAGGTATGCAATATATATTTGTTGAATGAACAAACAGATTTCTGTTATTTTTGAAATTAAAACCACAGAGCCCCTTTTAAGGTATTACTTAGAACACTAAGACTCTCCCTAGGGCCTGAGATGTTCCTGGAAAAAAGTTTGAAAGCCACAGTTAACAATAAGAAATAAGACAGAACAAGTTAAAACTGGATAGGTCTAGTCCCCCTCGATTACTCTGAATCCTAAATCATTTTGCCTTCACCATTCTACTTTCTTATATTTTATCTCCAGGATACAATAGAGGGAATACTAATGAAGGAGATAAGATGGGGCAAAATGTAGAAAGAAGTGTGAAAGCTAGAGTGAATTGAGTTTTACACTCTGGAAGAGTGAAATGAGAGAAAACCTCATGAAAAATATAGAATAATTCTCTTATTTTCTAGAATTTCATTTCATGAATGAATCTTACTGATAGGATATTTTCTGGAATATGGAAGATCGGCTTAGGTAAAAGTAAGCAACATATCTGTTTGAAGAGGTAGAAAAAAGGTGTTCAGGAACCAACCCTAGAATATGGCAAACACAGCTTCCCATCCACCTGAAATAGTATTTTATATAACTAAGAAAATAGAATTGGTATGCATTTTTTGAACTTATTTTCTGAATGGGAATATGGGTATGCTATACAAATTGTTGGGATAGCCAGAGGCTAGTGCCTGATAGCACTAGACTACAGAGCTTCCTCTACCATCTGAATTGAAGCAGGTATTTCTACTTCTGAAACCCATCTGACATGACAGTTTCCCATGACAGGGTTTAAATTCTAGGTGCCTAGATGTACTATTTAGTTAGGGCACAGTTTTAGTAGGTTTTTCCTTCAGGCCAGCCTGAAACAAAATTGAGAGTAAAAGTAGTTTTTTTTCCCCCTTTTTCTATGTGATAAACTTCTTTCAATCTCAGGAATCCTTCTAACCTGTGTCCACAGTCTCTGGGTTTCAACAACTATTCTGACTACTGTTTTCTTGAGACAGTCCTCCAGGATGTTCCACCAAAGTTCTATGCCTAACATGCATTGCTTATATAGTGGAGTGTGAACCCTAAATATAGAAAAGAACAGTCAAATGTTCAATGAAAAGATAGGTCTGAAACCAAAGCAGACACAAACTTAATAGAAGAAACACTCAAAGATAAAATTATGAATATAAGAAATTATTCAAGTGAAGAAAAGGATAAATAAGAATTATTATATAAGAGTAGCATGAAATATTAGAATAGTAGCAGAGATACTAAGATTCAGAGTGAATGTGGACCTACACAAAGGGTTAAGATTACTGAAAATTTTGGAAGGTATACCTCAAATATGGGGAAGAGCAAGGAGGGTCTGATGTTTAAAGCTGACAGAGTAAAAGTGGAAATGACTTATTTGCTCCTCTCATGCTTCTGCCTTTTCTGTCTCTGAGAGTGGGCCTCCTTCCAGAATAAGTAGTAGCCATAGGTTAAGAGAGAATAAAATTTTAAGTGAGGTTAAAGAAAGCACCTAGATCCTTTAAATATTACATTAAAATATATTAAGGGAATATCATATTATAATGTTAATCTTTTTCTGATTTTCTTTGATGAATTCTTCAAGGATAAAAGTGAGGCATTCAAATAGAACCTTAAGGTTAAAAATGAAATTTTGGTAAATTCTGTACATTAAAGACCAATAGTTTGATATGAAATCTGGGTAAAATAATAAGCTAAATAATTTAAAGGGTGACTTATGAGCCTTTACCAAATTATTTAATCACTTTGATGATGAAAATAATTAGATAAATACACCATATTTTTGAACAGGAAGACTCCATATTGTAAACATGTCAGTTTCCCAACAATCATATAGATTCATTGGCATCTCAGTCAAAAGTACTCACAGGATTTTCAGGACCCTAACAGATTCTAAAGCGAATATAGAAGAAAAAAATGCCAAGAATAACTAAGACATTCTTAAAGAAGGCAAATGTGAAAGAGATGTACACCATAAGATATCAAGATGCATTCTGAAATACATTTTATTTATTTATTTATTCAAATTCTTTTTAAAATTATATTTATTATGTTAGTCACCATACAGTACGTCATTAGTTCTTCATGTAGTGTTCCAAGATTCATTGTTTATGTATAACACTCAGTGCTCCATGCAATATTTGCCTTCAGTACCTATCACAGGGCCAATCCATCCCCCCACCCCACTCTCCTCTAAAACCTTCAGTTTGTTTCTCAGAGTCCACAATCTCTCATGGTTCATCTCCCCCTCTGATTTTCCCCCTTCATTTTTCCCTTCCTAATGTTCTCCATGCTATTCCTTTTGTTCCACATGTAAGTAAAACCATGTGATAATTCACTTTCTTTGCTTGCCTTATTTCACTCGGCATAATCTCCTCCAGTCCCATCCATGCTGATGCCAAAGTTGGGTGGTATTTTCACTATGATAGACAAACCAGTGGGACAGAACAGATATGATTTAAACAGAGTTGACACTGCTGCTCAGGGGATAAATGAAATGGTTTTGGTTATCCATCTGATGGGAAAATAGGAAAATCAACCCTAACTGTTAGGATTAAATTGTGCATAAAAATTAAATATGAAGAATAAAATTTTAAAAATTTTGAAGGTAGTAGAGGAAAGGGGTTTGAAGACCTCACTGAAAGAAATCACCATGCTGTATAACTTAAACTTATAAAGTGATTTATGTCAATTATTTCTCAATAAATCCAGAACAAAAGAAAAATGAATTCCTTAATGGAATAAAATGCATAGGCATTTCAGAAAAGGAATCATACATGAGCCATAAACATAGAAAAATATTGCCAACTCATTTGTAATCATATAACTGCAAATTTAACATGCATCACTATTCCATATCCTCCATATTAGCAATAATGAAAAAGGCAGGCAATTCCAAGTGCTGGTAAAGATAAGGACAATGGGAACACTAACCCACTGCTTGTGGGGTAAAATGGTAAAACATTGGAAAAACAGTTTTTCATTTCTTTGTAAACTAGTAAAAATGACTGAGACATTTACTATTGTCCAAATATACATGTGTTCTCCCACATGCCCTAAATACCTTCCTCTTATGTGATATCATGAAATTAGTTTGGATAATAAGATGTGAGTAGAAGTGGGCACCTGAGTGGCTCAGTCAGTTAAACATCTACCTTCAGCTCAGGTCATGATCCCAAGGTCCTGTGATTGAGTCCCACATCAGGCTCCCTGCTCAGCGGGGAGGCTGTTTTTTCCTCTCCCTCTGCCCCTCACCCTGCTCTCTCTCTCTCTTTCTCTCTTTCTCTCTCTCAAATACATAAATACAATCTTTAAAAATATTTTTAAAGTGATGGGATTAGAAGTGACATGTTACTTTTGGATTGAAACATTTAAAAGTAGGTATAAGTTTTCCATTTGTTCTTTCCCTACTTCAGTGACCATGTGTTGCAGTAGTGACATCACAAATAAAAGAAGTTCTGGTCATTGTTTCTACAAATGGAGGAAAGTTTTTGGCTTGTAATGAACTTTGTGTGAGGGAAAGTATCTTTATTGGATATGTCATTAACAAATATCTTCTCCCAGTCTGTAGGTGGCCATTTAGTTTTACTGATTGTATCCTTTGCTGTGCAGAAGCTTTTTATTTTGAGAAATGAGTTTAGTAAAGTCACAGGATACAAAATCAACACTCAGACATCTGTTGCATTTCTATACACCAATAATGAAGCAGGAGAAAGAGAAATCAAGGAATTAATCCCATTTACAATTGCACCAAAAGCTGTAAGATACCTAGTAATAACCCTAAACAAAGATGTAAAAGATCTATACTCTGAAAACTATAAAACACTGATGAAAAAAAATTCAAGATGACACAAAGAAATGGATAAATATCCCATGCTTATGGATTAGAGGAACAAATATTGTAAAATGTCTATACTACCAAAACCAATCTATACATTTTCTGCAATCTCTACCAAATACAAATAGCATTTTTTCCAGAGGTATAACAAACTATTCTAAAATTTGTATGGAATCAGAAAAGACCATGAACAGCCAAAGAAACCTTGTAAGAGAAAAGCAAACCTGGAGGCATTACAATTCCAGATTTCAAGTTATAGTACAAAGCTGCAGTGATCAAAGTAGTATGATACTGGCACAGCAACAGACACAAAGATCAATAGAACAAAATAGACAGCCAAGAAATGAGAGATGCATGGATGGCTCAGTCACTTAAGCACCCACCTCTTGATTTTGGCTCAGGTCATCATCTCAGGGTTTTGAGATTGATCCCTGCATCGGGCTCCATGTTGACCATGGAGCCTGCTTATGAATTTTCTCTCTCCCTCAGAAGAAGAAGAAGAAGGAGAAGGAGAAGGAGAAGGAGAAGGAGAAGGAGAAGAAAGGATAAGGAAAGGAAGAAGAAGAAGGGGAAGAAGGAAAATTCAGAAATGAACCTACAGCTATATATCAATTAATCTTTGACAAAGCAGGAGAAAATATCCAATGTGAAAAAGTCTTTTCAACAAATGGTGTTAGGAAAACTGGACAACAACATGCAAAAGAATGAAACTGGACTACTTTTTTATATCATACACAGAAATAAATTCAAAATGGATTAAAGACCTAAATTTAAGACCTTAAACCATAAAATTCTTAGAGGAGAACACAGTCAGTGATCTCTTTAACTTCACCCATAACCACTTCTTTCTAGATATATCTCCTGAGGCAAGGGAAACAAAAACAAAAATGAAATACTGGAACTTCATCAAAACTAAAAGTCACTGAGATTTTGAGCTGTCATTGTTACCATAACCGAACCCAGTCTATCCTGACTTCCTATACCCTATGATTCAGAAATTCCACTCTTGTATATATACTCTAGAGGAATTCTTGAATTGTTCACCAGTATACATATATAAGAATATTGTGTAAGAATATTGTATAAGAATAACAATATTGCCCATGGTAGCAGAAAACAAATTTAATCTCTATGAGAATTTGAATGAAAAACTAGATGGAAGTGAAAATAAAGGAATCATTATATATATGAATATATATGAATCTGAAAATCTACCAAGTTTAGGAAACAGAGCAAGACCCACAAGAATACAAAGAGTACAGCTCCAATTTTAGAAATTTGATAAAATGCAAATTAATGTATTATGTAGGGACAGATATGTGTGGTATACTATATAAAATTATATATATATATATACACATATATATGGGTATATATATATATACCCATATATATGTGTATATATATATATAAAACACAAAAATCAGAATATCAAGCTTTGTGCAGTGGCAGTATCGTAGCCAATGAGGTTTATATGAGGTGCAATTATTGCTAATTGAAAAATCAGAATATTGCTTACCCTTACAGTTTAAAGAATGAGATTGGTAATAGTAATATTCACAATAATAACAGCTAACTCTATGTGTCAAGTAATTATCTAAATATTTCGTATGTATGAATATTTAATAGTGGAAAAAAAACTTATCTGGCAAATGCTACTATTATCACCCCCATTTTCTAGATTGGAAAATGAAGCACAGGGCAGATTTGTTATATTAATCAGTTTCTGAAGATAGCAAGTAATGAGCTTGGGAGTTGAACTCAGGTGGTCTGAGGCATCAGCCTATATTCTTAACTATTATGCTACATGAGAATGGGACATCATGCCCTTCTGAAACACTGATAATATATTTCTTAACCTGGATAGCAGATAAATTGAAGTTCATTTTATCATTATCTTTTAAACTGTACAGAATCATTTTATATATTATTTTGTATATATAATATTATTGTATTTTGCATCAGTGGAAAAATAATAAAAGAGAATAACATTTAATTTCTGAAAAAACTGTGAACAGAGCTTTGGGTTTCCTTTTTATAGAGATCACAGAAACAAAGTTGGAAGCATGGATTGGATGTATTAACATAAAATATGTGGGAAACCCTTGAGGAGACCATAGGTTATCAAGAACTCCGTGTGTGTGTGTGTGTGTGTGTGTGTCCATGTGTGCACACAGGATCAGATTTATTTTCAGCTTAATGCATGGATTAGCCAGATACAACACTGGAGAAATAGTTTGGGTGAGAGCTTTTATATTCTATTACTCTTCTTTACATTGCTTTAGAATGATCATTGCTTATTTTGTTGGCACAGAAATTGGCAATAACATCCCAGATCATCTAGTGCCAATGGGTTAATATCAGGGCACTGTAAAGACTCATTGGTGTTTAAGAAACTGGTGTGAACAAGTGCAGACTGACCAGCCATTCTAGGTCATTTATTCCTTCAACATATTCATCACCAAATTTAAGAGCTCATGGATTATAGACTAAGGAGACTGCCACTTTCAGCACTGCTTATTCCCAAAACCAGAGTGATTGGGTGGTGAAGTGACAGCAAATAGGTATGTTTAATAGTTTTTCTGTGGTGTCTATGGTGCAGGCACTATCTCTTGGGACATAGCCCCTACCATCTAATGCAACAGATGGGATACACTGGCTTAAAATTTGACCCTTCCCCAATACACATAACCAGACAGGGTACATGATACTTCTACAGGACCAAGAACTTGAAGATCAAAACAACTACACGTGAAGAGCACAAGCAACATAAAAAGAAGACAGTAACTGAACAAAACAACACATGAATAAGAGACCAAGAATTTAAAATAATAAAGATCCTCAAAGCAATAAAGAAGAATACTAATTTTATGAATAGAAACACGAAGCCTATTAAAAAACATGAATGTGGAGAGTTGCCTGGGTGGCACAGTCATTAAGCACTTACCTTTGACTCAAATCAAGATCCCAGGATCCTGGGATTGAAGCCCTCATCAGGCAGGGAGTCTGCTTCTCCCTCTTCCACTCCCCCTGCTTGTGTTTTTTTCTCTCATTGTCTCTCTGTCTGTTAAATAAATATATAAAATCTTTTAAAAAGACAAGTTTGTGGAATGAAAATATTAATAAAGAACACCATAGAAATAAAGGAAAATATGACTCTAAATGGATAGGAAAAAATGGGGGGAAAGTTCTACTATAATAATATTTACAATAAATATGAGTGTCTAAACTTACCAATATAAAGAGAAATTCTGCAACTGATATTTAAAAAGTCAATAACATATTCTCTACAAGGACACACTTAAAATAATAGGGAAAAGTTGAAAATAAAAGATAAAATTATGGAAAATATACGTTAGGCAAATAAGCCCTAAAAGAAAGTAAGGTAGTATGTTAGTCCCCATTCTTAAAAGAAACAGAACCAATTGTGTGTGTGCATGCTTGTGTGTGTTTGTGTAGACAGGGACAGAGACAAAGGGGAAAAGGAGAGAGCGAAAACAAAAGTAAAACTAAAACCTCATTTCATACTTCTCTGACATTTTTCCCAAGGATGAGATTAACTTGGGGCCATAAGCCATGGTTAGAAGTAGGCCCCCCTCCCTTGTCTTACAATGGTTCAATTGAGGCAAACATGGTCTTTTCCAACTCCACTCAGCTATTTTTTGTCACTGGCATTGTAACCTCTTTGTCTGCATTTCCTGGGTCTCATCCACTGGAATTTTAAGAGTCATCTTTCTTGCTTGGTATGATCTAGTCATCATTTCTATTAGAGCTTGACTTGAGAAACAATTATAGTTATTTTAAATTGTTTTTTTCAAGCAGTGTCTTATGTATTATCATATCTTATTGTCTTCAAACTCTGACTTTCTTCCTAGAAAGTAAAGAAAGTAAGTCGAGCAGTGGTTTTCTTATCAGGAATTCATAGCAGACCTATTTATCCCAAATTAGCATATCTCAGTAACTGTCTCAAGGACACAGACGGAATAGTTTTTGTTAAAGGGTCTCAAAAAACCTTATCTTTTGGAGAAGAAACATATTCCCACAGCTGCTTTCTTAAATCTTTTCTTTCCCTGTGGAAAATGAATGAAAACAGAATCTGAGTTCTCACTGTCCATTTGGGCACTTTGCTTGCTCTGAATTCCCGCAATGATTACTAATATGAGAAGTCATGTAAGGCTATGCCCTCCTAAGGACAGTGATAAGAATGAAACTTGACCATTCTCTTACACCATACCAAAGATAGACTCGAAATGGATAAATGACCTTAACTTGAGCCAGGAATCTATCAAAATCCTAAAGGAGATCATAGGCAGTAACCTCTTTGACATTGGCCACAGCAAATTATTTTCAAGATATGTCTCCAAAGGCAAAAGAAACAAAAGCAAAAATGAACTTTTGGGACTACATCAAGATCAAAAGCTTCTGTCCAGCAAAGGAAACAGTCAACAAGACAAAGAGGCAACCCATGGAATGGGAGAAGATATTCGCAAATGACACTACAAAGGGCTGATATCCAAGATCTATAAAGAACTCCTCAATCTCAACACACACAAAACGGATAATAATGTCAATAAATGGGCAGAAGACATGAACAGACACTTCTCCAAAGAAGGCATCCAAATGTATAACAGACACATGAAAAAAATATTCATCATCATTAGCAATCAGGGAGATTCAAATCAAAACCACATTGAGATACCACCTTACACCAGTTAGAATGGCCAAAATTAACAAGACAGTAAACAACAAGTGTTGGAGTGGATGTGGAGAAAGAGGAATACTCTTACACTCTTGGTGGGAATGCAAGTTGGTGCAGCCACTTTGGAAGACAGTGTGGACGTTCCTTAAGAAATTAAAAATAGAGCTACTCTATGACCCTGTAATTGCACTACTGGATATTTACCCCAAAGATACAGATGTAGTGCAAAGAAGGGCCATCTGTTCCCCACTGTTCATAGCAGCAATGGCCACAGTTGCCAAACTTTGGAAAGAGCCAAGATGCCCTTCAATAGATGAATGGATAAAGAGGCTATGATCCATATATACAATGGAGTATTATGCCTCCATCAGAAAGGATGAATACCCAACTTTTGTATCAACATGGATGGGACTGGAAGAGATTATGCTGAGTGAAATAAGTTAAGCAGAGAGAGTCAATTATCATATGGTTTCACTTATTTGTGGAGCATAAGGAATAACACGGAGGACATTGGGAGATGGAGAGAAGTGAGTTGGGGGAAATTGGAGGGGGAGACAAACCATGAAAGACTGTGGACTCTGAGAAACACACTGAGGGTTTCGAAGGGGAGGGGGTAGGGAGTTGGGTGAGCCTATGATGGGTATTATGGAGGGCACGTATTTCATGGAGTACTGGGTGTGGTGCATAAACAATTAATTTTGGAACACTGAAAAGAAATAAAATAAAATAAAATGAAAAAAGAAAACAACAACAACAAAAAGAATAGATGGGGATATTGTTTTATTCTTTGTCTAGCTTTAACCCTTAGTAAATACCAATTACCAGCAGGGCCCATACTAAGCGCTTAGGTACATTTTCTTATATATTAATCAAAATAGAGAGATATATACTGTTGAGAGATATATACTGTTGTTATCTCTTTTCCATTTTTCATATGAGAAATATGGAGCATAAAAAGATCAAAAACAGTCCATGTGTCATAGTAAGGATAGGACTAGAGATCAGTCCTATGTGATTTTGAGCCCACACTCTTCCAATAACTTATGTTGCATGATTGATCAAAAAACTATCACACTTCTTGGCACATAGTAGGCACTAACTGCCAAGTAATAATTACAACTGAGACTGGATGCATTGCTGCTCGGTAAGAATCTCAAGCCAGCTCAGCTCTGTAATCATGCTTCTGAATGCATGCCATATCATGAAGTGGGGGTGCCAAATGCTGGGTCTTATTGTTTTAAATGAAAGGGAATTAAAATAAATTTTAGTTTTGGCATTTTAATGAGAATTTTATGATACTCCTTAGAATACCCATATTCTTGGTTTTCTTTCCATCCTCCCAAAATAATGCTTTTAAAAAACACATTTCTCGGGGCACCTGGGTGGCTCAGTGGGTTAAGCCTCTGCCTTCAGCTCAGGTCATGGTCCCAGGGTCCTGGGATTGAGCTCCGCATCGGACTCCGGGCTCAGTGGGGAGCCTGCTTTCCCCTCTCTCTACCTGCCTCTCTGCCTGCTTGTGATCTCTCTCTCTGTCAAATAAATAAATAAAATATTTTAAAAAAACACATTTCTCTTGTTTAGTTCCTCCCTATGGCTTACTAGATCAAATCTAAATCTCTTGGTCCTGTATTCAAGGTGATCCATAATATGCACCATGTCCTCTGCTCAGGTATTTTTGAGGCTCTCTTACTACCACTATTGCCTCTTTCCCCCCCCCCAACATACCCCCCACTTTCTTCATAGTGTTCTTTAATGCCATTTCACCTTGTTTGGGATGCTCTTCTCCATCATATTGATTCCTACTTATAGGTATCAAAATATTTTACCACAATATTTGGGATGCAATAATAGTCAAATTTATTTTGTTTGTTTTAAATAAAATAAAATTAAGTTTGAGCAACCACTCTTCAAGGTTGATGAAAAGTTCAAAGTCATTCATTTGGGATTTTGTATGGGAGTGCCTTCTCCCTCCTTATGATTGTATTGGAGTTTCAAGGGATTTTTAGTGCCCCCTTCACAGTAGCCATTGCCTATTTCTTCTTTTTATAGTCACCTATTACTGCTTTGATTCTAGTTCTCAACAATCTATCATATGCCATGGCTACCTAAAGTATTTCTTAACTTCTAGACTTCATGCTTTATCCAAAATGGTCCCTTGAAAGCAGGAAGCTCTGATAGTAATTTTACTCAGTTCTGCCAAACTTGGCCACAAGGAACCATCAAAACTAACAAGGTATAGATATTTAGCTCTTTCTACAGGGTATCATTCAAGCATCCTTATTCAAGTTATTGCCACATTCAAATCACCATTCTTTATAAGGCTCATTCCTCCTCTACTTCTGGCACAGTCCTTTTACAGATCTCTAGAGATCAAGGTGCATAAGGACATGAATATACTTCCCTTAAACCTTTGAATCACCAAACTACTATTCTCTCTGTGGTAAATTGCAAACTTGGCTACAAATTATTTTCACCCTTCTACATATATCCCCTGGCAAACTGACTTTGATATTGCTTCCATCAAGAGGTTATTTTCTCTGCTGCTTAAATCTAGGCTTGTTCATGTGAGCCATGTTGGCTAATGCAATATTAGTAAATGTGACACAAGCAAGAGGCCTGAAAAGTATTTGAACTTTGGACCTTGCTTTGTCTTGCTGTTCTTGGCACCCAGCAGTTCCCATGTAAAGAAGCCCAAGTGAGTCTTCTGGAGAATTAGAAAGCCATGAGGAGGAGAAGTGAGGTATCATGGCCAAAAGACTGTACCTCCAGATAAGTGAATGAGATCATCCTGCATCATCTACTACCTGATGAGCAAATGTAGATGTATTAGTGAGGACAATCAAGATTAGCTGAGCCAACCCATCACAAAAGTACCTGGCAGAAATATGAGCTAATAATAGCTGTTGTTTGAATTTACTGTATTAGTTTGGTATGATAGCCATAACAAAGTACAACAGACTGGGTGACTTAAACAAGAGAAAGTTATTTTCTCACAGTTCTGGAGGCTAGAAGTCTGAAATCAAGGAGTCAATAAGGTTTTTTCTTCTGAGGCCTCTTTCTCTGGCTTGTGGATGGCTGTGTTCTCCTTGTGTCTCCATGTGGTTTTCTCTCTGAGCATGTTTGTGTCCTAAGTTCCTCTTCTTATAAGGACAGCAGTTATATTGGATTTTAATTTAATTACCTTTTTAAAGACACTATGTCCAAATAACAGTCATATTCTGAGGTACTGGGGTTCAGGATTTCAACATTTGAACAGAGGTGGATACAATTTAACTTAAAACAATTCGTCATTCCCTTTGTGGTGTTTCTTCCCCCAAACAAGGTTATCTTCAGGGTGTCAATTCCTCCTCACTTGCTCTAAAATTTAAAATCTCATTTATTCCTTTTCTAGAATTGAGGAGACCCCACATCTCTAAGATTCTACTCTTTTCAGTGGGGATAAAAAGCACCAAGAAATTTGCTCGTTAAACTATAGAATTAATAAATTATCACATAAGATACCAGCCCTTCAGTGCCTTCTACCATGGGATTTTCTTTTACTATCCCAATTCTAAAAGATCTTTCACTTCCCTGAACTTCTATAACACTGACATATTCTTACCACACTGTTGGTACTTAAACGTATACTATCCTGCATTGTAATCCTAAGGCATAAAATGTGACACCTCATCAAGTAGACTCTTAGAGGGTAGAACTCTGTTAGGTAATTTATACTTCTAACTTAAAAGCTGTCCAGGCAGTCGGTACCCAATTACTTTAGTGATATTACATCTTGCAATCAATGACTCTAATAGCATGCATTTTCATTTTAATTTGTGTATAGTCTACCTTTCATACTTTTCATGGCAAAATGTGAAGACACTGTTTTTTTCCCTATTGTCATTATAGAAATGATCTCAAGGTTTTAGTGCTTGTAATGAACTTCAGAAAGGAGACACCTAGAACACTCACAGTCTTTAGTGCTAGTACTTCACATTTTGAACCTCACAAAGATTATTCAAGCAGCAAAAAAAGCTCTTATAAATATATTTACTTATTTAATTTCAGACTATTAAATTATTATGTTGCATGTTGTATCTAAAGCTAAACTAAGAAATTCTAGTCTTTTCCCCATTTATGGGTGCATAAGAAAAAGTAAAGCAATCTTCAACCTTAAAGACTTTATGACTGTTATTTGTTGCACACCAGAAATGTTTCAATAAACATGCAAAGATAGAAAGTGATTTTTTTATATCCTAGTTAGAAAGAAAATGGGAACTATTATAACTATTGACTGCAAGATGCAATATCACTAAACTAATTAAAACTGGAAATCTTGAACACCTAACAAGCTGCTACAAATAGGCCTGCTCTGGGCTACACACACTTCTGACACATCCAAAGGGAGTTGTCTCTAAAGAACACAGAAATGCAGTGGATGACTACCTCTCTTTATACCTAAGTGCCCCTAACAATAGCCAGTCAGGCTTTCCCCACCTTACTTAGTTTGACCTCTGTGTATACTATAATCCAAGAATGGTTCATTCCTATTTCCTTCCAACAATTACTTGCCATAACTTTCTTCAAGAGCTAGTGCAGAAATTGCCTCTGTGAATAAATAGTGATAATGATTTGCATTTACTCTATGGCAGGTCCTGTCCTAAATATTTCTATATATTAAGCCACTTGATCATTTCAGTGATTTTACAAGGCTATTGCTATTCTCGCTTTTTATTCAGGAGGTAACTAGTCACAGGGAAACTAAATAAATAATTCATGTTGCATAGCTAGTAAGTGGAAGAAGGACGATATAAACTGAAAGAAGTCTGTACCTAGACCTCATGTTGTTAACAATTATACCATGATACTGTGATAAATTTATTCTGCATTCTGTTCATACTGATATATACATTTTAGATATTTTTAATATCTACTGCATGCCAGATATTAGGTTATGTATTCATAAATGGTATGTCAGTTAGTCTTCAAACCATCTCTGAGGTAGGGACAGAGGTATTGGATACTTAGGTATTCATAATTCATACAAATATGTAAAGATTGTACCAAGTTAAAGTTATCCATCAAACTTCCTTAAATTGCTCTTGAAAAGTATTCATGGTTTTGTGTATGTATCACTCTATGATAATTATTATGCACACTAAAGTTTGAGAGTCCTTGAGCTAAACTAAAGGAAAGAACAAAAACAAAAGGAAACATTGTATGCTGGTGCCAAAAAATTCAAATCATACTGCTTTTGGATAATTATCAAATTACTGGAAGAGGAGGGAGGATGAAATTTCTAACATTGGAGGAAGGAGAAAATTCTAACATTGCTGATGGTCTGCACATTTTACTTTACATTATTTTTATGTTAGACCTCCATAATCTTATCACGTACTATCAGTTTTGTTTGGTATGAGATTTACACAAGACAGTGTAATTGTACCTTGAGGGTGATTGAGGTGTTAGTTTATTAAAGTTAGCTTGTAGGTTAAATACAAAAAAAATAATGTAATTCTATAATACTGTTATTATCATCATTTACAGATAAGGAAATCAGATCACCCAGCTTGGAAGTGATGGAAGTATTTTCTACCCTGATTGCAAAGCACATTCTGTTTCTACTATAACAAGTTTTTTTTTAATTAACATACAATGTATTATTTGTTTCAAGGGTGCAGGTCTGTGATTCATCAGTCTTAAACAATTCACAGCACTCCCCATAGTACATACCCTCCCCAATGTCCATCATCCAACCACCCCATCCCTCAAACCCTCCTCCCCTCCAGCAACCCTCAGTTTGTTTCCTGAGATTAAGAGTCTCTTATGGTTTGTCTCCCTCTCTGGTTTCATCTTGTTTCATTTTTCACTTCTTTTTTTCAATTTTTTTATTTTTTTATTTGTTAGAGAGAGCGAGCGAGCGAGCACAGGCAGACAGAGTGGCAGGCAGAGGCAGAGGGAGAAGCAGGCTCCCCGCCGAGCAAGGAGCCCAATGTGGGAATCGATCCCAGGATGCTGGGATCATGACCTGAGCCGAAAGCAGCCACTTAACTAACTGAGCCACCCAGGCGTCCCTCATTTTTCACTTCTTTCCCCTATGATCCTCTGACTTGTTTCTCAAATTCCTCATATCAGTGAGATCATATGATAATTGTCTTTTTCTGATTGACTTTTTTTTGATTAGCATAATACCATCTAGTTCCATCCATGTCCTTGCAAATGGCAAAATTTCAGTTTTTTGATGGCTGCATAATATCCCATATATATATCAATCACATCTTTCATCTGTTCATGGACACCTAGGCTCTTTCCAAAGTTTGAGTATTGTGGGCATTGCTGCTATAAACATTTGGGTGCATGTGTCCCTTCAGATCACTACATTTGTATCTTTAGGGTAAATACCCAGTAGTGCAGTTGCTGGGTTGTAGGGTAACTCTGTTTTCAACTTTTTGAGGAACCTCCATACTAGTTTTCAGAGTGGCTGCACCAGTTTGCATTCCCACCAACAGTGTAGGAGGGTTACCATTTCTCTGAATCCACTCCACTATCTGTCATTTCCTGACTTGTTAATTTTAGCCATTCTGTCTGGTGTGAGGGTATCTCACTGTGGTTTTTATTTGTATTTCCCAGATACCGAGTGGTGTTGAGCACTTTTTCATGTGTCTGTTGGCCATTTGGAGGTCCTTGCAGAAATGTCTGTTCATATCTTCTGCCCATTTCTTGATGGATTATTTGTTCTTTGGGTGTTGAGTTTTATAAGTTCTTTATAGATTTTGGATACTAGCCCTTTATCTGATATGTCATTTACAAATATTCTCCCATTCAGTCAGTTGTCTTTTAGTTTTTTTGATGGTTTCCTTTGCTATGTGAAAGCCTTTTATCTTGATGAAGACCCGGTTGTTCACTTTTTCCCTTGCTTCCCTTGCCTTTGGTGATGTTTCTAGGAAGAAGTTGCTGTGGCTGAAGTTGAAGAGGTTGCTGCCTGTGTTATCCTCAAGGGTTTTGATGGATTCCTGTCTCACTTTGAGGCCTTTCAACCATTTTGAATCTATTTTTGTGTGTGGGGTAAGAAAATGGACCAGTTTCATTCTTCTTCATGTGGTTGCCCAATTTTCCCAACACCATTTATTGAGGATACTGTCCTTTTTCCATTGGACATTCTTTTCTGCTTCATCAAAGATTAATTGACCATGGGGTTAAGGGTCCATTTCTGGGCTCTTTATTGTGTTCCATTGATCTATGTGTCTGTTTTTGTACCAGTACCATACTGTCTTGATGATTACAGCTTTGTAATAGAGCTTGAAGTCTGGAATTGTGATGTTGCCAACTTTGGTTTTCTTTTTCAACATTTTTCTGGCTATTCGGGGTCTTTTCTGCTTCCATATAAATTTTAGGATTATCTGTTCCATTTCTTTGAAAAAAGTTGATGGTATTTTGATAGGGATTGTGTTAAATGTGCAGAGTTCTCTAGGTAGCATAGACATTTTCACAATATTTGTTCTTCCAATCCATGAGCATGGAATGTTATTCCATTTCTTTGTGTCTTCCTCAATTTCTTTCATGAGTACTCTATAGTATTCTGAGTACAGATTCTTTGCCTCTTTGGTTACATTTATTTGTAGGTATCTTATGGTTTTGGGTGCAGTTGTGAATGGGTTTGACCCCTTAATTTTTCTTTCTTCTGTCTTATTGTTGGTGTATAGAAATGCAACTGATTTCTGTGCATTGATTTTATATCCTGACACTTTACTGGATTCCTATATGAGTTCTACCTGTTTTGGAGTGGAGTCTTTGGGTTTTCCACATAAGGTATCATATCATCTGCAGAGTAAGAGTTTGATTTCTTTGCCAATTTGGATGCCTTTTATGTTGTTGTTGTCGTTGTTGTTCTTGTCTGATTGCTGAGGCTAGGACTTCTAGTATTATGTTAAATAGCAGTGGTGATAGTGGACATCCCTGCTGTGTAACTGACCTTAGGGGAAGAGCTCTCAGTTTTTCTCCATTAAGAATGATATTCTCTGTGGGTTTTTTATAACAAGCTTATTTTGGAAGAAGTAATACTATGGCTAAGAGCTCTGAGTCTGAATCTATATTGCCTATGTTTGAAGTCTAGTCTGACATAGACTTGTTGAGTGTGGGAAAAATAAATTCTTCGTGCTTCAGTTTCCTTACCTATAAAATGTGAATGAAGATAATGGTAATATTTTACTTTCTTCATAATATTGTGAGAATGAAATTAAAAAGAAAGTTTACATAAAAACTTTAAAAAATGCATGCCACATGGTAAGTGCAAGATATCTTTTATTATTAACTATCTAGTTCTTGTTTACAGGCTCAATTTCAATAGAGTGGAGTTGGGGAGGTTTAAATAGATATTCTATGCTGATTGCACTTTGTGTAATTTTGCTTCCTGGTATTGCCTAGAATCAGCCTTAGAAATAATGAGAGGAAAATAGCTTTGATTATAATGCTCTACTATCCAATAAAGGCCAAATCTGTTGTGTTCCCAGTTAAAAAGACCTGATTGAAACACCTACTTCTACAACAGCCTTCCCAAATATGTGAATGCAGATTCACTTGTTAAATAGATAGGACACCTAAACACATCAGACTAGGAAGCAGATGGAGACTACATAATTATGCTAACATTTGTGTTGTCAGTATACTCTCCTGGGCCAACATTACAAGATTCTTGGGTATCTCTTTCCCCCTCTTTGGAAAGCTGCAATTTCCATCAACAGTGGCACGAATTATATATTTGCCTCAGGAGACACATGAACTTCAAACAAACTGTCAGAATGAATATGCCTGGGCTGTAGTTTGATAAACAAATGTATTACAAGGAACCCTGAGTAAATTCCCTCCTCCCACTTCCTTGTGGGATGATCAAAACAGTTGTAAATTTTAAACAATGTAGGTCATTAAATTTTGCATCACTGAGCTTGAATTTTTTTCTCTGGAGTTCTGGCTATAGGGATAGCACCTGGGGAGCCCGAGGCCTTATGGAGACTGGTTAGTGATAAAATTATGAAAAGATATTTGGATTCTTTCTGGAGGAGGTGTGTGTGGTCAGTGGGGGAATGATAGCAGAGATGCTGAGGATAAGTTTTTGTTTATAGGGCTGGTAAATACTAGTCCAGAGCAGTCTTCCTTAACTAGGGATGGATAAAATAATTACTTCAGATATTACAAAACACAATCACCAAATTTTATCTCAGAACTACTGAAGAAGAATATCCAGGGCGAGAATATTTTCATTAAAAAATTAAAAGCTCTTCAGATGGTTCTTCTCTGAACTCTAGGTTAATTACTGCTGTTTTATTCACTTTAGGATGCAGGATTACTAAAGGAACTTGTCAAAAACATAGAAATCAAGCCCCTTACCCATACTCAGATTCTGATTTAGTAGATCTTGTGGTAGGCCCAGGAATCTGCACAGCCAGGTGCCAATTTGTTACTAGTTTACTAGTAACTGGGAAGTAATTACTAGTTTCTGGGAAGTAATAAATTAGAGCATGATTATAATGATGACTTTTATCCCTGGAAAAGCCCATGTATTTCAGAGTTAAATACATAGGTATACAGTAAGTACCTGTCTTGTATATAACATCGAGCTAGACTTCTCTGTACTTAGGATGATGGAAAAGAAACACAAAATATGGGTCTTGTAAGTAGAATCTTTCTATGCTCCTGAAAAGATACATTTTACCCACAGAGACTAAGGTATCAGCACCATGCTCTAACCAACTGAGCTAACTGGCCACTGCTTCACAGAGACTAAGATAAGCTAAGCTTTTCATACAGCAGGGCTTTGGTTATGAGGAGGTTGGGTGATAAACTTAGTGGATCAAGGGATGGTACATCAATACAACCCTTTTCACAGCTCCCTTAGCTTCTTCCCCTTATCCCAAACACTTCTGCACCGACCACCTCAATGTACAGCTGGCATTCTGGGCAGTAAACACCATCAAACTTCTTTAACCAGACAATTTACTCTTAGAGGAATGGATTAATTTTTCAAGCCAGGCTTCTTCATTTCTTTTCCTCCTCTGCCTGTCATTCCTTTCACTCTAGTAAAGATATTGCCTCTTATCTCCCCCAAAAGAGGTGTAAGTTTCTTTCTCTTAGATACTTGAATGAGTTTATCAGTCAAAGAAGGAACAACACCTTTTTGCTTTAGAAGTGTGACTGCTCTTTGTAGGAGGGAATGAACACAGTGGTTCTCTCACTTATCTTGCTCAAATATAATGTCTACACCCTCTCGAACTGTGACCTGAGGAAATTCTGCATTTCTGACTTTTAGGGCAATTTTCTTTAGTTACATTAGTTGCCACTCTGCATTTGCCACCTTTTACCAGTGTTCATTACCATCCATTTTATTCTACAAAGACAACCATTACTGTCACAAACCAACATGTTGTTGCAAAACCAAGTGACAGATTGCTGTTTGTATTCTGAGTCAAAGTTCTATAATGACAAGTTTCTTTGTTGGCTTTTTACACCCTTGGCTTGAAGCTTGAGTCAGTTTTCACAGATCTTCCCTGAAATGTCTTGACTTACAGACTCTGAGATACTTTCCACATTATACAAATAACCTAAAGAGGAAAACCTATTTTCTGGCAGTCATATGTCTGTGTTGCATTTTTAAGTATTTTGATATCTGTATTCTCATTGGATTATCACAACACTTCTCGGGTATAGGTCAAGTAGAGGCAATCACTCCTAGTTTACAGACAAGGAAATTAAAGTAAAATGCTTAAGTGATAGTCCCCTGATCACACAGTTCAATACTGAAAAACATTCTAGATGAGAACCAGATCATCTCAAATCTGGTTCAGGTTTTTTCTTACACTTTTAATATAAACTAGAAATTCTGTATTGTATTCTGGAATTTTTTTAAAAAATGAAGTAAGGTGGCAGAGACTGCTAATTACTTATTCTACATCCATTTATCCAATCTTCTTTACCAGTAAAACTCTTATATTATTAGGTATCATCATATATTCAGCTATAAGATTATAATTCCTAGTGAATAGGAGATGCTTCATCAAAACTTCATTTCTTGGGGTGCCTGTGTAGTTCAGTCAGTCAAGCTTCTCACTTGGGCTCAGGTTCCTAAGATCAGTCTGCTTCTCCCTCTCCATTTCCCTCTGCTCCTCCCTCTGCTCATGTGCTCATGCACTTTTTCTCTCTCTCTCAAATAAATAAATAAAAATATTTTTAAAAAATTCACTTCCTTTTGTTTTAAGTCACACATCTAGACTATATGTTCCAGCCTTCTGTGCTATTAGTTTTGATCATGCTGGTTGGGTTATAGCCAAAGCTATGTGCATAGAAGGAATGTGCATAGTGCATAGAATGTTCATAAAAGGAATGCCTACTTCTTCTGGGCCTTGATATATATATATATATATATATATATATATATATATATATAATTTGAGATTTTATAATCCTATTCATTTTATTTGAGATTTTATTCACTTATTTTTGAGAGAGTGAGAGAGAGCACAAGAAGAAGGAGGCACAGAGGGAGAAGCAGACTCCCCACTTAACAGGGAGGCCAATGTGGGATTCAATCCCAGGGCTCTGGGATCATGACCTGAGCTGAAGGCAACTGCTTAACTGACTGAGTCACTCTGGTGTCTTGGGCCTTGGCATTTAATAAAAAAGCATATCCCCAGATTCTTTACCCTTTCCACTTGCAAGATGCAGTATGGGTGATGAGACTTTAGGGAATAACAATACCACAAGATGGAAGGAGTCTGTGTTCTAGAATCATCATGTGGAAGAGAGCTGTCTATGAATCAGCAACATCCACCTTAGACAAGGAGTGAGAATGCACTTTATTGGTGTTTGAGTCTCCCCTTTGGCTTTATTGAATGAAACAGTCTCATCATCTATTCTATTATATTCAGGCATTTTTACAGTTTGGTATTACCATCTGGTAAAGTTCTGAAAAGTTATATTGACATAAAATTTATGGGGGAGGATTTCTGGGAAAGCTCCTAAAATAGGGATCAAGTAGATAAGGAAAGTACCCCCTCCCTGATTAAAAAAAAATACTTTCTATGTCTTTGAGTATGGACATATTGTCTGGACTTTTAATAACCATATTAGAACATGAAATGTATTCAGAGATAAAGTCATATACAAAGATTGGTGAAACAGAAATATACAAGGATCCTAGGTCATTGATTACTTCCTTGTACCACCATAAGAACTTTGGAATGTCTATTAGACTTTTTTTTTTATGTGAAAGGCTTAACCTTTGTATACTTAAACTACTATTATTTTGGGTCTTCTATAGAGGCAGCTAAACCTAATAGATGAAAATGCAGGTCAGACTTTTCCTGTCATAGAATTAATTGAGAAGCCTCTGAGGTCCAAATCTAATCCTCTCCACACTCAGTCTGGCCTTGCTAGAAAAGCTGAAATCCCCTACCACAAGACTCAGCCTTTGGTACAAATCCATGGTTCTCTAAGTGTGATTCTTTGATAACACCTTTGAGGTTTTTTTAGAAATGCAGATGCAGGGGCTTCACTCTGACTCATTAAATTAGAATCCCTGGGCATAGAGTTTAAGAAACTGTCTTCTGACTAGCTCTGTGTAGGTGATTCTTATGCATTTTAAAATGTGAGTGAGGAATTTTCCAAAAAGCATCTGTTGACAATCAATTATTATTTGAGTTACATAATCATTTACAAATTGACATGGATTTAGTGATTTTCACTAGAGGCTGCACATTAAAATCACCTGAGGAGCTTTATAAAATACCTGTGCCTGGGCCAAATTATCACATAAGCTGATGACACGGTTATAGTTATGGGTGAAGTGTTCTGGCTGGAGTCACTGGTCATCCAGGAAGCAGAAGGTAGACATCAGATTCAAAGTAGGACGAAAGTACTTGCCTGACTTAGCCTGTAGGGTTTTTGTATGAGTCAATGAATATGAAAAGCCTTTGTAAATTGTTGTTTTATTTTACAAGTATATTCACATTCGCAACTTCATCCAGAAGCTAGAAAAATACTACTACTGCTAGTAATGACAACGATAATACCAGATAATTCTAATTGAACATTTTATACTTCTAGAAGATTTGCTGACACTCTAGAGATTACTGGTTTCTCTGGTTTTATCCAAATTAGTATGGGCATACTGTAGAAAGAAGTGATTGTTGTTTTTGGAGACTGTTAAAAATGAAGTCTTCAGGTCTCTAAAACATTGTCTGCATCCTGTAAGGAAACTGGCTTTTTTTAAGTGACTATTTACCTGTTGAAGACATATCAGTCTATTAATGATTCTCTTTCTCCTCCACTAAAGAGTATTGAATATTAAATTAGAATCCAAAGTGGGTAAATACTTTGTTTTTCAATTATTTCAACTATACTACATATATAATAAATCACCTCCAGAGAACTAAAACTTGATGAGATTTTATGTTCACATAAGATCACTCTTTGAATTCATGGGCCATTTGTTTATTTGGTATCATTAGCTACAAAAGATCCTTGTTCATTTCTTTGGTTGCTCATCTTTACTGCATTTCCTACAAACAATTCAGATCAGTGGAGAGAAATTTTGAAACATGGAACTTTGATGCTGCATAGTTTGCTTCCTATAACTAAAAGCAAGGAAAGTAAGAAAGACAATCAGTGGGAACAACATTGATAGAAATTTAGAAAAAGTAAGTTGAAATCCAAGTGTTGAAACAGAAGTTGTGTTGATCATTCATAATACCAAAAGGATCCTTCGGGGGTGCCTAGGTGGCTCAGTCAGTTAAGCATCTGCTTTCAGCTCAGGGCTCAGATCATGGTCTCAGAATCCTGGGAACCCACTGGGCTCCCTGCTCAATGGGGAGTCTGCTTCTCCCTCTGCCCTTTCCACTGCTCATGCCCCCCCCCCCGCCAAATAAATAACTAAAATATTTTGTAAAAAAAAAAAAAAGGTCCTTCTGTTTATAAAATATATATATATGTGTGTGTGTGTGTGTGTGTGTGTATGTGTGTGTGTGTATATATATATATATATATATATATATATATATATATATATATTTCTGGTTTCTTTGTTTAGGAGACCTCCCAAATGCATTTATGCATTTACATTCTCTTATACAACAGATAGGCTGAAGGAAAGAGAAGACAAAAAAAATTAAAGGGACAAATACATAAGAGACGTGATTTTCTCATGTATTCTGTGGAGAAATACTGTGTTAAAACCCTTGCTTTCTTACATTTGAAAATGCTTTAAGTGCTCTAAGGAAATAGAGGAGTTCAGGCCCCTTCAAGATAATCTCAGGAAGAAGTAGGTTTGAAAATTCTAGGAGGGATAAGGGTTATAAAATGTAGTTTAGCTTAATCCTTTCAGAGTTAATTAGCTATTCATTAGAAAACAGGGAGCAAAGAGAGTTGAGAGAAGTGGGAAGGCAGAGGGAGATTAGAATCTAACCTGGTGGTGGGTTTTATGGAGGGCACGTATTGCATGGAGCACTGGGTGTGGTGCATAAACAATGAAATCTGTTACACTGAAAAGAAATTAAATTTAAAAAAGAGCGTATTAAAAAAAAAGAATCTAACCAAGTTGGTAGCTATGCCCCTTCTGAAATAAAGGTAGTTATGAGGGACTGTGATTGTTAAATAGAAGAGCAAGGAAAAGGGGTAGCCTAATCTTTTACATATATACTTATTGCTTATGACTTAGGGGAGAGACAGTCAAGGAATAGGGGTGTAGGGAAAAATAGCAAGTTGAGGTCTATACTTATGCAGTGGAATTATTTAGTGAGAAATGAACAGAAACAAACAAGAAGAAATACATCAGCAATGTCTCAGTTGGAGCTAGGCTCCACTGAATGACACCAAGTTTTATGCTGGTGTGAACTTAGGGATAAAAGTACAAGGTAGCCTTTTTTAAGCAGAGCAGTGTCAATGCTCTGTAATTGATAGGTGTAATTGATTGATGTAATTGATAGGTGTAACTTCCAAGGACGAAGAAGTGTGTCAAAGTGACTGGTTTCCTTGTTCTTGTTGTCTTGTCATTATAAAGAATTGTACAATCAATGAGACCAGCCCAGGTAGGCCTCTGACCCTGGGAAGTCACTCAAAATCAGGCCATAACTTTGATTTTATTAAGTAGGGAACTGTTAGTCATGCCAGTGAGTATTAGGTTTGGCTATGGATACTCAAAATATAACTAGCTTAAATAAAAGAGAATCTGTTTCTCTTCTAGGTAAAGAAATCTGAATGTTCAGCATTAGTATGTGAACTGTACATTCATGAAAAACCTGGGCTCATTCCATCTTTTGTTCTGCTTTCCTCAGTGTGAACTTTATATCACATGGTCCAAGATGGCTATTCAACTCAATGGGATAAGAAAGATAAACTCACTTCTATTAAAGATACTTTTCAGAAGTCGCATGTCACACTTGCTTTTGTATGCCTGTTCCCAGAACATGGTCACATATCCACATATAACTTAAAAGGAAACTGAAAATTATAGTCATCATTCCAGGCAGCTACATTTCTGGCTAAAAATCAGTGGTCAAGTAATTAGGAAACTGGAGTAAAACTGGAATTAAGCAAATGAGGACTCTTTACTATCTCTAACACTTAACATACAGGATGAAGAGAGATTTTTTTCTTTTATACTACAAATTATAAAATACAAATAAGAATATTTGCTGTTGGTTTTTTTGTTGGGTTCAGTTCAATAATAGCTTATTTAGCACCTAAAATGAAGAAGGTAATTTTCAATCCTAAAAAAAACCAAACTACAACACAGAATGTGATAAGCATTATCAGAAATGTTTAAGTGAGGGGCTCCTGGGTGTCTCAGTCACTTAAGCATCTGACTCTTAATTTCTGCATAGGTCATGATCTCAGGATTGTAAGATAGAACACCCCCCCTTTCATCAAACATCGCCCCCCACCCCCAGGGTTCTGCCCTCCACGGTGAGGTGAGTTTGCTGGAGATACTCTCCTTCTCCCTCTGCCCCTCCCCACCATTTGTGCTCTCTCTTTCTCACAAATAAATAAATATATTTTTAAAGATTTTATTTATTTATTTATTTGACAGACAGAGATCGCAAGTGGGCAGAGAGGCAGGTGGCGGTGGGGGGGAGCAGGCTCCCTGCTGAGCAGAGAGCCCAATGCGGGGATCAATCCCTGGACCCTGGGATCATGACCTGAGCTGAAGGCAGAGGCTTTAACCCACTAAGCCTCCCAGGCACTCCAAGATAAATATTTTTTTAAAACAGAAATGTTTAAGTGAAATACTGTGCATTCCAAAGGAGAGATTAATTCTAGTAGAGCATTAGGGAAGGAAATGTCCAAGACTATGGGTAGATAAACTATTGTCCTACAGTGAAATATGGCCTGCTGCTTGTTTTTATAAATAGGGTTTAATAGAACATAGCCACACTCATTCATTCACATATTGTCTGTGGTAACTTTCACACTATGACAGCAGAGTTCAGTAGTTATGACACAGATCATATGGCACACAAAGCCTGAAATTTAATATATGGCCTTTTACCAAGAAAAATGGCATTTGAGACTGACTTGAAAAAATTGTAATAAGGACATTACAAGCAGGAGATAGTCTGAGTAAAGGCAGTAATGTGGGAAAATTCTAAAGCGTTTGTTCACAGAAAGGAAATCAGAGTAAATCTGTAATACACAATGGTAGTATCCCTTTAAAAAAAAAAAGCTTAACTGTGTAAAATATGGGAGTTTTGTTTCTGAGAGATTAATAGAAGGACCAGGGCTGGCCTATTCATCTAGCTTGTCAGGAATCTGTTTAAACAGTTCAAATTTATTTAGGTCCTGGCTGCAGTTTGGCAACACCTGACAGGTGACTCACTATCAAAGGTCTTCCAGGACAGAAATAGTAACTATAAGAATATCCCAATAATTGACACATGTCTCATTGGGCAGATATAGGGCGATTGGATAAAGGTGGCAACATGAGCCATGGCCTATATCTCTCTGCTTCCCCAAATTTGATTGCTAGCTTATTCCCCAGTCAGGCCAATACTCCCCTTCACATCTTGCCTCTTACTTTCTTGGCGCAAGGTAAGAACTTTGATTTCACTGAATTTTCAACTGAACCTACACAAAAGGTAGGAGACAGTAGTCCATCAAGTTCAACCCACTTGCTTTATTGCAGGCATATTACCACCGGGTTTTACATTAGTTCAGTTTGGTTGCAGAATAGGATCCTTAAGAGAATAGCTGGCAAATTAATTCTGAAACGCATTGTGGGAACTGTTTAATGACATACTAAGGAGTTTGAACTTCATCCTGTGGGTTATAGGGAATAATTAGATATAGTCTTTAAAACTATTTTTAATTAAGGGATGACTTGATCTCTTATAGACAAAAATAACCAAAGCTGTGGCTATTTAAAATAAAGAGCTTGATTGTTTTAAATAATAAAAGAAATATTCATAAAAACTAGGGAATGACAACTCTTGGGGAATTAACTGCTTTGTCCTGAGAATGAAATAGGTTTTTTAATCTATTTCATTGGTCAGAAGCATATAGGGGCTGCGGGCACATTTGTCAGAGCTGATGAAGGAAATGAAAGAGGGAGACTTCCAGCCCACAAGACTGTGAGCTAACTGAAGGCAGACACTTTCATGTCTGAATCCTCAGAACCTAGTAACATGCTCAGAAAACCTGTTAATATTACAAGGACATATAGGTGTAGATGTTTGGTTTAACTGCAGTTGATTCTCTCGTGTTTATTTTCCTCAATATAAAATAAAAGTATATTAGTATATCTGATTAATGGAGCTTGCTGTTTGCTGAATCCTAACTACTGAATCTAGAAATCATTTCCTGTATACATTCATTGTATGGCTCTGTAATCCACTGGTGACAAGGCATCTTCTGAATATGTGTGTGTGTGTGTGTGAGAGAGAGAGAGAGAGAGAGAGAGAGAGAAAATTGGTAAGATTGTATACTTGTATTCACCTACTGCTCTCTGCTCTGGGATTTTAACTGTTTTAATTGTTTTTAATTACATGAGATACACTGAAGTACGTTAGACAAATTCTTCCTCCCAAATTAGCATGGAGGAAATTTGTGAAAATTCAACTTTCTTGCCTTACTTGTATATTTAAAGGCAAAAGATGTACTTTCTCAGCAACAATAACAGTTGCTGTTGAGATTTGAAAAAGGACTTTCGCCACTTGTCTGCCAAAAGTATGTGATTTTTATCACTCAAAATTCAGCAAGCAAATAACACTGCTTTTTTCAGCTTTCTAATGCCTCTCTCTAGGGCAATGAGAAATCTTTTCTAGACTCTACTTTTTCATGTACCCACTTAAAGGCAAACCAGAATATTTATACTAGCTTCAGATTTCCAATCCATTAGTACTTCAGTAGCAGACCTAAATCTTTGCAAAATTGCAAAAGGTTGACGTTGGGCTCCAGGATTTTTGAATTCCCTTATGTACTAGTTTTCTCCAGCTGCTTTTAGTTCCTGGTGCCCTCATTATGAAACTGGGTTGTCTGGAGAAACTGCAAGTATTTTTGCCTCTGGAGAACCTTGACCCAAGCAACATTCATCTTGTGATCCTGAAGGAAATACCAAGAAAATTTCATGAACAGTGTCCTTGATATCACTGAAATATTGAATCAATGTCAGTCATTTTACTACTAATATCTTACTCCCAGACTATTTGTTTTATGAAAAAGAATAAGCCCCTATTTTTTTAAGGAATTGAGTTCAGAGTTTCTTTTGTTTAAAGATGATAATTATGCCCAATGACACAGACTTGTTGCCAGCAGAATAGTACAAAAAAGTGTAGGTGCTTCCACAGAAGACTGTAAGACATGAAAAATAAATATGAAGGAAGAGTTTCACCTATGGGCTTCTGTTATCAACTTGATGAAAATACCAATCATATGATGTAATAGCTGCAAAAGGAAAAAAAAGGCACATATCCTGGCATATGAAGAACTAGGGTTGAATCCCAATTTTGCCACATGTTGGCATGTAACCTTATACCAACATCAAGATAATTTTGGAAGTTTGAAACAGTGAATAACCCTGCTGGTGGCTTGCCGTACACATAATATTTAGTGTTTTTAGGGCAGAATGCACATATCCTCATTCTGTAATTCAACCTACATTCCATATTGCATTTTACTTCTCCTCTTTAGGCCCATTTGTCAGCTTCTAGTCTGAGATTCATTCCTCCCATATTTTGACATCTGCTGTCAATCGCAGAAGAGAAACATCAAATTATTTATTGGGACCAAATGTTATAGGTTTCTCTGGTTCAGGAGAGTTGATTTATAAAGGTTATAATAAAATGCAGAGTTTATTTGAACTTGCCATTCCATGAATATTAAGAAAATTTCTTTAAACAGAGTGTAACTTGGGACTAAAAGACATGAATCAAACACACTTAAACATGAATGAATGGAAAATGAAGGCTGATTACTGATCTTGCCTTGTTGGTTGTCAGTAATATTTATCCCCTTGTATATACTTTGCTCATATGATTCTCATATCCCTTACTGCCATAAACATTTCATAAGACATGCAAAGCCAGCCCATGGGCAAGTAATAACAAATGTCAGATGACACATTAGGAAAATGCATTTTGAACATAAATTCTATAGCAGAGCTTGATTCACATCTTATGTTCAGTCTAAAGAAATAACATTCACAGAGAAGTATGAATCTGCAACTATCATGGACACTTTAATTAGTAGACCATTCTTACTGAAAAAGGAAGAGAATAGAAACTCCACTTTTTTCCAGGTTTTCTGCATACTCTCCATTCCCTTAAGTGTCCAGAAGCTTTTATTGCAAGTGTTAAAAAAAGACCAAGCTTCATGCACTGTGCGGACTTAATTATCCTCCTTTGGGTAACATATATTGTGTTTTTAGTCACAGAACCGGTCCTTCGTACAATTTTCAAGTTTCTTTCTCTTTTTTTTTATTGTATTATGTTAGTCATCATACAGTACATCATTAGTTTTTGATGTAGTGTTCCATGATTTACTGTATATAACAATGTTCCCATGCAATCCATGCCCTCCTTAATACCGCTCACCATGTTCACCCATCCCCCACACCCCCTCCCTTCTAAAACCCTCAGTTTGTTTCCTGGAGTCCATAGTTTCTCATGGTTCTCCTACTTCAATTTCTCCCCCTTCATTTTTCCCTTCTCCTAATGCTCTCCATGTTATTCCTTATGTTCCAGAAGTAAGTGAAACCATATTATAATTGACTTTCTCTGTTTGACTTATTTCATTTAGAGTAATTGCCTCCAGTCCCATCCATGTTGATGCAAAAGTTGGATGCTTATCCTTTTTGATGGCTGAGTAATATTCTATTGCACATATAGACCACATTTTCTTTATACATTCATTTGTTGAAGGACATCTTGGCTCTTTCCACATTTTGGCTATTGTGGACATTGCAGCTATAACACTGGGGTGCACACAGCCTTTCTTTTAACTACATCTGTATCTTTGGGATGAATACCCCGTAGTGCAATTGATGGGTCAAAGGGTAGCTCTATTTTTAATTACTTGAGGAATCTCCACTCTGTTTTCCAAAGTGGATGCACCAATTTGCATTCCCACCAATGGTGTAAGAAGTTTCCCCTTTCTCCACAACTTCGCCACCATTTGTTGTTTCTTGCCTTGTCCATTTTTGCCATTCTCACTGGCATAAGGTGGTATCTCAATATGGTTTAGTTTCAATTTCCCTTATGGCCAATGTTGATGAACACTTTTTCATGTGCCTGTTAGCCATTCGAATGTCTTCTTTGGAGAAGTGTCTGCTCATGTCTTCTGCCCATTTTTTTACTTGATTATCTGTTCTTTGGATGTTGAGTTTGAGATGTTCTTTAAAGATCTTGGAAATCAGCCCTTTGTCTGTAGTGTCATTTGCGAATATCTTCTCCCATTCCGTGGGTTGCCTCTTTGTTTTGTTGACTGTTTCCTTTGCTGTGCAGAAGATTTTATCTTGGTGCAGTCCCAAAAGTTCATTTTTTGCTTTTGTTTTTCTTATCTTTGGAGAAATGTCTTGAAAGAAGTTGCTGTGGATGATGTTGAAGAAGTTACTGCCTATGTTCTCCTCTAGGATTTTGATGGATTCCTGTCTCACATTGAGGTCATTCAACCATTAGAGTTTATCTTTGTGTATGGTGTAAGAGAATGGCCAAGTTTCATTCTCCTGTAGTAGCTGCACAATTTTCCCGGCACCATTTATTGACAAAACTATCTTTTTTCCATTGGATATTTTTTCCCTGCTTTTCAAAGATTATTTGACCATAGAGTTGAGAGTCCATATCTGAGCCCTCTAATCCATTCCATTGATCTATATGTCTGTTTTGGTGCCCATATCATGCTGTCTTGGTAATCACAGCTTTGTAATAAAGCTTGAAATCAGGCAATGTGATGCCCCGAGCTTTGTTTTTCTTTTTCAACATTTCCTTGGTGATTCAGGGTCTTTTCTGGTTCCATACAAATTTTAGGATTGTTTGTTCCAGCATTTGAAAAATGCCATTGGTATTTTTATTGGGATGGTGTTGAAAATATAGATTCCTCTGGGTACCATAGACATTTTAATGATGTTTATTCTTTTGATCCATGAGCATGGAATATTTTTCTATCTTTTTGTGTCTTTTTCAGTTTTTTTCATGATTGTTTTGTAGTTCAAGTTTTTAAATTAGATTATCTCTCTCTCATTTTTTTCTTTTGATTTCCTGTTCTTTTCTTTGGCCCACCCCCCTCTAGTGATGCTTATAGAGTTCATACTGATATCTTTACTGTAGAATTGATCTTTTCTCTCACTTCTCCTCAAACTCCACCTAATTCATTAGAACCCCTTTTACCTGGGTCTTGCCTCTGAATTACTGGGCAAAAGCTTCCTGAGAAACTAAAACAGGTAAAAGTGTCAGTGACTGACAATGACTTTTTGTGTTTACTTTCCTACATAGCATGTGTGCATTTTGGCTGGGGTTTTCAGAGCCTTAATTAAAAGTAATGATAACTACAAAAATTCTGAATTCCAAGTATTATGAAACATCAAATGGGGAGAGTTTTTTTTTAACCATGGGTGTCTTTCATTGCATTTTTTTAAAAGATTTTATTTACTTATTTGACAGACAGAGATCACAAGAAGGCAGAGAGGCAGGCAGAGAGAGAGGAAGGGAAGCAGGCTCCCTGCTGAGCAGAGAGCCGGATGTGGGGCTTGATCCCAGGACACTGGGATCTGACCCGAGATGAAGGCAGAGGCTTTAACCCACTGAGCTACCCAGATGCCCCTTTCATCACATTTTTAAAATTACACTATGTAGACATAGCCTAATTTGTGTACACTTAACTGGCCCAGCTCAGTAGCAATCTTCTTGAAACAATGAAGAAACAGATGTTCAGAGGAAAATCTTCTTAAGAGCTTATCTTTCTTGGGGTGCCTGGGTGGCTCAGTGAGTTAAAACCTCTGCTTTCGGCTCAGGTCATGATCCCAGGGTCCTGGGTTTGACCTCGCATCAGGCTCTCTGCTCAGCAGGGACCCTGCTTCCCCTCCTCTCTTTCTGCCTGCCTCTGCCTACTTGTGATCTCTGTCTGTCAAATAAATAAATAAAATCTTTTAAAAAAAGAGCTTATCTTTCTTAACACTGTGAAATAGTACTGATTACTGTAGTTATTTTTGTGATTTTCTTCTTTGAACCACAAAATAGGGATTGAAAAGATACTTCTTTCTGTTGGACATTATCTTTGGCCAGGTATGTTTGATATTCCTCTTTATTTAAATTAAATTTGATGTAATAGCTATGCAGCTATTAATGGCTAAATAAATTGAAATCCAGCTCTCTAAAATTTATTTCATCCTCTCAAATCCCCCAGTGATTACTCATTAATTCAAAGCATTTATGAAGCACTTCCTGGTATGTGCTGAAAACTATGTGAAATCTAGAAACAAAGAGATGACTCATAGTTGCTGGTCTTGAGGAGTTCACACTATAATGAGGGACACTCTCAGGTAATAAACACATAATTAAATAGAGAATGGTAACATGTTGGATAGGAGGTACCTAAGGAATGACTATGGAAGCACAGAGAAAGTAAACTGAACTTCTGGAAGTTGGACTTACCAAAAATGGGAAACACAGAGTGCTGTGAAAGGACAAAAGGTTAGAGACAGTAAGGTATAACAGAAAAAGAACACCTACTTCTGAAATGAGACAGAACTATATTATGCAAACTCTTTGAGTCCTTAGTCTACTCGTCTGTACAATGGTGATCATAAATCCAGCATAACATTTCTTAATTAGGATTGTAAATTATTATAAAAGGGGTTTCTCACTTAGAATTTTCATGTATTTCAAAACATGCCTCAGAAGCAAGTCCTGGATTTTTAGGAATCTTCCAAGGAGTTACTGTGGCCCATTTTCTGCTATCATTTTCTCATGATCATAAATATAATGAAGAATTGACAGTCTTACTCTTTTAGTCTGAGGAGATAGGAGGAAGGAAGATAGGAAAAGAAATGAATAAAAAAATACCTGTGGTTGATAGAGGAAGCAGTATTAACTTGTCATTCCATAAGAATAAATCATGTCCCAGATTCAGTAACTGTTTTATTTTTTATTTATTTTTTGTTTTTTGTTTTTTAATTTATTTTTTTTCAGTTTTCCAAAATTCATTATTTATGCACCACACCCAGTGTTCCATGCAATATGTGCCCTCCATAATACCCACCACCAGGCTCACCCACCCCTCCATGCCCCTCTCCTAAAAATCCCTGTTTGTTTCTGAGTCCACAGTCTCTCATGGTTTGTCTCCCCCTCCAATTTCCCCCAACTCACTTCTCCTCTCTATCTCCCCATGTCCTCCCTGTTATTTCTTATGTTCCACAAGTAAGTGAAACCATATGATAATTGACTCTGTCTGCTTGACTTATTTCACTCAGCATAATCCCCTCCAGTTCCCTGCATGTTGATGCAAAAGTTGGGTATTCATCCGCTCTGATGGAGGTGTAATACTCCATTGTATATACAGACCATATCTTCTTTATCAATTCGTCTATTGAAGGGCATCTTGGTTCTTTCCACAGTCTGGTGACTGCAGCCATTGCAGCTATGAACAATGGGGTACAGATGGCCCTCCTGTTCACTCTGTCTGTACCATTGGGATAAATACCCAGTAGTGCAATTGCAGGGTCATAGGTGTAGCTCTACTTTTAATTTCTTAAGGAATCTCAACACTGTTTTCCAAAGTGGCTGCACCAACTTGCACTCCTACCACACTGTAAGAGGGTTTCCCTTTCTCCACATCCTTCCCAACACTTGTTGTTTACTGTCTTGTTAATTTTGGCCATTCTAACTGGTGTATCTCAAAGTGGTTTTGATTTGAATCTCCCTGATGGCCAGTGATGATGAACATTTTTCCATGTGTCTGTTAACCATTTGCATGTCTTCATTAGAGAAGTGTCTGTTCATATCTTCTGCCCATTTTTTGATATGATTACCTGTTTCTTGGATGTTGAGTTTGAGAAGTTCTTTATAGACCTTGGATATCAGCCCCTTGTCTCTAGTGTCATTTGCAAATATCTTCTCCCATTCCATCGGTTGCCTCTTTGTTTTGCTGACAGTTTTCTTTGCTGTGCAGAAGTTTTTGATCTTGATGAAGTCCCAAAAGTTCATTTTCACTTTTGATTCCTTTACCTTTGGAGACATGTCTTGAAAGAATTTGCTGTGGCTAGTGTCAAAGAGGTTACTGCCTATGTTCTCCTCCAGGATTTTGATAGATTCCTGCCTCACATTGAGGACTTTTATCTATTTCAAGTTTATCTTTGTGTACGGTGTATGAGAATGGTTGAGTTTCATTCTTCTATCCATAGCTGTCCAATTTTCCTGGCACCATGTATGGAAGAGACTGTCTTTTTTCCACTGGATATTTTTTCCTGCTTTGTCAAAGTTTAGTTGGCCATAGAGTTGCAGGTCCATATCTGGGCTCTCTACTCTGTTCCACTGGTCTGTGTGTCTGGTTTTGTGCCAGTACTATGCTGTCTTGGTGATCACAGTTTTGTAGTAGAGCTTGAAATCAGCCAACGTGATGCCCCCAGTTTCGTTTTTCTTTTTCAACACTTCCTTAGCAATTCAGGGTCTCTTCTGTTTCCACAAAAATTTTAGGATTGTTTGTTACAGCTCTTTGAAAAAAATGATGGTGGGATTTTGATCAGGATGGCATTGAAAGTATAGATTGCTCTAGGCAGTATAGACATTTTAACAATGTTTATTCTTCTGATCCATGAACATGGATTTTTTTTTTATCTTCTTCAATTTCTTTCATGAGTGTTCAGTAGTTATTCAAGAACAGATCCTTAACCTCTTTTGTTAGGCTTATTCCCAGGTATCTTGTGATTTGTGGTGCTATAGTAAATGAAATTGATTTTCTAATTTCCCTTTCTGTATTTTCATTGTTAGTGTATAAGAAAGCCACTGATTTCTGTGCATTGATTTTGTATCCTGCCACATTACAGAATTGCTGTATGAGTTCTAGTAGTTTGGGGGTGGAGTCTTTTGGGTTTTCCATATAAAATATCATGTCATTGGTGAAGAGAGAGAGTTTGACTTCTTCTTTGCCAATTTGAATATCTTTTATTCTTTTTGTTGTCTTATTGCTGTTGCTAGGACTTCTAGTACTATGTTGAATGATAGTGGTGAGAATGGTCATCCTTGTATTCCTGATCTCAAAAGGAAGGCTTTCAGCTTTTCCCCATTGAGGATGATATTCACTGTGGGTTTCTCATAGATAGATTTTATGAAGTTGAGGAATGTTCCCTCTATCCCTGTACTATGAAGAGTTTTAATCAAGAATGGATGCTGTATCTTGTAAAATACTTTTTCTACATCAATTGAGAGGAACATGTGGTTCTTCTCTCTTCTCTTATTGATTTGTTCTATCACATTGATTGATTCATGAATGCTGAACCACTCGAAGCTCCCAGGGGTAAATCCCACCTGGTCATGGTGGATAACCTTTTTAATGTACTGTTGGATCCTATTAGCTAGGATCTTGTTGAGAATCTTGGCATCCATATTCATCAGGGATATTGGTCTGAAATTCTCTTTTTTGGTGGGATCTTTGCCTGGTTTGGGAATCAGAGTAACGCTGGCCTCATAAAAAGAGTCTGGAAGTTTTCATTCTGTTTCTATTTTTTGAAACAGCTTCAGGATAATAGTTATTATTTCTTCTTTGAATGTTCAGTAGAATTCTCCAGGGAATCTGTCAAGTCCTGGATTCTTGTTTTTTTGTGAGGTTTTGATCACTGCTTCAATCTCGTTACTAGATATTCATCTATTCAGGTTGTTAATTTCTTCCTGATTCAGTTTTGGAAGTTTATGCGTTTACAGGAATGCATCCATTTCTCCTAGGTTGCTTAATTTAGTGTCATATTACTGTTGGTAATAGTTTCTGATAACTGTTTTTATTTCCTTGGTGTTTGTCGTCATCTCTCCCCTTTCATTCATGATTTTATTAATTTGGGTCTTCTCTCTCTACTTTTGGATTAGTTTGGCCAGTGTCTTATCAATCTTATTTATTCTTTCAAAAAACCAGCACTACTTTTTTTGATGTGTTCTATTGTATCTCTAGTTTCTAAATCATTGATCTCTGCTCTAATCTTGATTATTTCCCTTCTTCTGTGTGGGGTTTGCTTAATTTTTTGTTGATTTTTCAGTTCTTTAAGGTGTAAGGAGAGCTGGTGTATTCTGGATTTTTCAATTTTTTTGAGGGAGGCTGGGTGGCTGTGTATTCCCCCACTTAGGACTGCCTTTGCTCTATCTCATAGGTTTTGGACTGAAGTATCTTCATTCTCACTGGTTTCCATGAATTGTTTAAGTTCTTCTTTGATTTCCTGATTGATCCATACATTCTTAAGCAGGGTGGTCTTTAGCTTCCAGATATTCGAATTCCTTCTGAACTTTTTCTTGTGGTTGAGTTCCATTTTCAAAGCATTGTGGTCTGAGAATATGCAGGGAATAATCTCAATCTTTTGGTATCAGTTAAGCCCTGATTTTTTTTTTTTTAGATTTTATTTATTTGACAGAGATCACAAGTAGGCAGAGAGGCAGGCAGAGAGAGAGAGGAAGGGAAGCAGGCTCCCCGCTGAGCAGAGAGCCTGATGCGGGGCTCGATCCCAGGACCCTGAGATCATGACCTGAGCCGAAGGCAGAGGCTTTAACCCACTGAGCCACCCAGGCTCCCCAAGCCCTGATTTTTTTTTTCCAATTTTTTATTTATTTTCAGCGTAACAGTATTCATTGTTTTTTCACCACACCCAGTGCTCCATGCAATCTGTGCCCTCCCTAATACCCACCACCTGGTTCCCCCACCCTCCCACCCCGCCCCTTCAAAACCCTCAGGTTGTTTTTCAGAGTCCATAGTCTCTCATGGTTCACCTCCCCTTCCAATTTCCCTCAACTCTCTTCTCCTCTCCATCTACCCTTGTCCTCTATATTATTTGTTATGCTCCACCAATAAGTGAAACCATATGATACTTGACTTTCTCTGTTTGACTTATTTCACTCAGCATAATCTCTTCCAGTCCTGTCCATGTTGCTACAAAAGTTGGGTATTCGTCCTTTCTGATGGAGGCATAATACTCCATAGTGTATATGGACCACATCTTCCTTATCCATTCATCCGTTGAAGGGCATCTTGGTTCTTTCCACAGTTTGGCGACCGTGGCCATTGCTGCTATAAACATTGGGGTACAGATGGCCCTTCTTTTCACTACATCTGTATCTTTGGGGTAAATACCCAGCAGTGCAATTGCAGGGTCATAGGGAAGATCTATTTTTAATTTCCTGAGGAATCTCCACACTGTTCTCCAAAGTGGCTGCACCAGTTTGCATTCCCACCAACAGTGTAAGAGGGTTCCCCTTTCTCCACATCCTCTCCAACACACGTTGTTTCCTGTCTTGCTAATTTTGGCCATTCTAACTGGTGTAAGGTGGTATCTGAATGTGGTTTTAATTTGAATCTCCCTGATGGCTAGTGATGATGAACATTTTTTCATGTGTCTGGTAGCCATTTGTATGTCTTCATTGGAGAAGTGTCTGTTCACATCTTCTGCCCATTTTTTAATATGATTATCTGTTTTGTGTGTGTTGAGTTTGAGGAGTTCTTTATAGATCCTGGATATCAACCTTTTATCTGTACTGCCATTTGCAAATATCTTCTCCCATTCCGTGGGTTGCCTCTTTGTTTTGATGACTGTTTCTTTTGCTGTGCAGAAGCTTTTTATCTTGATGAAGTCCCAGAAGTTCATCTTTGCCTTTGTTTCCTTCGCCTTTGGAGACATATCTTGAAAGAAGTTGCTGTGGCTGATATCAAAGAGGTTACTCCCTATGTTCTCCTCGAGGATTCTGATGGATTCCTGTCTCACGTTGAGGTCTTTTATCCATTTCGAGTTTATCTTTGTGTACGGTGTAAGAGAATGGTCAAGTTTCATTCTTCTACATATAGCTGTCCAGTTTTCCCAGCACCATTTATTGAAGAGACTGTCTTTTTTCCACTGGATATTTTTTCCTGTTTTGTCAAAGATTATTTGACCATAGAGTTGAGGGTCCATATCTGGGCTCTCTACTCTGTTCCACTGGTCCATGTGTCTGTTTTTATGCCAGTACCATGCTGTCTTGGTGATCACAGCTTTGTAGTAAAGCTTGAAATCAGGTAACGTGATGCCACCAGTTTTATTTTTGTTTTTCAACATTTCCTTAGCAATTCGGGGTCTCTTCTGATTCCATACAAATTTTAGTATTATTTGCTCCAGTTCTTTGAAAAATACTGGTGGAATTTTGATCGGAATGGCATTAAAAGAATAGAGTGCTCTAGGCAGTATAGACATTTTCATAATGTTTATTCTTCCGATCCAAGAGCATGGAATGGTCTTCCATCTTTTTGTGTCTTCTTCAATTTCTTTTAGGAGTGTTCTGTAGTTCCTCGAGTACAGATCTTTAACCTCTTTGGTTAGGTTTATTCCGAGCCCTGATTTTTGACCCAGTATGTGGTCTATTCTGGTTAAAGTTCCATGTGCACTAGAGAAGAATGAGTGTTCTGTTATTTTAGGGTGGAACGTTCTGTATATATCTATGAGGTCCTTCTGGTCCAATGTGTCATTCAATGCTCTTATTTCTTTATAGATTTTCCGCTTGGATCATCTGTCTATTATCGAGATTGGCATGTTAAAATCCTCTACTATTAATGTGTTCATATCAATATGACTCTTCATCTTGATTAACAGTTGTTTTATAGTTGGCTGCTCCCATATTGGGTGCATAAGTATTTATATTCTTAGATCTTCTTGGTGGACAGACCCTTTAAGAATGATGTAGTGTCCTTCTGTATCTCTGACTACAGTCTTTAGTTTAAAATCTAATTTATCTGATATGAGAATCACTACCCCAGCTTTCTTTCGAGGCTCATTTTTGTAAATGATGGTTCTCCATCCCTTCACTTTCAGTCTGGATGTATCTTTAGGTTCCAAATGGGTCTCTTGTTGACAGCATATGGGCGGATCCTGTGATTTTATCCAATGTGCAACAGTGTGCCATATAATGGGAGCATTTAGGCCATTCATACTGAGAGTGATTATTGGATGACACGTTTTTATTGGCATCGTGTTGCCTGTGAAATCATTGTTTCTATGGATTATCTGTGTAAATTTCTGTTCTATGTCACTCTTGGGTTCTTTCTTCTTTTATAGAACCCCCTTAATTAATATTTCTTGTAGTGCTGTCTTGGTGGTCACATACTCTTTTAAACCTTGCTGTGTTGGAAACTCTTTATATCTCCATCCATTTTGAATGTCAAACTTGCTGATTAAAGTATCCTTGGCTCCATGTTCTTCTCAATTAGTGCCCTGAATATGTCTTGCCAGCCCTTTCTGGCTTGCCAGGTTTCTGTGGACAGGTCTGATGTTATTCTGAGGGATCTTCCTCTGTACATAAGGAATCTCTTCCCGCTAGTGGCCCTCAGGAGCTCTTCTCTAAAATTATGATTTGTCAGTCTCACAATCAAGTGTCTTGAGATATTTATAGATTTTTTGATAATGGGGGATGATCTTTCTGCCTCTAGGACACACATACTTGTTCCATTCCCCAGAGGGGGAAATTTTCATATAGAATTTATTCAACTATATCTTCTAGTCTTCTCTCTGCCTCCACCCCCTCAGGGGTCCCAATAATTCTGACATTGGAATGTTTCATGTCATCATTTATTTCCCTAATTCTGTTTTCATGGTTTCTAAGCTGTTTCTTCCATACCTCCTACTGATCCTTTTTCTCTATCAGTTTGTCCTCTAGATAACTAATTCTGTATTCTGCCTCAGTTACCCTAGCTGTTAGAGTATTTAGATTAGATTGTATCTCATTGATAGCATTTTTAACTTCTTCCTGTGTGGCTTTCACTTCTGCCCTTAGGGATTCTATGTTGTTCACTAATGTTTTTCTCCAATCTAGCCATTGCCTGGATAATTGTTACCCTGAATTCCCTTTCTGACATACTGTTTATGTCCATATCCAATAGTTCTGGTGGAAAGGGCACAGTCTCTGAATTTTTCCTCTGTTGGGTATTCCTCCTCCTAATCATTTTGTTGATAGGTGGTTGAGGGGATGTATAGATGAATATGTCAACCATGATCCAGGCAAGGTGCACCCTGGAACACTTCTGAGAAGTCAGAAGTCACTCCTAAAAAGAATGAAAAAAAAAAGAAAAAAGAGAGAGAGAAAAAAAAGAGATGACCCAGTCAGAATTGCCGCAAAGGTAATATTTATAAGGCATACAAACATAAATACTGACAAAGTAAATGGCAAGAAACAAAAAAGAACCCCGGCAAAATGAACCCCAAGGATAAGATTTATATAATACCAGAACAAAATCAAATTCACAGGAACACTGACAGAAGAAAAAGATGGGAGGGTGGTTATAAATCCTGGATATGAGAAAGGAAGTTTATTTTGATTCTTCCTGGGTGTATCTTGATATCTTTGTTAAAGCACTCAACTTTCCAGAGATAAAGGGAGATTAAAACTTGCTTATATATAGGGGTAGTATTGATTAGGGAAAGAGGATTACCTTGAAGCTTATATCTATATGTATATTAAAAAAATAGAAAAGAAAAAGAAAAACACGGGTATATGTGTGAAAAAAGTTCAAGTTAAAAGGATATTATGGTGTGTTGTATTAAACCTCTAGTTGTAATGGTAAGTAGGTTAAAAAAATTAAAAAAGAATAAGAATAGTGAGAATGAACTAAAAATAAAAGTTCTATCTATGAAATATACAGGTTTTAGGGCAATACTGGGAGCTTAATGTATTGCTTTCCCCTGATATTGGGGTTTTACAGTTTTAAGGGGACCCTGTGGTGGTTGTCCTATTGTACTTTTGGCTGGCTTTCTGGGGGAAAAGCCTGCCACATTGTTTTTCCGGAAGTCTTCCTTAGGTTGAATCCTTCTGCTCCCCATCAAGGGGCCGGTCTCTGTGGAAACTGGTTTTTCAGGCTTTTATTTTCTGGAGGGGTTTTATTTTGTGATTTTTGTGGCTTTTCAGAGGTTTAGTGGAAAGCAAACTGCACCCAGACTTCTGTCTCAGAGAGAAGCCTCAGTCTGCTCCCCTCTGGGTGGTCCAGAACAGACAGACTCCCCCTCTGCAAACTCTGCTGAAGCATGCAACCTCCCAAAGGCAATGCTCATCCCCACCCACCTTCTCGGGGGTTGCCCAAAATGCCCACTTGTCTCTGCACCCCCATGTCACTCAAGCTGTGAGGTATATTGGTCCAGGGAGCCCGTTTCTGTGGCTTCCTTTGCCGGGACTGCTCTCTGGAGTCCAGACCTCAGGGTTGTGCGGGTCCCTGTCCCCTGAGAGATCCCGACCAGAGATTTCATGCTGAGTTCCTTCACGCCTGGGCTGGGAGCATCCAGACCCTCGGCTAGTCCTAATGACCACCAGCTAGCATCCACACAGAGCTCTCTCAGGCGCAGGTAGGGAGAGTGGTTCAGACCCTGGTCATGCAGTGCACACAGAGCACAAAAGGCTGTAGCTCTAGAGAACACAGGCTGGCACCATCACCAGACTCCCTCATTCTGGGGTGGGAATGCCCCCAGCCCAGTGGTGGTGCCAGCTACGCAATCCCAGGGGCTCTGGCATGGGTGGTCACTGGTGGTGGCCGTCTTGGCTCCATGGGCTTAGGCCCATGCCCATGACCGCCCAATTCCACCAGTTGCCCCTTAAGATCTTTTGGTTTTTTTGAGTGTTTTTAACCAGACTCCAAATTAATGCTGATCCCCAATCACAGGGCACTTTTGTATTGGGATATTACTTTCCAATGGGTCATTTCTAGTGGCTTCCTCCCCCTTCTGTTTATCCTCCAGTATCAGTTGGAATGTTCCCACTCCACTTTACCTCTCCACTGGTGTCTTCTTCCCCACTAGAGATCCAGAAGTGTATAATCGTACATCTCAGGCTGATTTCATGGGTGTTCAGTGTTCTGGTAGATAATTAGCTCACTTTAGGGGACTGGTTGAAACAGGGTCTCCTATTTCTCCACCATCGTGCCCCTCCCTCCCCAATTAAAAACAACTGATTTTTTTAATTTTTTAATTAAAAGTGTTTATTGACAGGGTGCCTGGGTGGCTCAGGGGGTTAAAGCCTCTGCCTTCAGCTCAGGTCATGATCCCACAGTCCTGGGATGGAGCCCTGCATTGGGCTCTCTGCTCAGCAGGGAGCCTGCTTTCCTCTCTCTCTCTGCCTGCCTCTCTGCCTGCTTGTGACCTCTATCTGATAAATAAATAATTTTTTTTAAAAAAAGTGTTTATTGGCTATTGACTTTAATAGACTCACCTTAAGGGAAAAAATATTTTCTCAAATGTGTTAATAAGAAAAATACCCAGAAAAATGTACAATGCTGAGCAGAATATTTGGTGTTTTGAACATAAATAAAACTCATAAATTTTATATGGATTCTTGGATATTAATACTCTTCCAGCAGTCAATTTGTCATTGAACAGGAATATTAATATATGAACAAGTCTAATCCAATATATTTCAAAGCAAGCAGATCCTTGAGAGCAAAAACTCTTTCATAATTACCCTTAGCATTCATGAAGGAGAGATAATAGGAATGTCATGGATATTCCTAAACCATTAAGAAAAGAAAAAAAAACATATAGATACTTAACACATAAAAATATAGTAACCACATAATAATTAAAAATAATATCCTGTAATGCCCTCTGAAATGAACAAATAACAAAGTATAACCTAAGAATTTAAAACAAATATATCCCATGCTCCTTCAAAAGCAAAGACATTTTTTTTTGTTCTGTTGGCTGTTTTTACAAAACCTATGTGTGTATGTATTCTTACAGAAAACCTGACAAATACAGAACAGCCCAGAGAAAATAAAAATCACCTGTCACACCATCAATATGAATGTCATTCCTTTGGTGAGAGCAGGAAAAACTCATAGAATCAGAGAAAACACAGGAAGTTCTTTCTAGCCTCAGGATCTGCTGATGCCAATTGACCAGCCACTTCAAAGTTCACAGGTCACGCCTCTTTGTAGGTTCTCAAATATCTCTACTGTTGGTCGCCTGGGTGGCTCAGTGGGTTAAAGCCTCTGCCTTCGGCTCAGGTCATGATCTCAGGGTCCTGGGATCGAGCCCCGTGTCGGGCTCTCTGCTCAGCGGGGAGTCTGCTCCCCCCCCTTCTCTGCCTGTCTCTCTGCCTACTTGTGATCTCTGTCAAATAAATAAAATCTTTAAAAAAATACCTCTACTGTTGCCTGATTGCTGGCACCAATGCATTTATCATGAGGCGAATAGTGATCAGTAAACAAGGACAAAAGGAGGCTATGACTGTAATCTAAAACTTTTTGTTCCTCTAACATTACAGCTGGATAGAACCTTGGAAGTTCATGTAGTCCTACCCACCATGCTTATCCTTCTTTGTTCAGGAGGAAATAGGCATGGAGAGGTTAAGTGATTTGCCCAGGTGTCACAGCTGAGTAGAACTGAAATCCAGTCTTCCAGTTATCTGGCCAGGGCTCTGTCCAAGTGAGCATATGGTGAATGAATCTCCCCAAGTGGTGGGGCTAGAGTTATTATGTAGTTAGACTATTAATGGGCCTGAAAAGACCACTGTGGATCTGTATGACCAGACAAAAGCATCTGAGCAAACTTTCGACTCATAATAGGCAATTGCGTGGGCTCTGGGGAGACAAGCTACACATATATCATATGGTCAACTTAAGGTGTGTGCTCTGGGACAACTAATCATAGGACCAATGTGTGATCCCCACATTCCATGGAGATGTGAGCCTAGTTAGATACCTATGAGGAGTTTGAGGGGTCTCAAGACCAAAACAAGTTGGGAGGTGTGCAGGACCTAAAGGAATCTCTTAGAATGAAGCTGAGTCTTACCAAGATAGTTAGTTAATTGCTGTCAACTAGGAAAATTAAAAAAAAAAACCTGGATAAAACAGGGTACAACACCATGGACATTCCAACCTGCCTCTGCACACCAAGACCAGCTCTGCCTCACACCTGACCCATCAGACACTGCATAGTATCCATGAGGTTTCTGCTATGGCTCAGCTTATATGGGTCTCATTGGCAGAACACCATGAATCCTTGGCACAATAGAAGGAAGGAAGTGGAAACTTTATAGGCATGCCAGAATTTTTCCCATACTGTTCCCTGCATGATTCAGTCAGCCCCTGCCCAACCAGTTATGTAAGGAACAAGTATGTGTCTATGTGGGCTATTGGATGATGAGTGGAAATACCTACTTCTAAGTTCATGACAATTCAGCAGACCCTTCAGCCAGACTGATTCCAGTGTCTCTCAGATGGAGAGATGTCTTGCGAACCACTCCCATTAAAAGAGCCAGAAAGTCTATTGATTGATTGCTTCTATTCCTGGATAATCATCTATGGCTACAGGAAGAGTCAGAGGTTCTTCAAAAAAGTGCCACCATTGGAGTCATTGGAGGTAGAGATGTGATGGGGGAGAGGCTGAGGTCAGCACGAGATATAACTGAACAGCCAATAGGTGGTTTCCTTCTGGATGTCTTCCAAGGAATCCAGAAAGCCTAGAAACTAGACTGTACTTGCTGTCATCAGTCACTGCAAATCTGCTAGAGGACAAACCAAGGCTCATCTGTGGAGTCAGCCAGCCAGATGAGGTGCTAAAGTGCATTGAAAGGGGAGTGGACTTATTCAAGAGTTTTTTCCCCCTTATCAAGTGACAGAATGGGTTTGTGCCCTGACTTTCAGCTTTCAGTAACTGTTTTAAATCTCTTTAAAAGTTTAAAATTTTTGTGTTAGAGATTTGAGAGACAATCTTTATTCATTGAAGACTCCATTCTTTATGTGTTTAACATTTGTAATAACTCCACCTTCATTTAAGAGTGATGTGAAAAAAAGAATGTTATAAAAACACTCTTAATGGGTATATATTTCTGTATGAGAATGTTATAAATTATAAAGTTATTTCTATTAACAGCAACATATGGAAACATATAAAGTTATAGATAGATATAGATAAAATTTGCTAATAGAAGATACTAGCAAAATTGCTACATTTACATTAAGGGTAGAGATAGTTCTTAGAAGAAAATTATCAGAAATACTAAGAACCTTGTACCTTGGCAATGACTCAGGACACTGAGAATCTGGGCAGGTTATCTCTGGGAGCAAATAGGAAGGTAAGAGCCTTTCCCTGGACAGAGTCTGACAGTTGGGAAATAGTGTAGATCCTGCTTATGTACATATCTAACTGAATGGATAAAAGTTTACAGTAAACCACTTAGATGGAATGACTTTAAAGATTTCTTTTGCATTGAATTCTACCTGACTACATATCAAGAGAGTTGGTTGGAACTTTTCTGGCCTGTGTAGATGACACATTAATATTCAATAGTAAGTGAGCCAGTGTAATCTGCAATAGTAAGTGTGCCAGTGTAGAGTTGATAAAATAACCATAGATTTCTCCCTTTGTATCTGTCTGTTGTTTTCTGGGTTTGGTAGGTAGGAAAGAGGGAGGTACAATAAAGTACTTGCTGAGTCAAGTCATGAACTTCCACTTTTATAGGTATTACTATTACTAGCTTTAGAGTGAAACTGTCTACCATAAACTTCAGCTAAGAAACTTCGGTTTGGTGTTTGAAATTTAACTGCAGTGCGGAACTAAATTGTTTTTGTATGTTTTGTTGATGATGGTAGTATTAGTGGTGAAAGGAAGGGAACAAAGGGAAGAACCAGCAAGGAGTTGCACTTGCCACTACAAGGTGCACTAGGCTCTGAGAGGACATTTAAATAATGTTCTGTGACCACAATGAAGATTACACTTACCACTGACCAGCAGAGCAAATGAGGATGAAGTCTATGGTGCCTCCAGTGGTTTTTGGGCACTGTTAGTAAAACAAAATATGGTTAAATTTTAACTCTAAACTCACTGATAATACAGAGACTTACCAAAGGCCAAAGATGATAAAACAACAACGAGAACCCCAAAATCTTTTGCACAACCAATATATGTACCTACCACTGACACTAGAATAATATCTCAAATTTACCCTACTGAAAGTGTAGTGAGGTAGCTGCCTTTGAGGAAATATTTGTGATCCTATTTCCTTAGAGCCACTGCGAAGTTTCTGTTAACATAGCTCTCAATATAGTTAAGGGCAATAATTTCACATGAGAACTGTAGGGTTGAAAAGGTCTTAAGGTTCACTACTCTAATCCCACTAAGACTGAGCTCTCAGATCATCCTCTAACCAGTCAAGAAAATCCTTTTCCTTTCAAAGAAGGTAGCATTCTAGTTTTTAACTTAGTATGCTATTCCTTTTGCAGCTAAATGCTGTGACTTTTATAAAATGTGAAAACACCTCAGCATAGATAGTATATTATGTATATGTTATCCAGATTGTACTTCAATTTAGGGAGGCAATTGGTTTTCAAATTAAAAATCTACAATGATCAGATTAGGGCAGGGCTAATCCATATTCCACGGGTTGTCAAGTAGCTTCTCTCAGAAAGGCTAGACTCCACAGCCAGATTTTTTCAAGTGCTTCTGTTTTTCTACTTCTCTCAATACCTAAGGCTTTTGCTAATTATCATACAGAATGTCAGAAATAGTCTTCTATTGGTGAAATTCATTGCTTGTTAATTACCATGATTGATTATTAGAAACGGGCTCTTGCTAGAGAAATGAAAGGTATTCAAGATACAAATATAAATTGGCTAAAATATTTTAGCATTTATCTTCAGATCTGATGAGTGCTTTAGAATCCAGTGAGGCATTCCCATCAAGTGGATCCCACTTTGAGCCACTAATCTATGTTCTAGAGAATATCTTGTTGCCTGATGTTGACTGTAGACAAAAACTTATGCCTCTGGAATAGTGAGTGTTGTATCTGCCTTGAGTTTCCTTTCTTGCAAGGTAGTAGTAACGGCACCTAAAATGACAGAGAGTTAAGCCTTTACAGAACTTACAGAACAGATTTATGATCATTTTCTGTCTGCTGGCTAAGGAATGTTTAGTTAATGTATGTGTGGCAGAATTTGATTTTATACTTGTTTCCATTATAACTTGGCAGTGAAGCCTGAAGAAAGTAAGTAAACCTCACCCACCTCAAATTTCTTTATGACAACCCTTATCTACAGAGAAGAACCTAAGAGTTGTGCATGATCAAATTAGCTTAGGTCAGTTTGCAACAGAAACGTTTTCTGTAGCTGCATTGAGTAATTACTCTGTAAAGCAAAAACTTCACAAGAATGGAAAGGAGTCTAGGGTGGGTGTTTTACTTCTGACCCAGTCTCTCTCTCTCTCTCTCTCTCTCTTTCTCTTTTTTGACATTTGTTAAGTTAATGCGTTTAGGGCTGGCCTGCCAGAAGAAGATAAAAGCTCAGGTTCTTACAGGAAGTGAAAAAAAATTCCCCTGCTGTGTGTATCTTCATCTAAAGCCTTTGAGAAAGATGAATATTGGGATTCAATGGAGGTTTTTATATTTTTTTTAAATTTTTGTTGTTGTGGTGGTTGTTTTCTTAGTACAGGAATGTGCTAAATATCTCAGATTTTCTAGTGTTTTTTTTCTTCTCTCTGATATAAAACAGGAAAAGAATATTCATAAAAAGAAAGAAAACTATTATTTGCCTTTGGTTTCAAGGAGAAAAGTGTGTATGTGGAGGGAGAGGTTGGAGGGAAGACTAAACAAACAAACAAACAAACAAAAGACCTGAGGAGTGAGAATTATCTTCTTCATAGACATACTGCAGGGCCATTTCCTGTTTGCAAAGTATAAAAGAATGGCTTATCTGAGAAGATCATCCTTCTATTTGACTCTCTCTCTCTCCCTATCTCTCTCTCTCTCTCTGGAGTTCTTAAGGGTCAGATTGAAAAACAATTCCAATCTATAACAAGGGGACACAGGGACTGCTGTCCAGATCAAGTTAATCTGGAATATACCCAGACCAAAGCTTCAGAGACAAACTTAAGAAAAGCAGGTGTCCAGAGAATTTTAAGAAAACCCTTGTAGATCCTGAAAAAAAACAAACAAAAAAACCCCCAAAACAAAACAGTTAATTCAATGAAACATAAGAGTTGAAAAAAACAAAGAGGACTCCTCCAAGCTTGCTCATCTCTGTTTCTGAATAAAGACACACTCTCCCCTGCAAGTCCAAATCTGGACTCAACCTCTCTATGAATATAGCCTGAATAACACTGACCTATTGCTGCCTCTACCCTTTGTTCCCACTACCACCATGTTCAATTCTTTGTATTTTAGACTTTTAAACCCTTGTGTTTGCATTTCCTTTCAGCTGTATTAGTTTGCATTTGCTAGTATGCAAGTATGAAAAGTTAAACTTTCCAAATATTGTCTAAATTTCTCTCATATTAAACAGTGAACAACCACTTCTGAATACTATATTGTTTCTATTTTATTATGAAAGAATCTATAAGAGTATCTAATTTTACTGCTTTATAATAGAATTTCAGGGTATTAATTAAGGTTATTTGTGTAGCCCAGGATAGATAACTTTATTCTGAGAATAATTAGGAACAAAACTGAGATAAAAGAAGAGGCAGTGACTTTGAATTGTAGCTCTCTAATCTCTAAGTGGCTTTTTTGTTTCTCTACCCCACCGCATGTGGAAACTAAAACAAACAAACCAACAAATAAACAAAAGAACAGAGAAGAGTGGAAGAGAAGGAAGATAGAGAGAGAGAGAAAGAGAGAGTGAGAGGGATAGAGAGAGATAGGGAGGGTGAGATGGGTGGGTGGAACAAATCAGTGCTGGTTTGCTTGGCACCAGTGAGAGTAGGGGGCTCCTGTCTGCAAAACTTTTGAAGGGATTTGGTAGATAAGAAAGGAATATGTATAACTCTAATGGAACAATCCCATTTTGGAACATCTTGTTCAAAGGCATTATCTATGTGTAAAGCCAGGAAACAGGTTATTGATGCTTGCACTATTTGTTCCAGTTGGGAATCTCCAATTTTAATGAGGATCCTGTCTTCCCCATTTTCCCTTTAAGTCCTCCTAATCCATGTTCTGACTGGCCTGGTTCTCTGGCTTTACATATACTGGCTCTTATTTGGCAATTCAAATAACTTTCCTCTGGGCACTATCTCCATCCATTCTTCATTTTATGCTTCAACTTTATAACACTGATTAATATAGTATCCTTTTCTCCCATATTAGTTGTTAACAGAGATAAACTTAGGTCTTTATTTCAAGAATATCCCATTTTATAATTTTCATACATAATAATCATTTCTAAACAATAATTTCACAATATTTATAGATTAATGTTGAGGTCAGTCCATGGTGTCATTGGGTGGTGGATGAGGGAGCCTTCCTTTTTCTCATTTTATTCTTTTTTTAATATTTATTCATTTGAAAGAGAGAGAGAGAGTGAGGGTGAGCTCAGGTGGAGGAGCAGAGGGAGAAGGTCAAGCAGACTCTGCTGAGCATGAAGCCTGACACAGAGCTCCCTTAGATCATGACCTGAGCCAAAATCAGGAGTCAGACACTTCACTGCTTAACCGATTGAGCCACTCAGCCACCCCTCATTTTACTCTTTTTTTTAATATATATTTTATTTATTTATTTTTTTATTTATTTTACAGAGAAAGAGATCACAAGTAGGCAGAAAGGCAGGCAGAGAGAGGGGGAAAGCAGGCTCCCCACTGACCAGGGAGCCTGATGCGGGGCTCAATCCCAGGACCCTGGGACCATGACCTGAGCTGAAGGCAGAGGCTTAAACCACTGAGCCACCCAGGTGCCCTTCATTTTATTCTTGATAACAAAGGTTCTTTGTGCCCCTGCCATAGGGATATCTAATTGATTATAGTAGTAGAAGAAGAGTCCTATAGGTTCCCTACTAAGCTGATTTGAGTTCTATTCCTCAACCATTGCTTACAATGATAAAGAAGGGGAAATGGTAATAGGCTCTATGTGCAATTTCTTGTCATATCATTGTGAGACTTAAACTGTTGACTATATTGTTAGGTCACAGGTGAGAATCTTGGTATGAACAAAATAGTTGTCTGAAAATAAACTTTATAGTCAAACTATGTTATTAGAAGGATTTCTGAAATTATTAACAGGATCCCTATAGAAGATGCCAAAATGAAAGAAAGTACTATTTCTACTATATATATTATATATATATTTTATATATATATACTATATATATAACTATATTCTGTTGTTTTGCATGTAACCAACATTCCTTGCAGGAAAAAAAAATATATACATATAATAGAAAAAATATATATGTATAGAAATGTATAGAAATGTATATGTATAGAAATATAGAAAATATATATGTATAGAAATAGAAAATATATAGAAAAATATATGTGTGTATATATATGTGTAATATATATATTATATATTATATATAATATATATATAATATACATACAATAAACTTATCTTGACTTATTCTACTCTTATATTATATATTATTATATATTATTATATTATATAATTATATATTATATATTATATATATTATACATATATATATTTTCTATTTCTATACATATATTATACATATATTATATATACATATTCTATACATATATGTATATACATATATATGTATATACATACATAGAATATATGTATGTATAGAAAATATATATATGTATGTATAGAAAATATATATATAGAGAAAATATATATATGTATAATATATATATATTATACATATATATATATATTTTCTATTTTCTACCTGCAAAGAATGTTGGTTACATGCAAAACAACAGAATATTTGAGGGTATAATTTATTAGAAATATAAATATACCAACATTATAGTCTCAATGCTATTGATGCATATTTATTGCACATTTGTTTTATGCTTAGTTTAACTGCATAATTCTCCCTGATACATTATTATTTTATTGTTTATACATAGATAACAGCCTGTGTTTGTAGCATACCAATCCATTTGTTTTTTTTGTTTTCTGTTTTTCATATTTCTAGAATTGCAGTGTCACAATATCTTATCAGATCAACAGTTCAAATTTATTAGATTGCATCTTAGTATTTGCAACCATTTATACATATTGTGCAGAAGGTTACTTTCTCTGTACATGGTAAAATAAAAAGATTTTCTAAGAAGATGAATATAGTAACAAAGATTAGAAAGAGACTATTCATACTTCTTAGTAAAGTGCTTCTTTAGAAAAATTTTGAAGTACTTATTTGCAATCAAAACTTGTGTACCTCTCATAACATATTACATATTAAACAAAAGTCTTCTCTGAGTACTTGCTCCACTGTTAAATGTCCATTAGCTGATTGGATTAGAGATGGACGCCTGGCCCAAGGTACCCAATATTTTTTCACTCTCTTTCTCCCTCTCTTTTCCCCTCCCCTCCCCTTCTCTCCCTTCCATATATATATATATAAACTTGGACCTGAGGCAAGGGAAAAAAACACTTAGAGATTAGAGAGCTACAACTCAAAGTCCCTGGCTCTTTTTTCATCTCGGTTTTGTTCCTAATTACTCTCAGAGTAAAATTATCTCTTTAGTCTAAAGTAATCTTAACTAATATTCTGATATTCTATTTCAAAGCAGTAAAATCTTGGTACCCAAGGTAGTGGGTACTTTCCCTTCGAATTTATAATTAAAGCATTAAGGGAGTAAGACAATTAAGCAAAGGGTGCTTTGCTATATGAAATTTTGGCCAGAGTCGACTCCAGAACAAGTCTAATTACCATAGTAAGGCTGGAAATATAGAAGATTAGAGATCCATGAGTATAAAGAGAAAATAAGTCTGTAAAGAAAAATAAGAGAATGAAGCATATACAGATAGAAATAGGAAGGAATGTATGAATCATGAGAGATAGGAAATGTAGTTTTAGTTACTGATTTTCCAGTTTCATTCCCACCTGGGCAAATAGTATTTTGGGTTCAATCCTTGGATGTCCATAAGATTCCCTGTCATAGCCATACAATAAACTTATCTTGACTTATTCGACTCTTATAAAAAGATTATAAAATTAATCACCAATGAAGTTTCATTTAATGTTATGTGTTAGTAATATACTAAATGCTATGGGACAAGCAAAACAAAAAATGAAGCTTAAGACATGGCTCTTTTAGGAGTTGGGGGAAATTAGAGGGGGAGACAAACCATGAGAGACTGTGGACTCTGAAAAACAATCTGAGGGTTTTGGAAGGGTGGGGGGGTGGAATGTTGGGAGAGCCTGGTGGTGGTATTATGGAGGGCATGTATTGCATGGAGCACTGGGTGTGGTGCATAAACAATGAATTCTGGAAAAGAAATTTAAAAAAAAAAAAAGACACGATCCTTTTAAATAGAATCTTGGAGATAATTTTGGAGATGAAAAAGCTAACACTTAGAAAGAGTAAATGAGATTTACCAATATTTTGTTTAGATCTCTGAAAGTATGTAAACAGATAAAGCTATAGGAGTACTAAACACGTGTTTCAGCCATTATAACCTATATGCGCTTATAATTGTTATGTTGTGAATAAGGATAATTTATACAAACATGTGTACAGGATGATATATTGGTTGTAAATTGTTCTGGGTGGGCGTCGCATGGAAGATTAACTGTCATCTCTTATCATGCATAATTTAGTTGCTGGAATCAGTGCTTAAGGAAAGAAGTCATACATTTTTCAATCCTAGCACTCCTACTTCATATAGAAGTCAAGAAGTTAAATTAATTTATTTTCATTATCTAAGCGGGATTTATTACAAATAGGGAAACACTAATTGACCCTATATTGCTATGAGAAATATTTTCAGATAGTGTCAGGTAATTTAGATTGTTTAGGAAAGTCTAAACTCTTTTCAGATAGTTTAGAAAAATCCAAACTGCTTTTTCAAATTACATATTGTTTGTTTTCTGTAGCTACTGAAGTTTCAACAGTTTGCTTAGCGGTCAGCTAATGATTGGATATAAATTTCCTGTCGCGACCAGCACGACAACACGACCAGGGTCAAGAGGATAAGAGGATGGTAATGAACTAAGTCACAAAGTGATGAGGACAGGAGGGGTAAGGTGGATGATGTCCAAGCAATGCCAGTTTATTCAGAAGAGTGATCTGATATAAGTATCGTACAGAGACAATCACAAGGAAACAGTGATCCATTGCATTCTTAGAATAGTTTCCACAGGTTCCCCTTAGAAGGTTTCTTAAGGCTCATGTGCAAACATCCTGACGCCAAGAGGGCTGCTTAAAGATGAGTTCCCTATAGATAAGTAGACAGAGAAGGGCCAAAGGGCATCCAGTGCGGTTTATGGCCCCTGCAGGAACAGCAAGTCAAGTTACTGATTCATGGCTTTAAGCCTGCATGTCCTGTTCCAGATAGCCCCAGAGGGTGGTCGTGTAGGAGAGCATGAGACCCATAGCACAGGCCCATTCTCAAAAGCACCTCAACTTATTAACCACAGGATTGCTTTAACCCTTAGGTTTCAAGGAGGTGTGAGTCAGGGCCTGGTTTGGTTCACTCTCAAGCTACTGCATGGCCTCCCACAATTTCCTTAAAAGCCTGGAACCAATGAGTTGCCCAGTCTTTGCTAACAGGCTATGTGTATGTGTTTGGGCACCTTTTAACACTTAGCCAGGCAGTTTACAACTCTGCCTTAGCCTTCACTTCCTGACTGTGCAGAGTCTCAAGGTCAGCCAGAAGCGAGAGCATAGGACATTCTTCAGTTCTTCTTGGGAATGTGTATAGCCTTAGGCATGTGTGTAGTCTTCTTTATGCCCAGAAATATGTCTGAGCTCTTAAAACCCCCTGTGTACATCTCATTCCCCAACTTATCCTTTCAAGCTTTTGGGTTAGGCTAGTATTTCTTCCATTTATTATTTACTACCATGGGCATCAGAGATGTTCAACAATTGCCTCTGATCATTTATTCCAATAAAATCTCCAAGGAAAAAAAAGGTTATTCACACTGGGTTCCAAATCAAGTCAAACAAACGTAGAATTGTGAGTGGGGTCTTTTAGGGAATTTCCAAATCAAATGACAGTTATCTGGGAATTTGTTTTTGAAGGAAAATCTAACCCATTTTCTTCCCTCCAATGTTTCAAGGCTGCTGGTTTTCATCCTTGATTGTACCTGTTGTTTTCAAGGCTACTGTGGGGTTCAGGAAAGGTTTATAAGAATAAGGCCATTTGGAGGCACCTGGTTGGCTCAGTCAGTTGAGCAACTGACTCTTGATTTCAGCCCAGGTCATGATCTCAGGGTCATGAGATTGAGCCCCACATAGGCTCCATGATCAGTGGGGTGTCTGCTTGAGAGTCATTCTCTCTGCCTCCACCCCTGCTCACATAAACTCTTTCTTTAAAGTAGATAGATAAATCTTTTAAAAGAAATTTAAAGAAAAGAATAAGGCCATTTTATTATTATTATTATTATTATTATTATTATTATTTAGAGAGAGAGAGAACATGCATGCACATGATGAGGGGGATGGAGCAGAGGGAGAGGAAGAGAGAGAATCTTAAGCAGGCTCCATGCTCAGCTCAGAGCCCAAGGCAGACTCGATCTCACAACAATGAGAGCATTATCTGAGCCAAAATCAAGGGCCAAATGCTTAACCAACTGAGCCACCAGGTGCCCCAAGAATAAGGCCATTTTAAAGCACTGCAAAGGTTGATGTTCTTACTGAGATTCAGGCATTTTTCTTGAATAAATATTCTCCAGATTGATTCAAGCCTCTGGTTAATTTCCAGAGTTCTGAAATGCTGGTCCTCGTGTGTGTGTGTGTGTGTGTGTGTGTGTGTGTGTGTGCGTGTGAACCTATGTGTGTTCATTCTCATTGTTTTTATGGAAGAGAAAATTTTTGGAGGCCCATACTTTGCAGTTTTCATCGGTGTCACCTCCCATCACTTTTCTTTCACTTCATTTTCTGTCACCAAAGGAAACCTTTCTGTTTCAGCCTGTATGTATCTAACCAGATCAACCCCACTATTCCAAAATTAATTTCACCTCAGTTCAAGTGACAAATCCGTTTGAAAACAAAAATCACACACATCCCATTCCAAATTCTAGAAAGAGATAATCTGCTGAAACTTTTGTGCATTGGTACACCTGATTTAATTAAGTGTGGTTAAGATGACAGTATCATACAATATTAGCATGGAATGGGGGACATATCTCTAAGAATAAGGATTTAATTGAGCTTGTTAGAAACATGCCCACTCTCACCACTCTTGTTCAACATAGTATTAGAAGTCCTAGCAACAGCAATCAGACAACAAAGAGAAATAAAAGGTATCCAAATTGGCAAGGGAGAAGTCAAACTCTCTCTCTTCGCAGATGACATGATTCTTTATATAGAAAACCTGAAAGACTCCACCCCCCAAACTACTAGAACTCATACAGCAATTCAGTAATGTAGCAGGATACAAAGTCAATGTACAGAAATCAGTGGCTTTCTTATACACTAACAATGAAAATACAGAAAGGCAAATTAGAGAATCGATTCCATTTACTATAGCACCAAGAACCATAAGATACCTCGGAATAAACCTAACCAAAGAGGTTAAAGATCTGTACTCGAGGAACTACAGAACACTCCTAAAAGAAGTTGAAGAAGACACAAAAAGATGGAAGACCATTCCATGCTCTTGGATCGGAAGAATAAACATCGTTAAAATGCCTATACTGCCCAGAGCAATCTATACTTTCAATGCCATTCCGATAAAAATTCCACCGGTATTTTTCAAAGAGTTGGAGCAAATAATCCTAAAATTTGTATGGAATCAGAAGAGACCCCAAATTGCTAAGGAAATGTTGAAAAACAAAAATAAAACTGGCGGCATCACATTACCTGATTTCAAGCTTTACTACAAAGCTGTGATCACCAAGACAGCATGTCACTGGCATAAAAACAGACACATGGACCAGTGGAACAGAGTAGAGAGCCCAGATATGGACCCTCAACTCTATGGTCAAATAATCTTCGACAAAACAGGAAAAAATACCCAGTGGAAAAAAGACAGTCTCTTCAATAAATGGTGCTGGGAAAACTGGACAGCTATATGTAGAATAATGAAACTCGACCATTCTCTTACACTGTACACAAAGATAAACTCAAAATGGATAAAAGACCTCAACGTGAGACAGGAATCCATCAGAATCCTAGAGGAGAACATAGGCAGTAACCTCTTCGGTATCAGCCACAGCAACTTCTTTCAAGAAATGTCTCCAAAGGTGAAGGAAACAGAGGTGAAAATGAACTTTTGGGACTTCATCAAGATCAAAAGCTTCTGCACAGCAAAAGAAACATTCAACAAAACAAAGAGGCAACCCATGGAATGGGAGAAGATATTTGCAAATGACAGTACAGACAAAAGGTTGATATCCCGGATCTATAAAGAACTCCTCAAACTCAACACACACAAAACAGACAATCATATTAAAAAATGGGCAGAAGATGTGAACAGACACTTCTCCCATGAAGACATACAAATGGCTATCAGACACATGAAAAAATGTTCATCATCACTAGCCATCAGGGAGATTCAAATTAAAACCACATTCAGATACCACCTTACACCAGTTAGAATGGCCAAAATTAGCAAGACAGGAAATAACGTGTATTGGAGAGGATGTGGAGAAAGGGGAACCCTCTTCCACTGTTGGTGGGAATGCAAACTGGTGCAGCCACTTTGGAGAATAGTGTGGAGATTCCTCAAGAAGTTAAAAATAGAGCTTCCCTATGACCCGGCAATTGCATTACTGGGTATTTACCCCAAAGATACAGATGTACTGAAAAGAAGGGCCATCTGTACCCCAATGTTTATAGCAGCAATGGCCACGGTCACCAAACTGTGGAAAGAACCAAGATGCCCTTCAACGGATGAATGGATAAGGAAGATGTGGTCCATATACACTATGGAGTATTATGCCTCCATTAGAAAGGACAAATACCCAACTTTTGTAGCAACATGGACAGGACTGGAAGAGATTATGCTGAGTGAAATAAGTCAAGCAGAGAGAGTCAATTATCATATGGTTTCACTTATTTGTGGAGCATAACAAATAATATAGAGGACAAGGGTAGATGGAGAGGAGAAAGGAGTTGAGGGAAATTGGAATGGGAGGTGAACCATGAGAGACTATGGACTCTGAAAAACAACCTGAGGGTTTTGAAGGGGCGGGGGGTGGGAGGTTGGGGGAACCAGGTGGTGGGTATTAGGGAGGGCACAGATTGCATGGAGCACTGGGTGTGGTGAAAAAACAATGAATAGTGTTTTATAGTGTTACGCTGAAAATAAATAAAAAATTAAAAACAAACAAACAAACAAAAAAAATAATGTGAAATCAGAGAAGGAGAGAAACCATAAGAGACTCTTAACTCTAGGAAACAAACTAAGGGTTGATGGAGGGGAGGTGGGTGAGGGGATGGGGTTACTGTGTGATTGGCATTAAGGAGGACATGTGATGTAATGAGCACTGGGTGTTATATACAACTGATGAATCACTGAACTCTAGCTCTGAAACTAATAATATAGTATATGTTAATTAATTGAATTTTAAGAAAATAAGTTTAAAATATCAAATGTTATCTATTAGATAATCATGTTTTTAGGACTAGCAGAGGATACTCAATATATTGTGAAATGAAGAGTAAATGAAGTACAAAGGTAAATATTAGGGATTTTTTAGTTATCAATATACAATTATTATGACTTGGAAGAAACAAAAATTAATAAAAAAGGAAAAATCACTTTTATTCTTACTATTCAGAGGTGACCATTGTTAACATGATACTTACCCTTTTAGATGCATAGAACTATATTATTAAAACTTTCCTGTATCATTAAATGTCCTTCTAAAATATGAGAATTTTAGTTTTCATTGTATTTGCCTTCTAATTCCAAGGTTTCCTTGGCTCAGTGGTCCATGGGTAATAATGGGTTCACCTTAAACATTGTAACTTAAATTTTATTGGTTACTTTCTTTGCACATTTAATGTAGAAATTCAAATATACACAAAATATTTCCTACTTCTCTGGGAATTGTTTCATTCATAACTATGAATATTGTTTTATATAAACCATTGTGTACAAATTTATATGCTTAGAATTAATTCATAGGAGCTCTTTTCTGTACTAGTTTGTCAAACAGTATGAATATGTTTAATGATTTTGATATACATTGTCTAATTGTCCCATAGACTTGATTTTATAAAGCTTTATTTTGTGATAAGATTTTCTAAAATCTGCTAGAATAAACTCTTCCACACATCTGAAATCATTTTTGCATCAATTTAAGTAAACCGGTTCTCTAAATACTATACTATATTTCTTGAGAAATCTAAATTTACTGTGACAAATTGTATACCCACATGTACTCTTTTGTCAAGTAAAAAAGACAAACTTTCAATTGTTACATGATAATCTCTCTTATCAGGTTACTGTACAATTTCAACATTTTTAATGATGATTTTATAATCTGTTTAAAGAAACTTTGCATTCATCATTAAAGATACCCCTTATGGTATTGCAGATACTGAAGGAAAGTTATTGAAGTCTCTGAAAGTATGGAGATGACTATTTACTACCTCTTCATGATTGCACTTCTCTGGGTGTAAGCTCCTAGGAAAAGCTTTTATTCTGATTTTAATCTTCAATTTTCAAGGTGACGTTCATTCAATTTATGCTGCTGCACACTCAAAAGTCTATATATCATGAATCTCTGATCTTAGGCAATAATTATGCTATACTCCCCAGAGTTTTATGTCTTTCATTTGGCTGCTTGTTTAAACTGGCAAGTCTGTTTTTCATTCTTGGATTTTCTTGTCTATTTTATAAATATAAAATTGCAGGAAATTAAAGAGTCAGTGTGCATAGTATTCCAATGATAAGTGTAAAATTTGAAGGGAAGATATACAGGTTATGACTGTAAAACTGAACATAACCAGATTGATTTGAATTATAGTTTGTTTCAATATGGTTGAGAGGAAATTACCAGTCTCTGAGTAGTTCATTGGTTGGAATACCATACCAAATGTTCCTAATGTTAGCAAAGTTTTTTTATTTAATCTATTTAAGATCTAATCACTTATGTGTTACTAGAAATTGTTCTAGAATTTGGAGTTTTGTTTCATTTTGTTTTGTTTTGTCTTTTTGGAAAGAGAGAGAAGGGAGTAGGTGTAGAGGGAGAGGCAGAGAGAGAAAATCTTAAGCAGTCTCCACACGCAGCACAGAGCCCCACATGGTACTCAATCTCATGACTGACCCTGAGATTATGACTTGAGCCAAAATCAAGAGTTATACACTTACCTGATGGACCCACACATATGCTCCCTTGTGTCTGGACTTTTGAAGACATTACATAGTCTCTGTTCTGAAGATGCACACCTTTTCACAGATATATCTAATGTGTGACCCTTTATATAAGTTGAAACATCAGCTATGTTAATATAGTTAATAAATTAAGTATTATGCACACTTAGTTACTTGCATTTTCCCCTAATCTCTTCAACCTCTGGACAGAAGAAACATTGATAATCAGATTTCACTCACTCTTGCTTTCCTTTATGTCAGTCATTTACATTGTTTTCTCTGAGTGAGGAAAAAATTATTTTAGGTGTTATCATTGCTTCAGTACTATCCCAGATTTTTGCTGTATGCTAGGCTATTTCGTTGGGTACTTATATTCTAGCAAAATTGAATCACTGAAGGTGCCACAGTATGATGTAAAAATCTTTCTTTTTTATGTTATATTCCACTCTGCAATAGAATAACATGCAGATTAACATTACAAAATTCTGAATGTGGGAAATGATTGTTCTTTTCCTCTAAGATCAGTAGGAGGTAGTGACTTATATATACAATTATGTATATAAGCTAAAGTATCCCCTCAAGTTGACTGTTACAAGTTTTAGACTGGAGAAGGGGAAGGAAATTGTGGCTCATTTTAGTTTTTACATGAAGTTGTATTTTTTTTTTAAATTTTTATTTATTCATTTGACAGACAGAGACCACAAGTAGGCAGAGAGGCAGGCAGAGAGAGAGGGAAGCAGGCTCCCCGCTGAGCAGAGAGCCCGACACGGGGCTCGATCCCAGGACTCTGGGATCACGACCTGAGCCGAAGGCAGAGGTTTAACCCACTGAGCCACCCAGGCGCCCCTACATGAAGTTGTATTTTCCTGCTTGAACTTTTCAGTTACAAAATGCCTTTAAAAAAAAAAAAGTTGTTTTTTTTTTTCATCAAATGGTTTAGAACTTAGAAGGATAGGACAACTGATATTTTTGGAGTATTCCCAAAGATTCCAAAATCTATGGGATGGTGTGATGTTCATGTCTTTAACAGTATTAATTCTTTAAATCCATGGGCATGGTATATCTTTCTATTTGTTTGTGTTGTATTCAGTTATTTCATCAATATTTTATAGTTTTCAGAATGTCTTTTACCTCCTTGGTTAAATTTCATTTAGCTCTTTTTCTGTTATTTTGTCTTATTCTTTCATTTAAGACATACTTCTCTGTTTCCTCATTTTGCCTAACTCTCTGCGGCTTTTTTTCAATATGTGTTAGGTAGGTCAGCTATGCCTCCTGGGCTTGTAAGTAGTAGCCTGTGTAGAAAAAGTCCTGTGATGAACTGTAGTGCAATTCTCCCTGGTTACCAGGGCCAAGCACTCCAGAGGTGTCTCCTGATGAGTGTGTGCACACTTGTGATTGTGTTGTGATTTCTGTTTATATGCTTGTGGGTAGGGCAGGCTGCCCAGCTGGCTACAATGACCTGCTTTGCCTACTTTGGGTGCACTGGGCAGGGTTTGCTCTTCACTCTGTTGATGGTCCTAGGTACAGCTCCAATGGGTTTGCTGCTGGGTGGGGCTGGCACTCAGACTAGCTATCTTCAATTAACTCATCACAGCTCCAGACACACCAAAAGACAGGACTTGAGAGGCTGGGTCACAGGAACTATAGACTTACTGGTGTATGGGATTATCTCCCCACCTCCTCAGGGGAGGAGTAACTTTGGAATAGTTCTAGTCCTAGTCAGGGCTGCCTGCCAGGTGTGGTAGGGAAGGAACTGCTTTGGAAGGATTTCTGCCAATTAAGGCAGGCTGTGTGGGACAGGTGAGGAGAGGAATGCCTGGGTGTGACACATGGTGTTAACAAGGTAGGTGGAGAGTATTAGAATTGGCTTCCACAAACATCCAGCTCTCTGGACTTGGGGAGGGCAAGAAAAGTGAAGAAAAATACCTACTAGCACTTGTGTTTCCAAAGAAATCTGTGGATCCCTGCCCCTCTAGCACATGTTCTCAGATCAGTCAATAAATCTCATGTATACCCCAGGTGCTTTTCAAACTGCTGCTTCTGTGTGTCTCAAGCTGAGTTACTTAGTTTTCTGGCTCTTTCAAGTTGGGTAATTGGCCTCCTATCTCCCTCCCAGCTCTCCCAGAGTTAAGCTCTGATGATTTTTAAGCTCTTGGAGTTAAGCCCCACTGACTCTTTAAGCTCTTGGAATTAAAATAAGAAAATGATGAAATATTGCCATTTGCAATGATGTGGATGGAGCTAGAGAGTATTATGCAAAGGGAAATAAGTCAGGGAAAGACAAATACCATATGATTTCACTCATATATGGAATTTAAGAAAGAAAACAGTGAGCAAAGGGAATAAAGAATAGAGAGAGAGAGGGAGATAGACCAAGAAATATACTCAATAGAGAATGAATTGATGCTTACCAGAGGGGAAGGGGGTGAAAGAATGGGTTATATAGGTGATGGGGATTAAAGAGTACACTTTGTGATGAGCCCTGGGTGATGTATGGAAGTGCTGAATCATATTGTACATCTAAAACTAATATTACACTATATGCTAACTAACTAGAATTTAAATAAAAACTTAAAATGTATGTCAAGTATTATATAAAATACTTTGTATTTTGGAGAGATAACATCTGCCTGCTTTAATTAAGAAAATATATTTTTTCAGTACTTTTGAATTATATTTATTTAACACCATAAATTATTTGTTATTTTCACTCTATTAATTTGAAAAAGTTTAAAATGGCCTTAACTTGGGGCACCTGGGTGGCTCAGTGGGTTAGGCCTCTGCTTTCAGCTGGGTCATGATCTCAGGGTCCTGAGATCGAGCCCCACATTGGGCTCTCTGCTCGGCAGGGAGCCTGCTTCCTCTGCTCTCTCTGCCTGCCTCTCTGCCTACTTGTGATCTCTCTCTCTCTCTCTCTCTCTCTGTCAAATGAATAAATAAAATCTTTTAAAAAATGGCCCTTGTCTGTTTTGTGTGCGTTGAGTTTGAGGAGTTCTTTATAGATCCTGGATATCAACCTTTTGTCTGTACTGTCATTTGCAAATATCTTCTCCCATTCCATGGGTTGCCTCTTTGTTTTGTTGACTGTTTCCTTTGCTATGCAGAAGCTTTTGATCTTGATGAAGTCCCAAAAGTTCATTTTCGCTTTTGTTTCCTTTGCCTTTGAAGACATTTCTTGAAAGAAGTTGCTGTGGCTGATATCGAAGAGGTTACTGCCTATGTTCTCTAGGATTCTGATGGATTCCTGTCTCACTTTGAGGTCTTTTATCCATTTCGAGTTTATCTTTGTGTATGGTGTAAGAGAATGGTCGAGTTTCATTCTTCTATATATAGCTGTCCAGTTTTCCCAGCACCATTTATTGAAGAGACTGTCTTTTTGCCACTGGATATTTTTTCCTGATTTGTCGAAGATTATTTGACCATAGAGTTGAGGGTCCATATCTGGGCTCTCTACTCTGTTCCACTGGTCCATGTGTCTGTTTTTATGCCAGTACCATGCTGTCTTGGTGATCACAGCTTTGTAGTAAAGCTTGAAATCAGGTAATGTGATGCAGCCAGTTTTATTTTTGTTTTTCAACATTTCCTTGGCAATTCGGGGTCTCTTCTGATGCCATACAAATTTTAGGATTATTTGCTCCAACTCTTTGAAAAATACCGGTGGACTTTTGATCGGAATGGCATTAAAAGTATAGATTGCTCTGGGCAGTATAGACATTTTAACAATGTTTATTCTTCCGATCCAAGAGCATGGAATGGTCTTCCATCTTTTTGTGTCTTCTTCAATTTCTTTCATGAGTGTTCTGTAGTTCCTTGAGTACAGATCCTTTACCTCTTTGGTTAGGTTTATTCCCAGGTGTCTTGTGGTTCTTGGTACTATGGTGAATGGAATCGATTCTCTAATTTGCCTTTCTGTATTTTCATTGTTAGTGTATAAGAAAGCCACTGATTTCTGTACATTGACTTTGTATCCTGCCACATTACTGAATTGCTGTATGAGTTCTAGTAGTTTGAGGGTGGAGTCTTTTGGGTTTTCCCTATAAAGAATCATGTCATCTGCGAAGAGAGAGAGTTTGACTTCTCCCTTGACAATTTGGATACCTTTTATTTCTCTTTGTTGTCTGATTGCTGTTGCTAGGACTTCTAATACTATGATGAACAAGAGTGGTGAGAGTGGGAATCCTTATCGTGTTCCTTATCTCAGTGCAAAGGCTGCAAGCTTTTTCCCATTGAGGATGATATTTGCTGTGGGTTTTTCATAGATAGATTTTATGAAGTTCAGGAATGTTCCCTCTATCCCTATACTTTGAAGCGTTTTAATCAGTAACGGATGCTGGATGTGGTCCATATACACTATGGAGTATTATGGCTCCATCAGAAAGGATGAATACCCAAATTTTGTAGCAACATGGACGGGACTGGAAGAAATTATGCTGAGTGAAATAAGTGAAGCAGAGAGAGTCAATTATCATATGGCTTCACTTATTTGTGGAGCATAACAAATAACATGGAGGATATGGGGAGATGGAGAGGAGAAGGAAGTTGAGGGAAATTGGAAGGGGAGGTGAACCATGAGAGACTATGGACTCTGAAAAACAACCTGAGGGTTTTGAAGGGGAGGGGGGTGGAAGGTTGGGGGAACTAGGTGGTGGGTATTAGGGAGGGCAAGAATTGCATGGAGCACTGGGTGTGGTGCAAAAACAGTGAATACTGTTATGCTGAAAAGAAATAAGAAATTTAAAAAAATGGCCCTTATTTGACAAAGTATCTGAAAGACATTTCTTTAGAGTTGTTTTACAGATATGTTCTTTTTAACACAAGATAAAGTGAAAGCACTGTGTTTAAACTGTTCTTTTATCTAGGCTTTACTAACATAGACTTACTTCCTTCCAAGTTATTTGAATTTGAAAAAGTAGAATATATCTAATATGTCAGTAACAAATGCACCCAAGCTAATGGATCTTAGACAGTTTTTAGCTGTGAAGAAAGTAAATTTTAACCTGGGAAATAGATTGGAAATGTGAGAAACTCAAATGGCAGGAATCCAGTGACCTAGGCCACTTAAATCGGGTTAGAAATGGAATTTCAGACTACAAAATGCTTTAGGATTTGGAGGAACTAAGCAATCTCATGAATCTGGTTTGTTAGGAAAAAGTGTTAAACTTCCTGACTATGGATGAATAGCATTTCCTAAAGGAAATGATAATTAAGGCACAACAGGTTACATTTTTCTTTTTCAGAGGAATTGTAAAGAGCAAGATGAATTCAATGCAGTCTCTCAAAGAGCTGTTCAAAGATCTCCAGGTAAAGAAAAATCTGTTCTGGAAATGGGGAAAAAAAGAAAGTGGAATAAAAGAGTCTACTGTGTTGGTGAAGAATTTTAGGAAAGAGATAAAGGGATCAGGAAAGCGGAATGAATTTGTGCTCACAAAAGCAGTCATAGATTATAAAGGGGCATAGGTAATGGGAAGCCTTTATGATTATACCATAGAAAGATCAGAAACAAATGTATTGGCTAATAAATTGAAGAAGCTACAATTTAAAATGAATATTAAGTGTGTGTTTTCTCAAATCTGCATTTAACAATAACCATGCATTTCCTTTCTAAGTGCTATTTGGGCAAGTGAACAGCCAAGAGCTAGTAATTAAATGAAAAAAAAAAAAAGAAGTACATTAGGGAATAGGAAACTTCTAGGTTGGATTCACATGTCTTTTATGTAAGCTCTGCTTTTAGTTCTATAAAATAAACTCAGTCTGTTCCTAGGAAGCTAAGTGAAGTAGAAAAGTATCAGTGGAAATCAGGTAAGTGTGTTTAGAATCACAGTTAAATATAGTTGTGTTATAGTGTGTTTAGAATCACAGTTAAATATAGTTGTGTTATAGTACTAGAATTTTACAAATTTCTGAGAATTTAGTAGTCATATATAAGAAAATGTAAGAAAACCACTGAAAGTTATATTTGAAGAAAAAATAAAAACAAAGGGTCACCTGTTAAAAAAGAAAGTTATGTTTGAAAGTATATTCAGTGGCTGTTTTCCAAAAGGCTGTTAAGAAATAATTCTGGTAGAATAGACCCCATTACCTCCCCAAATTACAGTTTTCCAGGGAGAGTCAGTTGCATTTGATACAAATGCATCTCTCATATATTTTGGAATAGCACAAGGCATAATTATGAAAGGGATAAAAATTACTGTGTTTTTTATCTTCCCGATGCCTGTTCTTAGACTATTTCTAACCAAGCTTGCCATCCAAACTTTCCTAAACCAATTCCTTATTGAAATCTGATGTAGTCATTCCTTAACCTATTAGAGCCCTAATTTCAATTAGCAAACTAACAAATTAAACCACACTGCTGTGATCATGTGATGTCATGTACTTTTGGGTTATCTTTCCCATTGCAAATGGGTCTTGTGGAGACCCACAACCTCAATTTAATAACAAAAACATCATTATATTAATAATTTTAGGAAAATATGTCAAGGTATTACTTGGATTACAGATTACTTGGACAAGTGAAGTTTTCAAGCATGCTTGTAATCATACTATACAGACTCATATTTGCCTTTGAAACTAAAATTCATTGAGTATTTCATTACCTATCTACTAGGTGCTTTACATGAATTAACTAATTTAGTATTCACAAAATAACAAACAAAATAACTCTATGGATTGTTATGATTACACTCTGATTTACAGATGGAGAAGCAGAAAATCTAAGGTTAACTTGTCTCATGTCATACAACTAGTAAGTTGTTGAGCTGGATCATATTTACCTGTTTCTGGATCCAGAACCATAGTTCTTAGCCACTACCTATACTGGCTATATACTGCATTTTCTTTTCACAGAATGAGTTTTGCTTAGATGTATGTGTTACAGGGAGGTAGGGTAGATTAAAAAACTCCTGGAAGGTTTATTTTGAATGTCTATATGTTGGAACATCAGTTTCAAAATCATGGCTTCTTTGTGTTTACCTTATTGACTCCATCTCTTCGAGGAAGAAGAGTTAATTATCCAGTTGGCAAATTGAAGAGAAAGTCTGAGCATGTAGACCTCAGCTTTCTTTTCTCTTTAAGCTCGGTCTCTTTACAGAAGACATTCATTTTTCTCAGCTACTTTGTACTATAAGTCTTTCAAAGCCAGGCTATTCTCATACAAGGAGAAGCCAACAGTTTACTATGCACTATTACTAGGGTTCAGCATTAAGAATACCACTTTTGGGGGCACCTGGGTGGCTCAGTGGGTCAAGCCTCTGCCTTCGGCTCGAGTCATGATCTCAGGGTCCTGGGATCAAGCCCCATGTTGGGCTCTCTGCCCACCCTTAGACATCACAGAGAGTTAATTATACCTTCATTTCTAAATACTGTCTTTATTAACTAAACGACAGAGGAAAAATTTCAATTCAAGCAAATCATGCATTGGCAAGTTGTATAATTGAAATATATCCAGAAAAAATATTTTAGTTATGTTTGATGAATAGAAAAAAAATCAGATATAGTTTGTGGATGGTCCATGGAATGTTATATGTCTGTTTTCAGTGGGGCATCCTCCTGAGGAAGGGATTTTTAGAGTTCTTTTTGCCTATTATTTTAGCCTTTTTTACTTAAGATATGACACTATAAAAATGATATATGCATACATGGGGGTACCTGATAGTTCAGTTGGTTAAGCATCCAATGCTTGATTTCAGCTTGGGTCTTGATCTCAGAGTCATGAGCTTGGGCCCTGCTGGGAAAGGAGCCTACTTAAAAAAATAAAAAATAAATGATATATATATACCTAGAGTGAAGAGAACTGGATGAATGATAATCAAATCAGCCTGAGTGGAGGTGGAGGAAATGATTAAAGGGGGAAAAATGTCTTCTAAGGAAACTAAGAGCCAAGTGCTAGTGACTGAGTAGGTGAAGAATTTGAAGGAGGAATTTTATAACAAGAGCACCTCTGGGGTGAGCACATTTTGAAAATCTAGAGCCTTGGAGTCAGATTGCTGTGTGTAGAGTTCAGATTACAACAGCTGAAATCAACTGAGAAAAATAAAATTAAGCCTCCAGCGGTGTAAAGATTGTTTATGTACTATGTACATCTCCTGCTGAATCAGTGTTGCAGAAGAAGGAATAAATATCGATGACATGAGTTCACAAAATTTTGTTAAAGTTAGGGTTTTCCCCAGGAGAAAAAAAACAAAAATACAACTTTTTCTTTTGACTGGAAATTAAGTTGTAAATCAGATGTTAATAAACAGCTCTCAAGGGAACCTCTTGTGTTCTGAAATTTGCAATCATGCAATAGGTAGAACTGATTTTTTAATAGCAAGGCATCTTATAAATAGCAGCAGGATATATTTTCAACAGAAAAGTGTTATTTGTGTTGACTGTATCAAAAGGAAATGCAAAGTAAACTTTCTTGGTTTTCGGGTACTTTTGGATCATAAATAATTATACGTGCAGAAACTTCTCTGACACTTATATTTTATTTTCAAATTCTAGTATGTATCCAAAAAAGTGAACAAACTGTCAAATGAGTTGGTACTTTCTTCATAACTTCAATATGCTTAAATTTCTAGGATGTTTGATTTATTCTATCTTATAGATGCCTATATGCCTGTCTATAATACCTAAACAACAGAGTAAAAAATGAAATTCAAGCAAACCATATATTTGAAAAAAATGTTTAATTTAAATTACTTTAAAAATGTTAGTCATGTCTGATGAATGAAGGAAAATCTTGTAGTTTGTTGCTGGTATCTGGAATTTGGACCACATCATGTAGGTTTACTAAGCCTAAAGAAAACCTGAGCTACTCAGTGTGGAAATCCTCTTCATTGAGATGGGTCATTGGTGAAATCTCCAGGTCTTAGAGCTGGTTTTATTTGCACATGAGAATGTACTTAAAATCCTGCATTCTCTCTCCTTTTGGATTGGAATTTTAAGCCTTATTTCTTCTTTGCATTGGAAGATATATTTTTTTGGAAATACCAGATAGCAAAAAAGCAATTGAAAAACTATTTATTCTGGACAACAGATCTTTGTAGAGCTTGAGAGAGCAAATTATGCCTATATACAAGGATGCCCTACATAACAAATAACCTATAGATGAAAATATGTATTTGTAACCTATCAGATGTCATCAAAAAGTGTGATGATCTTGTGCATTAATATAAGTAATCCAATTCAGTGAAAATATCACATTGTACATTTGACATCGTATAGACAAAAAGGGTCTAATTATGTAAATTGAATTTTCAGCTTTTCAACTGGCTCATTTGATGTCTTCTACAAGCAGTCAAATTCAAAGCCTATACCGTTTTTAAGGCCTAGATTATGTTCTTTGCTAACATATTATTAAGTGCCCTGTATGTTCTAACTTTTCTCATACTTCGACTTTCTTATGTGCATGAATGTGTACACATACATGCACACATATATTCTCTCCAACTCTCCATTACAAGTTTTCTAACACATGGACTTAAATTTTTCTCTGATTGTCTAATGGAATGTCTTCCCAAGTGTGTTGCTAATGAGCTGCTGGAGGACAGTAGATTATTCTTTTACATATTTGAATGTAATTGTGTGGTTAGTATAGAGTTGGGCACAAAATAGTGCTACTCATTGAATGAATGAATGGATGGATGAATGAAATGACAAAAAATAGCTGCCTACCTGAGTAAATCAGTAGATATTCTTAGATGTACTAAAGTCATAGATAAAGTCTTAGATGTAGTAAAGTGCTTGCTTTGGGCGCCTGGGTGGTTCAGTCGGTTAAGCCACTGCCTTCAGCTCAGGTCATGATCCCAGAGTCCTGGGATCGAGTCCCGCATTGGGCTCTCTGCTCAGCAGGGAGCCTGCTTCTTCCCCCCCCCTCTCTCTCCCTGCCTCTCTGCCTACTTGTGATCTCTGTCTGTCAAATAAATAAATAAAATCTTTAAAAAAAAGAAAGAAAAGTGCTTGCTTCTGCCTGTGTTCTAAGTATGATCTTCATCTTCTTTAATAGAAATTCAGAGGGGTTTCAGGAAAAGTATACCAAAGTAGTGTGTTTAGGAATGATTATCTTTTCTTATAGTGGGGATTAATCTCAGAGGACATTTGTTAAATACTTATCAGTGTTGATTCATCCCCTTCTCACTCTGAGCCATGGCAAAGTACCTCTTCAGTGAAATAATTGTTTTGTTTGGGCATTCACTCCTGAACAATGCAGGGAGGCTCCAGGTGATATGCCTAATTGTCTTTTTCACTACCAAATTGCTGCACCCTTTTAAATGGTTTTATCTTCAAAGGAAGCACTTCAATCTGTTTCTCTAATTGACAGTGAATTCCATCTTCTAATTAAGGGATTTGTCAATGCAAGCAAAGGGTTCCTAGTGTGTATATTGGGGTGGGCAGAAATTCAATCTAAGTATGCATTACCTTTTATTTCTCCAGCACTGAGTCAAGCAGTTGTGGGGGTGATTTTTGTTTGTTTGTTTTTTTGGTCTGCCATTCATAGTTCATGTGTGAGAGAGATTTAGGTACTGAGAAGTGAAAGCCAGTTCATGTAGAATTAGTCCTCTTATAGCCACAGCAGGATGGAACTTGTTTCTGAAACCTGAAGAGGTGGGTCAGCCCTAGACACACAGCTCCAGTGAGGCCAGAACCAAGAAAATGTTGATATAGGTGCTAGAGAGTATTCACATGTATTATTTTCCATATTATCTATTATATCCAATCAAAAAGGTTTTATGTATCAAGAAAGAAATCTCTGTGACTTTGTGAAAATGATTTATGTACTTCAGAACATGTTTTGTTTTCTTGTCCTTTTCTTTATCCCCCCAGCCATACTCTCCTTTTAGCCATAGGTACTTTTTACCATGACCCCTCCATGAATTGAAATTAATATGTTAACTTTTCTTTATCTTTGCTTGGACTACCCTGCTAATAAGAAGCATTTAGTCCTCCTCCTCTCAGTCTTCCATTAAATCCTTTTAATACATAGCTTTAACAATAATAACACCAACAATAACAATAACAATGACAGTGATGAAAACCATGATGATTATTATGACTATAAATCCTGCAGTAGACTATGAACTCCATAAAGGGAAGAAATGGGTATGTCTTCTTCACTACCTTATACAACAAACTTAATAGAATCTCTAACTTGAAGAAAGTACTCAAAAAATAGATTGTTAAGTGAATAAATATTAATGCTAGCTGAGATCATTGAAAGGTTGCTAATTTAATCTTTACAACATTTTATTTATATTTTTTATTTAATTTCTTCTCAGTGTAACAGAATTCATTGTTTATGCACCACACCCAGTGCTCCATGCAATACGTGCCCTCCCTAATACCCCCCATCAGGCTCCCCCACCCCTTCAAAACCCTCAGATTGTTTTTCAGAGTCCATAGTCTCTCATGGTTCATCTCCCCCTCCAAAACATTTAATTTTTATAACAATCTTTGGAAATAGTTATTGGTTATACCTATTTTGAAGATAAAGACACTAAGCTTCAAAGTGAGGATAACCACAACTTCTTTTAAGGTGTAGTGAGAGCAGTGATTCTCAAAATTTATGTACAATTTGTATGTACATTATGTACAAAATGTAAAATTTATGTACAAAATTATGAACTACCTGTGGCATCTTGAAAAAAATGCAAATTCCTATTTGGTAGGTCTAGAGTGGGCCGACATTTCTGCATTTCTTACAAGCTCCTAGGGGATGCCTACATTGCTGGTTTGAGCAAACCAGTACTCTGAGTAGCAATATTCCTTTAGAATTACCTGCAGATGAGTATATAAAATTCAGATCCACTCAGATCTACTGAATAGTAATTCTGGAAGTGAGAATCACTGACTTACACTAAAAATGATCTGGTAGTTATTATAAAGATGAAATGAGCAAAGCATATATAGAGTGCTTTATAAACCACAAAATAATATAGGAATATTAGAATATCACTGTTATTTTTATAATTCTTATTACCATTATTATTGCTTATCAGTGATACAAATTTCATTTCTGTACCACTCCAAACATAAATGTTGCTTGAGAAGGCTGTTTTTACTAATATACATCCACAATACAATGTTCTAAATTAAATCACTGGGATATTCTTGTGACAATTTTGGCAGGGATACTGTAAAGAAAAAAGTGCATATGCTGACAACCTCTTGCTACATCTTACAATGGAAAAAATATGTATTTTTTAGTGTAACATACACTAATACCCAATAACCCTGAATAGTTATAATACCACTGATTTGTTATAAGTTAAAACTTAATTGATAAAAATATAATATAAGTAATAAAAATAATTCCATATATATGCCTGTTCTATGAAACAGAGTACTAGGAATGTATTTAATGCTAAAAAGCATCAAAGAAGCTACCTATAGTGGACTACTTTTGGGCTCACTTAAATGAATTCATAGAGCTTTTGGGTTCATTTAAATGAATACATAAATTTGACTGAAAGTCACTTTTGGTTTTTAACTTGGGAAAGAAATGAACAGGTGGCCCTCACATTTTCCATACATTTTTATATGTGTTAGAACTTAGATAATTATTCTAAAATATACATTTTTATGGTTGAATTCCAGACTGTTTCTGAATTTGACATTTATGTGTTTAATTATGCATCAACACCCTAAGATTAAGATTGTCTTTCAACTTTGTTTGGCAGAGAATATTGTTGATATAGATGTGGAAAAAACACTTGTTTTAGTTTTTTTTTTTTTTTTTTAACCCTATACAATTCCAGTTTTGGAAAATCTGACATAGTAGTAAAACAGAGCTTTGATCACCTTTCTCTCTTTCTCTCTTTTGTCAGTCTCAGTAGTGTTACCTGAAAAGAACAGTAGATAGATTTGATATAATTTAAAACACGTCTTTATAAAGTTATTTAAACATGTAAAATGAGAAAAGTTTTACATTTGTATTATGGTATGGTTGATAAAAGTATCTCATCTCCCATGCCAATTCCAATCAGTTTGTAGTGTCTTTTAGAGTACTGGGTTGGAAAGGATTGTGACTGCCAGGGACATAGGAGAAAAGAGTGGAAGCATACCTGCCAGATATTCTCCAGGTCATAGTTAGGAAAGACTGTCTTCAGGAGTGGAAAAAGCACAAGATTTTAAGTCAGAGATGCTTTTGTTCAAATACAAATTCTTGGTCATGTTATCTGAAACTTTTGAATCTCAATTTCTACATATGTTAAATGCAAATACAATGTCTCTATCGTACTTTTGTAGTGGGTATTAACTGAGATAATACAGAAAAAATAACTAGCAAAATAACTGAACTCTTCTATCCAGTGCCTTTTAGAAGTCAGCCCCATCTTGGAAGGGCAACTATTAGATCAAAGTGAGTAAATATGTGATTGAACACACTTGTTATCTCATTCTTAGAAGATTGTCATGTATTTTCATACCATTACCTGGCAAATCCTTAAAATACATGTATTTTAGGGGCACCTGGGTGGCTCAGTCATTAAGCATCTGCCTTCGGCTGAGGTCATGATCCTGGGGTCCTGGGATCGAACCCCACATTGGACTCCCTCCTCCACGGGAGGCCTGCTTCTCCCACTCCTACTCCCTCTGCTGTGTTCCCTCTCTCTCTGTGTCTCTGCCAAATATATAAATAAAATCTTTAAATATATATATATATATATATGTATTTTAATTGAGAGTGGCAGAAAAGTGGTCTAGAGTTCTTATTTTAAATGGTTGAGTAGAGAAGAGTGGAAAAAAGTAATACAGCGGTGAGCAGGTAACTTGAAAGCACTGTTTATTTAAAAGGCAAAGAAAAAAAAGTAGTGCTAGAGCAATAGTGCTTGACATAGGAGTAAGAATTTTGTATTTACTCACTAAATATAAAAAATAGCATCCTCAGACAATATACTACATAAACAACAAATCTAACCACAGAAATGCCAGGGATGTTCTGTGCTAGCCCCCTTTCAATAGCTTGTTTCTCTTTTAGTATTGTAGCAAGACTCCTTACCATTGTGGAAAAAAAAAATAGCAACATTTCTCTGACTGTAAAGTAATCTTTTTTCTCAATGTCTGGAAAAACTAGTATGGAAAATAAAGAAATCCCACAAGACCCCAAACTCTAAGCACCTGGGTGGCTCAGTCGGTTAAGCATCTGCTTTTCGGCTCAGGTCATGATCCCAGGATTCTGGGATTAAGCCCAGTGTTGGGCTCTGACCCCATTTCTCCCTCTCCATCTACTGCCCCCCCTTGTGCATGCTCTCTCTCTCTCTGTCAAATAAATAAATAAAATCTTTTTTAAAAAACCCAAACTCTGAACTTCCTTTAAAGTAGGGTTTCTTTATATTTAATCAACAAATTGGGTGACCATAAGTTGTTTTATTACAGCATGTATTTTGACCCTAGCACTTATCTTTTTCCAGTAGTTGTGTGCTGGTGAACATGCTTAACTTTCCTAGTAGCTTTAAACTTCTCAAGGAAAGGGGTAATATCTCATTGATTTTGTATCCCCTGAAGCACCCAGTACATAGTAGGTACTCAATGTAGTTTTGCTTAATTAAATGGTACATGGTCCTTGTCTTTGAGAGACTATAAGTGAAAGATTAATAAAAAAAAATTAAAACTGATTAATTTAACCACAGGATGTATTAAGAGCCAACTCAATATGATTTCACATGGGGACATAATACAAATTTAAGGAAGTTTTCTAGACTGAAGTATTTTCATTCGTTGTCAGTATGCCATTCCATTCAATCTATATGGAATTTTTAGCTATTTTACTTATCATGCCTTGTTTCAATTTCTACATGTCTATTACAGTTCACAGACTTAGAATTAATGGCTTGACTAAATAATAATAAGTCATTGTATTTTGTAAATTTACTTATTGTTATTTAACTGACTGTTGTGCCTTTTTCTTTTTTTTTAATTTCTTTTCAGCGTAACAGTATTCACTGTTTTTGCACCACACCCAGTGCTCCATGCAATAAGTGCCCTCCTTATTACCCACCACCTGGCTCCCCCAACCTCCCACCCCCTGCCCCTTCAAAACCCTCAGGTTGTTTTTCAGAGTCCATAGTCTCTCATGGTTCACCTCCCTTTCCAATTTCCCTCAACTCCCTTCTCCTCTCTATCTACCCATGTCCTCCATGTTATTTGTTATGCTCCACAAATAAGTGAAACCATATGATAATTGACTCTCTCTGCTTAACTTATTTCACTCAGCATAATCTCTTTCAGTCCTGTCCATGTTGCTACAAAAGTTGGGTATTTGTCCTTTCTAATGGAGGCATAATACTCCATGGTGTATATGGACGACATCTTCCTTATCCATTCGTCCGTTGAAAGGCATCTTGGTTCTTTCCACAGTTTGGCAACCGTGGCCATTGCTGCTATGAACATTGGGGTACAGATGGCTCTTCTTTTCACTACATCTGTATCTTTGGGGTAAATACCCAGTAGTGCAATTGCAGGGTCCTAGGGAAGCTCTATTTTTAATTTCTTGAGGAATCTCCACACTGTTCTCCAAAGTGGCTTCACCAACTTGCATTCCCACCAACAGTGGAAGAGGGTTCCCCTTTCTCCACATCCTCTCCAACACACGTTGTTTCCTGTCTTGCTAATTTTGGCCTTTCTAACTGATGTAAGGTGGTATCTCAATGTGGTTTTGATTTGAATCTCCCTGATGGCTAGTGATGATGAACATTTTTTCATGCATCTATTAGCCATTTGTATGTCTTCATGGGAGAAGTGTCTGTTCATATCTTCTGCCCATTTTTTGATATGATTATCTGTTTTGTGTGTGTTGAGTTTGAGAAATTCTTTATAGATCCTATATATCAACCTTTTGTCTGTACTGTCATTTGCAAATATTTTCTACCATTCCGTGGGTTGCCTCTTTGTTTTGTTGACTGTTTCCTTTGCTGTGCAGAAGCTTTTGATCTTGATGAAGTCCCAAAAGTTCATTTTCACTTTCGTTTCCTTCGCCTTTGGAGACATATCTTGAAAGAAGTTGCTGTGGTTGATATCGAAGAGGTTACTGCCTATGTTCTCCTCTAGGATTCTGATGGATTCCTGTCTCACGTTGAGGTCTTTTATGCATTTTGAGTTTATCTTTGTGTATGGTGTAAGAGAATGGTCGAGTTTCATTCTTCTACATATAGCTGTCCAATTTTCCCAGCACCATTTATTGAAGAGACTGTCTTTTTTCCAGTGTATATTTTTTCCTGCTTTGTCAAAGATTATTTGACCATAGAGTTGAGGGTCCATATCTGGGCTCTCTACTCTGTTCCACTGTTCTATGTGTCTGTTTTTATGCCAGTACCATGGAATCAGAATAGACCATGAATTGCTAAGGAAATGTTGAAAAACAAAAATAAAACTGGCGGCATCACCTTACCTGATTTCAAGCTTTACTACAAAGCTGTGATCACCAAGACAGCATGGTACTTGCACATTGAGGTATTTTATCCATTTCAAATTTATTTTTATCTATGGTATAAGAGAATGGTTGAATTTTATTCTTCTATACATAGCTGTCCAATTTTCCCAACACCATTTATTGAAGAGACTGTCTTTTTGCCACTGGATATTTTTTTCTGCTTTGTTAAAGATTATTTGACCATAGAGTTGTGGGTCCATATCTGGACTCTCTACTCTACTCTACTGGTCTATGTGTCTGTTTCTGTGCCAGTACCATGCTGTCTTGGTGATCACAACTTTGTAGTAAAGCTTGAAATCAGGTAATGTGATGCTCCCAGGTTTGTTTCACTTTTTCAACATTTCCTTGGCAATTCAGGGTGTTTTCTGGTTCATTACAAATTTTAGGATTGTTTGTTCCAGATCTTTGAAAAATGCTGGTGGAATTTTGATATGGGTGGCATTGAAAGTATAGATTGCTCTGGGCAGTATAGACATTTTTTAACAATGTTTCTTCTTCCAATCCATGAGCATGAAATGCTTTCCCATCTTTTTGTGTCTTCTTCAATTTCTTTCATGAGTGTTCTGTAGTTCCTTGAGTACAGATCCTTTACCTCTTTGGCTAGGTTTATTCCAAGGTATCTTGTGGTTTTGGTGCTATAGAAAATGGAATTGATTCTCTATTTTCCCTTTCTATATTTTCATTGTTAGTGTATAAGAAAGTGACTGATTTCTGTGCATTGATTTTGTATCCTGCCACATTACATATTTACAATGGAATATTATGCAGGCATCAGATAGGATGAATACCCAACTTTCATATCAACAGGGACAGGACTGGAGAAGATGATGCCGAGTGAAATAAGTCAAGCAGAGAGAGTCAATTGTCATATGGTGTCACTTATTTGTGGGGCATAAGAAATAACATGAAGGACATTAGGAGAAGGAAAGGAAAAGTGAAGGGTGGGGAAAAGAGGGAGAGATGAACCGTGAGAGATTTTGGACTCTGAGAAACAAACTGAGAGTTTTGGAGGGGTGCGGGTTGGGTAAGCCTGGTGGTGGGTATTATGGAGGGCATGTATTTCATGGAGCACTGGGTGTGGTGAATAAACAATGAATGATGGAACACTGAAAAGAAATAAAATAAAATAAAATGGAAAAAAAAATTCTTCATAAAGATTTGATATCTCTCACATTACCACTCGAGAAAGTACATTACTAAAGAATAATCATGATGACTATGTTAGCACTCTATAGCTGCTTTTTACAAAAGCTATAATGTATATCCCTACCCCCTTGCCTTTAAATCTAAATTTTCACTGTTTGACTAGAACTCTCACTGCCTGAAACGAATCAGAAATTTCTCTGAATCTTAGTCCATATCTACTTTATGTGCCCCCCCTTTATTCTTATCTTTATCCAAAATATTGGTTTAGATACAGGTGCAGTGACTGCATGTACTCAACCAAAAGAGGTTTAATTCTTCAAGGTAACTGTTCTCTGATGAATACTATTCAGGCAAAATATCCACTCTTTTTTTTTAAAGATTTATTTATTTATTGGAGAGAGAAAGAGAGAGAGAGAATGAACAAGCAGTGAGGAGGGGCAGAGGGAGAGGGAAAAGCAGACTCCCTACTGAGCAGGTGGCCCAACGTGGGGCTCAATTCCAGGACCTTTGGATCATGACCCAAGCTGAAGGCAGATGCTTAACCCTCTGAGCCACCCAGGTGCCCCAAAATATCCACTCTTTGAACAGAAGCAACTGAAGACCATAGACAACCTCATTAAAAGTAAAGTTTGACTTTGCTTGTATTTTGCTCTCTTAAACTTTATTATCTACAATATTTGTCATACACCAAAATAGTTTTTCAAATAACCAAACTGTTTGGAATTTTTGCCCAAGGTTTTTTTTTGGAAAAGCTCCAGTTCTCTCACCCTACTCCAAATGGTCAGAACCCAAACAGAATACTTCAGAGTGTCTATATACTATTGTATGGTAGGAGAATGAGGTGACTCAGATCTGCTTTCCAATTCTATCTCAGCCTCAGTTATCTCACTGTTAATATTGGGATAATACATATTTCATAGGACTGTTGTAAGGATAATTTCTATAAAGCATATAGTATATAATAGGTATTCAATAAAGACCAGTTTCTTTACCACGTATACCTATTTTTATTCCTGTGTCAAGGTTAAACACTAAATAATATCAATACAAAGGAAATTCAGGATTAAGATCCCATTTGCATGCTTACTGTCCAACATTTGTTTTAAGTAAAATCTGTCTCCATCAAAATTATCAGAGTCCACATCAAATGAGAACAATATTTGAATTTTGCTCATATTTTAACTCTATATGAATATTAAAAAATAAAAAAATTAAAAAAGAATGAACTAAATTAAACTAAACTAAACTAAAACTTAAAAAAAAATTAAAAAATAGAAAAACACGGGTATATGTATCAAAAAGTTCAGGTTAAAAGGTTATTATGGAATTTGATGTACTGGACATCTCACTGTGATGGTAAATAGGTTAAAAAAATTATCTATATAAAAAAAAAAGAACCAGAATAGTGGGAACAAATTAAAAATAAAAGTTGTATCTATGAAGTAGTGGTGGTTGTTCTCTTGTCGTCTTTTATTTTTCTTTTTTTTTTTTTCCTGGTTGGCTTTCTGGGGGAGGGGGCTGCCACATGGGTTTTCAGGCAATGTTCCTTAGTTAAGTCCTCCTGCCCCCCTCAAGGGGGTGGGCTCTGGGGAAACCAGTTTTTCAGGCTTTTGTTCTCTGGAGGTTTTTATGTTTGTTTGTTCATTTTTTGTTTGTTTGTGTGTTTGTTTTTCTCTCGTCTTGACAGCTTTTGATGATTTTTGGAGGTTTAGAGGAAAGCAAACTGCACCCAGAACTCCCTCTCAGAGAGAAGACTTAGTCTGTTCCCCTCTGGGTGCTGCAGAGCACATAAGTTCCCTCTCTGTTGCTGGCAGAGCACGTTCTGAGTTGCGGTCCCTGGGGACACAGGAACTCCTGCTTGTACCCAAAACCATGACAGTGGCGGCTGTCTGGGCAGCTCCAGACTGCCAGAGAGGTTCCAAGCAGTGATCGCCCACTGAGATTTTCCCGCTGGCCCCAGGCTGGGAGTGCCTGGTCTTTCCGGGTCCGAGAGCGCTGGGCTGGCACCTGCATGCACCTCTCTCAGGGGAGGGTGTGGGGCGTGATTCAGGTCCTGATAGCATGGCAGGATGCTCGCGTGGGGACTACAAAAATGCTGTGCTTCTGCTGGCTGGCGAGGCTCCCAGCCCCTCACAGGAGCCAGACCCCACATGCTCTCAGACATGCTGGTGGCTCAGGGACCAAGACCTGGTTTCTCTGTTGCACTCTCTCTGGCTCAGAACCAGGGGTGGCTGTCCTGGGTCTGGGGACTTAAGCCCCTGTCCCTAACCACCCTAATTCCCACAATTTCCCCCCATGATCCTTTGCTCTTTTTGAGAGCTTTCTCCCCAGATTCCAAGTTAATGCTGGTCCCCAGACACAGGGCACTCCCGTATTGGAGTATTACTTTCCAATGGCTCGCCTCTGGTGGCTCTCTCCCCCTTTTGTTTATCTTCCAATATCAGTCCGACATTCCCACTCTGCTTTACCTGCCCACTGGCGTCTTCTGCCCCTGTAGAGATCCAGACGTGTATAATTCTGATCTCAGGCTGATTTCATGGGTGATCGGAGTTCTTTGGTAGGTAATCAGCTCACTTTAGGGTACAGGTTGAAATGGCACCTCCTCCTACTTCCCTACCATCTTGTCTCCCCCCCACTATGCCTTTTTTCAAATTTGATTTCTCACATCACTCAAAATTCATAAATTAGGATCTGTGAAGTGAAGTTTATATTTATGATTGCTGAATAAATTGTACTCCCAGAAATTTTCTCATATTTGAGACTTTTGTTATGGGTTCTTAAGAACTATGGGGGCTATTTAAACATTAGTTTGGTCTGTGTACTACATGTTAGATGCCAATGGCACTTTTTAAGTAGCTACTTACTATTTCTTCTTTAGTTAAAACTAGCAGTGTTCTGCATTTTTTATTAATGTATTCACAGTCATTTCATGTTTCTCTGCTCTCCAAACCTGGATATTAGCCAAGCTCAAATAGCCCTGTTTGTCTTTGGGTAAACATAAAGCAAGCCTATGCATTCCTTAATACTGAACAGTCTTTCCTGAGAGACTCTTGGAATTGCACCATATAGAGTTAAGAGTGTCTGACCTGAATAGATATAAATGTCAAGTCTACTTCACATTCACCTCAAGTCAAAAGAGTAATAAAAGGTGATCTCATTTATAGATTTTTAAAAATGAATTTGCTACTGTGTATGGCTATAATTATGTACATGTATTGTGTACCTTTGGTTTGACAGTTGTAGCATCCCAATTTCAATGTCTGAGGGGAGTCCTCAAACTTTAAATTTTCTATTTCTCTGCATCTTAGAGGTTCCTTATGATAAATCACTACTTAATTAATGCTGGCCTTCTGTGGGTGCTAGAGCCATCAAACCAAATATTTTGGTACAAAATTATTTTTCAAATGTATATAACAATAATAAAAACAAAAAGTTTTCAGAGGTAAACATTTGTGGTGATAAATCTTATTGCACTATGAATATATATATATATATATGTATACATACACATACACATACATACAGATGGACATGTAATATATTTTTTTAAGATTTTATTATTTATTTGACTGACAGATCACAAGTAGGCAGAGAGGCAGGCAGAGAGAGAGGGAGGAAGCAGGCTCCCCACTGAGTAGAGAGCCCGATATGGGGCCCAATCCCAGGACCCTGAGACCATGACCTGAGCTGAAGGCAGAGGCTTTAACCTGCTGAGCCACCCAGATGCCCTGACAGACATGTAATATTAACATGATTGAAAGGTCTAGATTTGCTCAGTTTAGTTTTATTTTAAAAAATTGGTTAGTACTGGGCACCAGTTGGTTAAACATCTGCCTTGGGCTCAGGTCATGATCTCAGGGTCCTGGGATCCAGCCCCATGTTGGGCTCTCTGCTCAGTGGGGAGCCTACTTCTCCCTCTCTCTCTGCCTGCTGCTTCCCCTGCCTGTGCTCTCTCTCTCTCTGTGTCAAATAAATAAATAAAAGCTTAAAAAATAAAAATAAAAAAGTAAAAATTGGTTAGTAAAATCATGTTAAAATATTATCTAGTCTTTAGTCTTATAAAACATAAATTCTTTATCTAATCTTATAAAGTCTTTATAAGATAGTCTTTATGGTCTTTAAAGTATAAATTCTTAATTTTTCATTTTAGACTATTTTAGAGTTATGCTGTGCACAACTAAAAGTTGTAACAGTTTTGAAGAATCTGGTATTACTTTAATCAATTGGAAAATTCTCAGAAAAATATTTATTTTTCTACTATTTATTTATATTTATATATTTATTTATATTTATATTTATATATATTTATACTTATATAAATATATAAATATATTTAAATGTATAAACATATTTATATATTTTATTATATACTTTATTTATATATTTATATTTATATATTTATATATTTATTTATATTTATTATATTTTTACTATTTATCTACTGCCTTGATAGGTACATTAAAAATGGGTAGATAAAATTACATTTCAAAAAACTCATGGTTTGCTTTTTGTTTGTTTGGAGAAAAAGAGGTTGTAGAAAAACAAACATGTCTTGATTTCTATGTTGCTTTTTTTTTGTTGTTGTTCTGTCTCTAATTTGAGTTTGATTCTTTGTTTTTGGAATTTCTCAACTTCACCACTGGTTTCCATTATATCCAATCTCAAAACTTCACAGGCTCTGAAATTATCTCTCCCATGGGGAGGAAAAGTAGGAAAACCAATGATATCAATATCATTAGTTAACTTGCCGCTGAGCCAACTTGCTGGTGGTCCAACTTTGATCTGAAGTTCTGTTCCAATAATTTGGCTTTTGTTTTCTTTCTGGTGGCTGAAACACTACCTTCTTGTTTAGTTCCAGAAATTGGATATCTGTTTTGTTCCTCCATGACAGGATTCTAGCCTTGATATCAATGTTTTCCTTTGAGTTCTATTTTGCTTCTTAGTCTTTCCAATTTTATATAAATTTTTACCCCCATAGAATAGTCTTAATACTTGGGTGGCCACTTCCTGTTGTTGGATTTCCAGGACAAGTCCCACCATACCTGGATCCAGGCATGAGCTGAAAAATATTTAACATTTGACTCTGGAAAAGTAAAAGGCCCTGAATTGTTTTTCTTCTAAATTCCCTTGGACCTTTCAAATAAAAATTCCCTGTTTACCTATTCGACTGGACTTTCTTAATTTGCTGTAGTTCATTACCTTCTGTGTTGTAGTGACTTGGTTTAGTGGCTAGTCACTAATTTTCAGTCATTCTGGGTCAGGATCATCTCTCCAGAAATTGACACTAAGTCTGGGTTTGAACTTGCATTTCCATTGTATTTAGTAATAGATAATAACTATGTATACATTTAATAGGATCTAATAACATAAATATAAAATATTACCAATTAAAATAACGTTTAAACAAACAGTTTGCATTAATCTTCTTAACCTAATTTAAAGAATGTTTAAGCATAATTTATGAGCAATTTATTAATGATTAAGTCTTTAGGATTTCATCCCATAGAAAAGATAAAAGCCTATTTTAAAAACAATTTTGGTTACTACTTCAAATGTATTTTTTCACAATTTCTTTATATATCAGCTGAAATGCTACAATGTCTTTTTGTTGTTGTTTTTGTGTTATGTTAGTCACCATACAGTACAGCATTAGTTTTTGATGTAGTGTGCCATGATTCATTGTTTGTGTATAACACCCAGTGCTCCTTGAAATGCTACAATGTCTTAAAATTTCTTTCTATAGAAAGGGGATAATACTATTAAGATTTTAATATCACATAATACATGCAACATGCATAAAACCTGGCACATAGTAAGCACTCAATAAATGTTCACTAACATAGTACTTATTATAAATAGAAATATAGGAATCAGAATGGTGATTACTATTTTCTTTTATATGCATATATTATTATTATTATTAAACTATTAATCACAAGAGTAGATATAATATGTCTACTATATATATTTTTTCTTTCCAAAATTTTATTTGAATTCCAGTTAGTTAACAAACAGTGTAATAATAGTTTCAGGTGTAGAATTTAGTGATTCAACACTTAATATACAACGCCCAGTGTTCATGACAAGTGCCTTCCTTAATCTTCATCACCTATTTAACCCATTCCCCCTCACTTACCCTCAGATGACTATCAGTTTGTTTTCTATAGTTAACAGTCTTCTGGCTTTTCTCTCTCTTTTCCCCCTATGATCATTTTTTAAAAATTCCTCATGTGAGTGAAGTCATAAGGTATTTGTCTTTCTCTGACTTATTTTGATTAGCATGATACTATTTAGCTCTATCCATATCCTTGCAAGTGGGAAGATTTCATTCTTTTTATGGCTGAGTAATATTCCATTAAATATATCTCCCCATCTTCTTCATCTGTTCATCAGTCCATAGACATTGGGGCTCTTTCATAACTTGGCTTTTGTTGATAATGCTGTTACAAACATTAGAGTCTGTGTATATCTTCAAATTAGTACATTGTATCATTGAGAAGGTACCTAGTAGTGCAGTTGCTGCATCATAGGATACTTCTATTTTTTAACGTTTTGAGGAGTCTTAATACTGTTTTCCAGAGTGGTTGCACTAGTTTCATTCCCATCAACAGTGCAAGAGGTTTCCCTTTCTCCACATTCTTGCCAACACTTGCTATTTCCTGTGTTGTTAATTTTAACCATTCTGACTGGTGTGTGGTAATATCTCATTGTAGTTTTGATTTGTATTTCCCGGATGATAAGTGATGTTGACCATCTTCCATGGGTCTGTTGGCCATCTATATGTATTTGGGAAAATGTCTACTCTTGTCTTCTACCCATTCTTTAACTGGATTATTTATTTTGTGGATGTTAAGTTTTATATATTCTTTGTATATTTTGGATACTAACCCTTCATTAGATATGTCATTTGTAAATATCTTCTCCCATCCTGCAAGTTGCCTTTTAGTTTTGCTGCTTATTGTCTTCTTTACTGTGCAAAAGCTATTTGTTTTGATCAATCTCAATAGTTTATTGTTGCTTTTGTTTCCCTTGCTTCCAGAGACACATCTATCTAGTAAGAAATTGCTACGATTCATGTCAAACAGGTTGCTGCTCATGTTCTCCTCTAGGATTGTGATGGCTTCTTGTCTCACATTTAGTTCTCTAATCATTTTGAATTTATTTTTTTCAAAGAATTATTTATTTATTTGTCAGAGAGAGAGATCGTAAGTAGGCAGGTGGAGAGAGAGGGGGAAGCAGGCTCCCCCCAGAGCAGAGAGAGCCCAATGAAGGGCTTGATCCCAGGACTCTGAGATCATGACCTGAGCTGAAGGCAGAGGTTTAACCCACTGGGCTTGAATTTATTTTTGTGTATGGTGTAAGAAAGTGGTCCAGCTTTATTCTTTCACATGTTGTTCCCCAGTTTTTTCAACAGAATTTGTTGAAGAGATTGTCTTTTTCCATTGGATATTGGTTCTTACTTTATTGAAGATTAATTAACCATAGAGTTGAAGGTTCATTTTGGAATTTTCTTTGATGTTCCATTCATCTATGTGTCTATCTTTGTGCCAGTACCCTACTGTATTGATCATTTACAACATTGTAATATAACTTGAAATCCAGAATTGTGATGCTTCAAGCTTTGTTTCTCTTTTACAAGATTCCTTTGACTATTTGGGGTCTTTTGTGGTTCCATATAAATTTTAGGATTGTATCTTCTAGCTATATAAAAATTCTGTTGGTATTTTGATAGAGCTTGCAATAAATGTGTAGATTCATTTGAGTAATATAGATATTTCAACAGTATTTTTTCTTCCAATCCATGATCATGGAATGTCTTTCCGTGTTTTTGTGTCATATTCAATTTCTTCGATCAGTATTTTATAGTTTTCAAAGTGTTGGTCTCTTAATTCTTTGATTAGTTTTATTCCTATGTATCTTATGGTATTTGGTGCAATTGTAAGTTGTAAATTCCTTGATTTCTGTTTCTGCTGCTTCATTATTAGTGTATAAAAATGCAACAGATTTCTGTTCATTGATTTTGTACCTTATGAATTTATTGAATCTGTTTACCAGTTCTAGCAATTTTTCAATGGAGTCTTTTGAATGTTCTGTATAGTGTATCATGTCATCTGAAAATAGTGAAAGTTTGACTTCTTTCTTGATAATTTGGTACATTTTATTTCTTTTTGTTGTCTAATTGCTGTGGCTAGGACTTCCAGTACTATGTTAAAACATTTATTACTGTTAAATAACAGTAGGGAGAGTGGACATCCCTGTCTTGTTCCTGACCATATAGGAAAAATGATCAGCTTTATCCCATTGAGGATGATATTAGCTGTAGGGTTCTTGTGTATTGCCTTTATTATGTTGAGATATATCCTCTCTATCCCTACTTTGTTGAGGTTTTTATCATGTGTGGTTACTGTACTCTGTCAAATTCATTTTCTGTATCTATTGAGAGGATCATATGGTTCTTCCCCTTTCTTTTATTAATGTTGCATATCACATTGATTGATTTGTGAATATCGAACCACCCTTGCAGCTCAGGACTAAATCCCATTTGATTGGGGTAAGTGATTCTTTTAATGTACTGTTGGAAGCAATTTGCTAGTATTTTATTGAGAATTCACATTCCATGTTCATCAGGGATATTTGCTTATAGTTTTTTGTATTTGTTTGTTTTTTAGTGGAGTCTTTGTCTGGTTTTGGTATCAGGATAATTTTGGCCTCATATCATGAATTTGGAAGTTTTCCTTCCGTTTTTATTTTTTTCAATAGTTCAACAAGAATAGACAGTAATTCTTCTTTAAATATTTGCTGGGATTCACCTGTAAAGCCATCTGGCCCTGGACTTTTGTTTTTTAGAAGATCTTTTTATTACTGAGTCAATTTCTTTGTTGGTTATGGGTCTGTTCAAGTTTTCTATTTCTTCTTGTTTCCATTTAGATAGTTTATATATTTCTATAAATTTATCCACTTCTTCCAGGTTGTCCAAAATGTAGGCATACAATTTTTCATAATATTTTCTTGTAATTGTTTGTATTTCTGTGGTATTTGTTGTTATTTATCCTCTCTCATTTCTGATTTTATTTATTTGGATCCTTTCTCTTCATTTTGGTAAGCCTGGTTAAGGGTTTATCAATTTTATTATTTTTTTTTCAAAGGTTCATCTCCTGGTTTCATTGATCTGTACTATTATGTTTTTAGTTTCTGTATCACTTATTTCTTCTGTAATCTTTTTTATTTCCCTTCTTCTGCTGGCTCTAGGCTTCATTTGTTATTCTTTTTCTAGCTCCTATAGGTATAAGAATTCTTTTTTTTTTTTAATTTGAGATTTTTCTTGCTTCTTGAGATAGGCCTATATCACTAGATATAGTGATATATCTGCATCCCAAAATATTTGCTGCATCCCAAAGTTTCTGAACAGTCGTGCTTTCACTTTTATTTGTTTCCATGTATTTTTTAATTTCTTGTGTGAATTCCTGGTTGACCCATTTATTCTTTTTTTTTAAAGATTTTATTTGTTTATTTGACAGAAAGAGAGAGAGAGAGCACACACAACAGGGAACAGCAGGGGGAAATGGAGAAGCAGGCTCTCTGCTCAGCAGGGAGCCTGATGTGGGGCTCAATCCCAGGACCCTGGATCATGATCTGAGCCACTGGCAGATGCTTAACTGACTGAGCCACCCAGGCATCCTCCCCATTCATTCTTTAGTAACATATTGTTTAACCACAAAAGTTTTTCTTGTGGTTGACTCAAGTTTCATATCATTGTGATCAGAAAATATACATGGTATGATGTCAATCTTTTTGTACTTGCTGAGGCTTGATTTGTGACATACTCTTTGATGTCTTATGGAGAATGTCTCATGTGCATTTGAAAAGAATGTGTATTCTTATGCTTTAGGATAAAATGTTCTGAATATATCCATTAAATCCATCTGGTCCACTGTGTCATACATAACCATCACTTTCTTGTTGATATCTGCCCATTGTGGATAATGGGATGTTACAGTTTCCTACTATTATTTTACTGTTATCAATGACTTCCTTTATGTTTGTTATTAGTCATTTTCTATATGTGGGTGCTCCCAAGTTGGGAACACAAATATTTATAATTGTTAGATCTTCTTTTTGCACAGAACTCTTTATTATGACCCTTCATCTCTTGCCACAGACTTTGGTTTAAAATCTAGTTTGTCTGATATAAGTACTACTACATGGCTTTCTTTTGATGTCCATTTGCATAGTAAGTGTTTCTCCATCCCCTCACTTTCAATCTTCAGGTGTGTTGTGGACTAAAATGAGTCTCTTGCAAGCAGCATATAGATATGTCTTGTTTTTTTATCCATGATGACACCCTATGTCTTTTTTTTTTTTTTTAAAGATGACTAAATCAGTAGTTGTCCCGCTTTTTTTTTTTTTTTTATTTGACAGACAGAGATCGCAAGTAGGCAGAGAGGCAGGCAGAGAGAGAGGAGGAAGCAGGCTCCCTGCTGAGCAGGGAGCCCGACGTGGGGCTCGATCCCAGGACCCTGGGATCACGACCTGAGCTGAAGGCAGAGGCTTTAACCCACTGAGCCACCAGGTGCCCCGACACCCTATGTCTTTTGATTGAAGTGTTAAGCCCATTTACATTCAGACTAATTACTGATAACATATTTATTGCCATTTAAGACTAGTTTTGTCCTTGTTTCTGGAGATCTTCTCTGTTCCTTTCTTCTCATTGTCACTTTTCCTCTCCCCTTTACACTCAAAGAGTCCCTTTTAATATTTCTTGCAGCACTAATTTAGTGGTCATGAATTTCTTTAGGTTTTGTTTGTCTGGGAAACTATCTATCCATCTAGTCTGAAAGACAGCCTTGCCAGATAGAATTATCCTGGCTGCAAATTTTTCCCATTCAACACATCAAATATGTTATACCCTCCTTTTTGGCTTGTAAAGTTTTTGTTGAGAGATTGGCAGCTAGCCTTATTGGTTTTCTGCTGTAAATTACAGACTTCTTTAGTCTCGCTGCTTTTAGGATTTTTTTTTTAATCATTACATTTTGCCAATTTAATTGCAATATGTCCTGGAATTGGGCTTCTTTTGTTGAATTTGATAGGAGTTCTCTGTGACTCCTGGATCTGGATATTTGTTTCCCTCCCCAGATTTGGGAAGTTCTCAGCTTTTATTTCTTCAAATAAATTTCCTGCCCCCTTTTTTCTCTCTTCTTCTTCTGGGACTCCTATAATATGAATGTTACTGTGTTTAATGGAGTCACTGAGTTCCCTCAGTCTATCCTCATGTTTCATGATGCTTCTTTCTTTTGTTCAGCTTCATTATTTTATCTTCTATATCACTTATTCATTCTTCTGCTTCTTCCATCTTTGCATTCATTGCATCCAGTCTGTTTTGAATCTAAGTTTTTATATTTTTCATTTATGACTGTTTTTTTAACTCTTTTATCTCTGTAGTAAGGGTCTCCCTGAAATATTCCATTCTTTTCTCAAGTCCAATGAGTATCCTTATTGTTGTTTTAAATTCTCCATTGGGCCTATTACTTATATCTATTTTACTGAGATCTCAGGCTACCATATATTGTTTTATTTGGGATGAATACCTCCATTTTGGCATTTTGTCTAAGTTTCTGTCTTCCTCTGTATTAAAAGAACCTGTTATATTTCTTTCTCTTGAGAATAATGCCTTTATGGAAAATAGGTCATATAGTGTCCGGGGCCTGGCACTTCAGGGAGTGTCTCTCATGTGTGCTGCATATACTCTGCTGCTATGTTTTGGCTATTGTATCCTCTAGGCCAGTCATCTGCAGAGTTTCTCCTTGCCCACAGTGAGGAGTGTTTGGACCTTGGCCAGAGTGTGGTGAGTTTTAACTAAGGATGCTCTGATCTGCTTATGAAATGAGACCTGGTGCTATTTCTACTAGAACTGAAGCCTTGAAGAAGTCTCTGTTTGGGAGATATGGTATGGGCAGGAGTTTCTGCTGTTCTTCTGAGAAAAGGTCCCACGAAGCTGTGTCTGAGGCACACTTGACTGAAAAGGGCAGTACTGGCAGTGCTCAGGGGTGTGGGACTTGGTGTAAGCCAGGATATCTGCTGTGCTGTTCAGAAATGAAGATGGCTTTGTTTTTATGCTGAGGCACAGAAGAAGGAAATGGTGCCAACCAGTCCCTGGAAAGGGGTGTCTGTGCTTGCTGCTCTCAGAGAAGCACTCTCACAAGTGTGAACAATCCCCCTGCTGTGCATTCCAGGTATTTTTCAGATTACTGTTTTCACCCTGTCTGCCTCTGGGTTGTTTGCTTACCTTTTCTCCAAGAGCAGTGCAGTACCCTCTGGTCTGTATCCCATCCAAGCCTGGCCACTTTTAAAACTCCATGCTTAGGCATGTGATCTGGGCCAGGATCTGTGCTGGTCTTCTGGGGGAGGTTCTTACTATGTTGGGACTGATGCAGGTTTGACTGAGAAGGGTAGTTGCACCAGGGAGCAGTGGTATGGAATTTGGAGCAAGCAGGCTATGCAGCCAGAGTTGGGGGTGAGCTGCCTTTGACAGGTGGCTCTGGGTCTATGCTGGGGTGGGAGGGAAATGGGACCTGCTGACTCTTTAGTCCCTGAAGAGACATTTATTCGAACACCACCTGTCATCCATGTGCTCCAAGAATCTGTGGAATTTGTTCTGTCTGTCCTCAGATTGATTTCTTGGGTATTTGGAATGATTTGATTGTTATCTAGATGTGTTCAAGGGATTAAACAAGCCTATGGTCCTCGTACTATGCCACCATCTTAGCTCTCTCTTCTGATTAGATATACATTTTGACTTGGATTTAACTACTTTAATGAGTTGTTAATAATTAACTTACTTGGGTATAATCAATAATAATTAGTAAGTAAACTTCCCAGAAATTAATCTAGAACAAATGGGGATTTATAAAAATAGCTGGCTTCTAAGAAAAAAAGAAGGTTGGGATTGAAGATCTTGCACTGCTTTTCTTTCTTTCTTTCTTTCTTTCTTTCTCTCTTTTTAATAGAATACTTTTCATATTTTGGAGGATTGTCACTTATCTTATGCTTCTTAACTTGATAATAAATATTTCAGGATGAATCTTAAGGCTGAGTTAAGTATTACATTTTTAACAGTCCCCTTCAAGTTGTTAGTTTTATTATTCATATCCACCTTGGCTTATAAGTGGAAACTTTAAACATTTTTTTTCAGGTTATGTGGTTACCCAAATAAAGTGCCAGATGTGCATGTCAGTCAGTATTGTGAGATTGACCAATTGTACTTTAGATGTAATAATTGGAAGTTAAAGGGGACTATTAGGAGTGATATTAGGTATTGATTAGGTATTGATTAGGTATTGATCTACACACCAAACTTATTTCATGAAAAAGATCAATGCAAAGAAAAACAACAATAACACAAATCCTTAGGTTTATCAGTGATAAAAATCATACACATTTCACATGTAAATTGCTTTTATTTTCCTGAACCTTAAAATCTTGGCTTGTGTTATTAGGCACATTTAAGAATTATTACCTGAACATGTCAGTTACTATGTCTCTTAAATTTAGTGAACTTCAAAAGAGTATTTTAAGCTCTTTTAAGTTTCTTTTTTGTGCAAATTTTTTTTAAGATTTTACTTATTTATTTGGCAGACAGAGATCACAATTAGGCAGAGAGGCAAGCAGAGAGAGAGGGAGGGAAGCAGGCTCTCTGCTCAGCAGAGAGCCCGATGTGGGGCTTGATCCCAGGACCCTGGGATCATGACCTGAGCCAGAGGCAGAGGCTTTAACCCACTGAGCCACCCAGGCGCCCTGTGCAAATTTTTATTTATGTATTTATTTTGGCTCCTTTTTCTTTCTTTCTTTCTTTTTTAATTATGCCACGTTAGTCTCCATACAGTACACCATCAGTTTTTGATGTAGTTAAGCTCTTTAAAGTTTTGGTTGGATCAAATTATTCCCTATTTATTTTATCAATAATATTCTTGTAGAAGTTGAAATTATAGCTTTTGCCATATTCTTGAGAGAGAGAGAAAGTATTGATTCAGGAGGAAAAAAAGTATGGTTATTAATTAAATCAGCATTGTCTTTCTTAGATGAGGTAGAAAATTTTTGAGCAAAAATAAATTTATCATTGAATTTACCTTAAAATTTTGTTTAAAATGCATATGGTTTCAAGCAGAGGTAATAAAATATACAGATTCCTTAGAATGTGACAATGTAAGCATGCATGAGTATGTTTGTATATGTAAACATAAATACAAATTACCTTTGGCACTATTAGAAATGGAACAGGTCTCTCTCGCAAGTAATTAATATTTCTTAAGTTATATTGTCCTATAATGGTTCATAGATAAGTTTCAAGTTTGAAAACTAGTATGATGTTTTGCTTTTTATGAAGCTATTTTATCTTGGTATTTTAATTTTATTTTAATGACTCAAGAATTGCTTTAATACACATTTATTGAGCAAATGTTATGTTGATAGATACTGTCTTATCACTAGAGTATGAGGTAAATTAAACAAGCAAGGATTTTTGATTTACAAAGTTTAAAATCTAGAAAGGATACATTGGTACTAGATCATACGATTTTAGTACAACTTCAATTCCCCAAATGACCAATTTTCTCAATATCCCACCTATATTCAGTTATGGTATACATAATTTGATCTTGACTGACTCACAGCAAAAATGTTTTGTTTAATTTTTCAAAATGTCAAAATTTTCTATTCTGAGTGGATTAAATTCTTTTGAGTGGGGCATTTAGTCATTGAAAGAACTATTAACAATATAAATAACAAAAAGACCAAAAAGACAAGGAAATCTGACACAATTAAACTCATAGTACAATGTGCAGATTTCCTGTGGTAACAGTTAAACCAGTCTCAGAACAAAGGCAAACTAAATATATATATATATTTATATTTATATATATATATAATATATAAATATATATATATTTAAATAAAATAAATGTGGCTTTGTTTGAGGTGCTGGATAGTTCTTGAGAGTTCAGTCTACTTCTATTCAAGAATACATGATGTGTCTACATATTTCAAATTGTATTTGTAGACATTTACAAGATTCTTTACAGACTAAAGATGTGTTCTTTTCTCCTCAAACCCTTACTTCATATGTCTAAATAGCTTTTGACAATTGAGTGAATGTGGTTTCCTAAAAGAAGTCATATAAACGCCAAGCATAAACTTTGCTTTCATCATGCACTGTCCCCCTCTTTCCCGTAAATCTCTGTATCATACTTAAAAGGTCTACGCTTTAAAAATCTCATTCTTCAACAGCATTTATTGGATGCACACTTTGTACAAAATTCCCTAATAAATGCTTTGAAAGAAGAGCTAAAGATAGACTTAAAATATCATTACAGTACTAGTTTACTATTTCCAATTAAATTTCATGATGTAATAGAAATAGATATGTCATCATAGTAATGTCTTCTTATTTCATGGTCTATTAATATCCATTAATATACTGGAAGACACATTAAACTCAAACCAATGATTCTCTTATTAAAATAATTGGCCTGTACCTTACAGGTTCTCTCCAAACATTTTATTTTCTTGTTTTTTAACTGGATATTACCATAGAAGATGTGGTCACTCCCTGGAAGTTCTTGAAATCTTGCTGTCAGAGAGCTACCTTATTTGAGTATGATGAACATGAATTTTGGAGATACTAGAACCTTTGGCTAATTAATATGTGTTTTTCTAAATGACAAGCTGAAATTATAGTGTTTTATTTTTTTCACTTCTAGGAGAATATGATAGGAATGTTGACATGTAGAAGACAAGATTATACGTCACAGTGACCCAAATAACCAAGTGAGGTAAGAGAGAGTATAAGTCACTCTAACTAGCAGAATTGATTGAACTAAAATTACAGAACGAGGAACAACCCAAACTAAAACTACCAGAAGTCTCTAGATAGCATATCATTTATTTTATACACAGGAGGCCAAATACATTCGTTCAGCAGAAAGGTAAGCATATGGGGGAAGTATTTTGACTTCTGTATTGCTTTGTTTTGTTTCATAAAGTTTGAGAGCCGAATGATCTAATTCTTATTTTTTTTTGTGGTATGGAATTTTATTTAGCCAAAAAACCCAACAGGAATGCAGTACTAATACATCCTTATATAGCTTGTATGAAACTTGAAAACATTAAATGATATCAAAGAAGCATGTCGCAAAGACCATATACTGCATGATCCAATTTATATAGAATATCCAGAAGGAGAAAAATCTTCTGAGACAGAAAGTAAATTAATGATGCCTTAGGTCTAGCAGTGATGCAGGGGAAAATTTAAAGTGACTACTAAGAGGTTCAATGTTTCTTTTTCTGATACAATGAAAATGTTTTACAATTGATATTGTGATGGTTGCTCAACTTTGTGAATATACTGAAAACAGGTGAATCATACAGTTTATTTTTTAATCTAATTCTTACTGATGACCAAGGCAGTAAGCCTTTTGCACATAATACAATTTCTTTGTGGATTTTTTTTCACCATAGATTTTTAGAAAGTTTTAATGCTGGTATTTCACCATGAACTCCACATAATGATTCACTATGGTAAAATGGTCTCTAACAATTCATCATGAGTTATCCTGGGATACCTAGTTAGTCCTCAGGCAATGGATAGTTCATGTGGAGGAAATAGTATGCTTATTTGCAGTTATAATGGAGGGAAATTGCTTGAGAGGATTCTGACAGCACAGAAAATAGGCCAATTAGTTATCCAACTCTCATCCTCCTGTGATTCATGATTGTCTCCATTTAATTTCATTGTCACTTATGAAGTGAGGTTAAGAATAGATTAGCTGCTTTTAGCCACATCTTACAACTAGATTACTCCTTTTATTTTTATTTTAAACAATATGACTGGGTTTAAAAATTAGTATTCTTAAAACTGTATTTAACAGTTATTCATCATAAAGCACATGCTAATATTTAAACAACCTCACTCAGCTCCATAACCTAAAAATCAATCATGCTCAAAATAGTTTTTTATTTCACCAAATGATCATCAACTGCTACTTTGCAATAATTAAAATCAAAACCAAGAAAATGTTACATGCTTGGCTAAGTAAATAGTTTTAAATGTTTGAAAATCAATTCTATAATGATGGGTTCATTATAGGACAAAAAGGGCAAAATAAAATTATAATATAGAAAAAAACACAACTTCCTAGAATATGAAATCAAGGAAATCAGTATTATTCTTGCATGCATCTGTTATTTCTCAAATTTGTATATAGATTGGTCAATAAGCTTTGTATAGCTGAGTATAAAGTGGGTGTATATCTGTGTATATGATGTTTTTCTCCAATAAAGATGCCTTAAGGACCCGAATAGGCTTTCCTTAATACAATATTCCAATCAAATCACCTATTTTGTTTCTGAGCTCACAGCAGGAACTAAGTATATTTTTTGGATATAAGGAATCACCAAATGTACTTGATATACCTGTTCTAAGAAGTTGCTCTACTACATCCAGAAGCCACAATATTACTTTTTATAGTTTGTGAGATTTACTTGCTGACTTGTTTTTTAAAAGTTTTTATTTAAATTCAATTTAATTGACATATACTGTATTATTAGTTTCAGAGGTAGAATTTAGTGATTCCTCAGTTGCATACAACACCCAGTGCTCATTACTTCAAGTACCCTCCTTAATGCCCATTACCCAAGTACTCCAATCCCCCACCCACCTTCCCTTCAGTAAACTTCGGTTTGTTTCTTATAGTTAAGAGTCTGTTATGATTTTTTCTCCTTTCTCTTTTTGTCTTATTTTATTTTTCCTTCCCTTCCCTTATGTTCTTCTGTTTTGTTTCTTAAATTCCACATATGACTGAAATCAACTGATGTATGTCTTTCTAGGATTTACTTATTTTGCTTAGCATAATAACCTCTACTTCCATCCACATTGTTGCAAATGGCAAGATTTCATTTTTTTTTTGATGGCTAATATTCCATTGTGTATATACACCACATCTTTGTTATCCATCATCAGTCAATGGACATCTGGGCTCTTTCCATATTTTGGCTATTGTGGACATTGCTGGTTTTAACACTGGGGTGCATGTGCCCCTTCAAATCACTATTTTCATATCCTTTGGGTAAATACCTAGTAGTGTAATTGCAGGCTCATAGGGTAGTTCTATTTTTAAATTTTTGAAGAAACTCCGTACTGTTTTCCAGAGTGATTGCACCAGTTTGGATTCCCAACAACAGTGTAAGATGGCTCCTCTCTCTGCATCCTTACCAACATCTGTTGTTTCCTGAGTTGTTCATTGTAGCCATTCTAAATGGAGTGAGGTGGTGTCTCATTACAGTGTTTATTTGCATTTCCCTAATGCCCAGGGATGCTGAGCATTTTTTTCAGCATGCCTGTTGGTCATTGGTATGTTTTCCTTAGAGAAATGTCTAATGAAGTCCTGATAGTTCATTTTTGCTTTTGTTTTCACTGTCTTTGGAGCCATGTCTAGCAAGAATTTGTTGTGGCCTAGGTCAAAGAGGTTCATGCCTTTGTTTTCCTCTGGGATTTTGATGGATTCTTGTCTCACATTTAGATCTTTCATCCATTTTGAGTTCATTTCTGTGTATGGTGTAATAAAATGGTCCAGTTTCATTCTTCTGCATGTGGCTGCCCAAGTGTCCAAACACCATTTGTTGGAGAGACTGGGTTTTTCCATTAGATATTCTTTCCTGCTTTATCAAAGATTACTTGACCATGGAATTAAGACTCCATTACTGGATTCTCTATTCTGTTCATTGATATGTATCTGTTTTGTGCCAGTACCATCTTGTCTTGATGATTATTGCTTTGTAATACAGCTTGATGTCCAGAATTGTGATGCCACCAGCTCTTGCTTTCTTGTTCAACATTCCTTTGGCTATTCAGGGTCTTTTATGATTCCATACAAACTTTAGGATTGTTTGTTCCTGCTCTTTGAAAAATGTTTATGGTATTCTGATAGGGATGGAAATGAATGTGTAGATTGCTTTGTGTAGCATAGACATTTTAACAGTATCTGTTCTTCCAATCCATGAACATGGGATGTTCTTCCATTTCTTTGTGTCTTCCCCAATTTCTTTCATAAGTGTTCTATAGTTTTCAGAGTACAGATTCTATGTCTCTTTGGTTAGATTTATTCCTAGGTACTAATGGTTTTAAAGCAATTGTAAATAGGATCAATTCCCTGATCTTTCTTCTGCCTTGTTGTTAGTTTATAAAAATGCAACAGATTTCTGTGTATTGGCTTTATATCCCGTGACCTTGTTGGATTCTTGTATCAGTTCTAGCAAATTTTTTGGTAGAGTATTTTGGGTTTTCTACAGAGTATCATGTCATATACAAAGAGTGAAAGTTTGATTTCTTCTTTGTCAACTTGGATGTCTTTTATTTAATTTTATTGTCTGATTGCTGAGGGTAGGACATCCAGTACTATGTTGAATAACAGTGAAGATAGTGGACATCCTTGACATGTTCCTGACCTTAGGGGAAGGTTTTTAGTTTTTCCCCATTGAGGATGATATTCCCTGTGGGTTTTTTTATATATAACTTTTATGATATTGAGGTGTGTTATTTCTATCCCTACAATACAGAGAGTTTTTATGAAGAATGGATGCTGTACTTTGTCAAATGCTTTTTCTGCATCCATTAACATGGTGTATCACATTGATTGATTAATGAACATTGAACCACCACTGCAGCCCAGGAATAAATTCCACTTGTTTGTAGTGAATAATCCTTTTAATGTACTGTTGGATCTTAAGACCTAGTATCATGGTGAGAATTTTTGCATCCATGTTCGTCAGGAATATCGGTCTGTAATCTTTATTTTAGTGATGTCTTTGTGCGGTTTTGGGATTAAGGTAATGTTGGCCTCATAGTCTGAATTTGGAAAATTTTCTTCCATTTCTATTTTTTAGAAGAGTTTCAGAAGAAGACATATTAGTTCTTCTTTAAATATTTGGTAGAATTCTGTTGGGAAACCATCCATCCCCGCACTTTTGTTTATTGGGAGATTTTTGATGACTGATTTAATTTTTTGGCTGCTTTTGTGTCTGTTCAAGTTTCCTATTTCTACCTGTTTCAGATTTGTCTATGTGTTTCTAGAAATTCATGCATTTCCTCCAGACTGCCTAATTTGTTGGCATATAATTTATCATAATATTTTTTCCTCCATTTTTAATAGCATATAATGCTTTACTTTCAGGGGTACATATCTATGATTCATCAGTCTTACACAATTCACAGCACTCACCAAAGCACATACCTTCCCCAATGTCCATCCACCAACCACCTCATCCTTTCCGCACCCCTCCCCTCCAGCAAACCCCAGTTTGTTAACTGACATTAAAACTCTCTTATGGTTTGTCTCCCTCTCTGGTTTCATGTTGTTTCATTTTCCCCTCCCTTCCCATATAATCCTCTGTCTTGTTTCTCAAATTCCTCATATCAGTGAGATCATATGATAATTATCTTTCTCTAATTGACTTATTTTGGGTTTTTTGTTTGTTTCTTTGTTTGTTTGTTTTTGTATTTTTATTTATTTATTTATTTCTATTTTTTTAAATTTAATTTCTTTTCAGTGTAACAGAATTCATTGGTTATGCACCATACCCAGTGCTCCATGAAATACATGCCCTCCATAATACTCACCACCAGGCTACCCCAACCTCCCACCCCCCGCCCCTTCAAAACCCTAAGATGATTTTTCAGAGTCCATAATCTCTCATGGTTCATCTCCCCCACCAATTTCCCCCAACTCCCTACACCTCTCCATCTCCCCATATCCACCATGTTACTTCTTATGCTCCACAAATAAGTGAAACGATATGAAAATTGACTCTCTCTGCTTGATTTATTTCACTCAGCATAATCTCTTCCAGTTCCGTCCATGGTGCTTCAAAAGTTGGGTATTCATCCTTTCTGATGGAGGCATAAGACTCCTGTATATGGACCACATCTTCCTTATCCATTCGTCCATTGAAGGGCATCTTGGTTCTTTCCAGTTTGGCGACCATGGCCATTGCTGATATGAATATTGGGGTACAGATGGCCCTTCTTTTAACCATATCTGTATCTTTGGGGTAAATACCCAGTAATGCAATTGCAGGGTCATAGGGAAGCTTTATTTTTAATTTCTTGAGAAATCTCCACACTGTTCTCCAAAGTGGCTGCACCAACTTGCATTCCCACCAACAGTGGAAGAGGGTTCCCCTTTCTCCAAATCCCCTCCAACACATGTTGTTTCCTGTCTTGCTCATATTGGCCATTCTAACTGGTGTAAGGTGAAATTTCAATGTGGTTCTAATTTGAATCTCCCTAATGGCTAGTGATGATGAACATTTTTTCATGTGTCTGATAGCCATTTGTATGTCTTCATGGGAGAAGTGTCTGTTCATATCTTCTGCCCATTTTTTGACATGAGTATCTCTTTTGTGTGTGTTGAGTTTGAGACGTTCTTTATAGATCCTGAATATCAGCCTTCTCTCTGTACTGTTATTTGCAAATATCTTCTCCCATTCCGTGGGTTGCCTCTTTGTTTTGTTGACTGTTTCCTTTGCTATGCAGAAGGTTTTGATCTTGATGTAGTCCCAAAAGTTCATTTTCGCTTTTGTTTCCTTTGCCTTTGGAGACATATCTTGAAAGAAGTTGCTGTGGCTGATATCGAAGAGGTTACTGCCTATGTTCCCCTCTAGGATTCTGATGGATTCCTGTCTCACATTGAGATCTTTTATCCATTTTGAGTTTATCTTTGTGTATGGTGTAAGAGAATGGTTGAGTTTCATTCTTCTACATATAGCTGTCCAGTTTTCCCAGCACCATTTATTGAAGAGACTGTCTTTTTCCACTGTATTTTTTTCATGTTTTGTCGAAGATTATTTGACCATAGAGTTGAGGGTCCATATCTGGGCTCTCTACTCTGTTCCACTGGTCCAAGTGTCTGTTTTTATGCCAGTACCATGCTGTCTTGTGGATCACAGCTTTATAGTAAAGCTTGAAATCAGGCAACATGATGCCACGAGCTTTGTTTTTCTTTTTCAACATTTCCTTAGTGATTCGGGTCTCTTCTGATTCCATACAAATTTTAGGATTATTTGCTCCGGCTCTTTGAAAAATACTGGTGGAATTTTGATCAGAGCTTTTTCCCATTGAGGATGATATTTGCTGTGGGTTTTTCATAGATTTTATGAAGTTCAGGAATGTTCCTTCTATCCCTATACTTTGAAGCGTTTTAATCAGGAATGGATGCTGGATTTTGTCAAATGCTTTTTCTGCATCAATTGAGAGGACCATGCGGTTCTTCTCTCTTCTCTTATTGATTTCTTCTATCACATTGATTGATTTGCGAAAGTTGAACCATCCTTACAACCCAGGGATGAATCCCACCTGGTCATGGTGGATAATCTTTTTAATGTGCTGTTGGATCCTACTTGCTATGATCTTGTTGAGAATCTTAGCATCCATATTCATCAGTGATATTGATCTGAAATTCTTTTCGGTGGGGTCTTTGCCTGGTTTGGGGATCAGGGTAATGCTGGCTTCATAAAAAGAGTCTGGAAGTTTACCTTCTGCTTCAATTTTTTGAAACAGCTTCAGGAGAATAGGTGTTATTTCTTCTTTGAAAGTTTGGTAGAATTCCCCAGGGAATCCATCAGGTCCTGGGCTCTTATTTTTTGGGAGATTTTTGATCACTGCTTCAATCTCGTTACTAGATATCTGTTTATTCAGGCTGTCAATTTCTTCCTGGTTCAATTTTGGAAGTTTACAGTTTCCCAGGAATGTATCCATTTCATCTAGGTTCTTTAACTTATTGATATATAACTGTTGATAATAACTTCTGATGATTGTTTCTATTTCCTTGGTGTTAGTTGTGATCTCTCCCTTTTCATTCATAATTTTATTAATTAGAGCCTTCTCTCTTTTCTTTTGGATTAGTATGGCCAATGGTTTATTGATCTTATTGATTCTTTAAAAAAACCAGCTTCTAGTTTTGTTGATGCATTCTACTGTATCTCTAGTTTCTATCTCATTGATCTCTGCTCTAATCTTGATTATTTCCCTTCCTGTGTGTGGAGTTGGCTTAATTTGTTGTTGATTCTCCAGTTCTTTAAAGTGTAGAGACAGCTGGTGTATTCTGGATTTTTCAGTTTTTTTGAGGGAGGCTTGGATGGTTATGTATTTTTCCCTTAGGACCATCTTTGCTATATCCCATTGGTTTTGGGCCGAAGTGTCTTCATTCTCATTGGTTTCCATGAATTGTTTAAGTTCTTCTTTGAGCTCCTGGTTAATCCAAGCATTCTGAAGCAAGGTGGTCTTTAGCTTCCAGGTGTTTGAGTACCTTCCAAACTTTCCCTTAGGATTGAGCTCCAGTTTCAAAGCATTATGATCTAAGAATATGCAGGGAATAATCTCAGTCTTTTGGTATCGGTTGAGTCCTGATTTGTGACCCAGCGTATGGTCTATTCTGAAGAAGGTTCCATGTGCACTTGAGAAGAATGTGTATTCTGTTGTTTTAGGGTGGAATGTTCTGTATATACCTATGGGGTCCATCTGGTCCAATGTGCCATTCAATGCTCTTGTTTCTTTATTGATTTTCTGCTTGGATGATCTGTCTATTACTGAGAGAGGCGTGTTAAGATCTCCTACTATTAATGTATTCATATCAATATGACCCTTTATCTTGATTAACAGTTGTCTTATGTAATTGGATGCTCCCCTATTGGGGTCATAAATATTTACAATTGTTAGATTATCTTGGTGGATAGTCCCTTTAAGAATTATGCAGTGTCTTTCTGTATCTCTGACTACTGTCTTTAGTTTAAAATCTAATTTATCTGATATGAGAAACACTACCCCAGCCTTCTTTTGAGACCCATTGGCATGAAAGATGCTTCTCTATCCCTTCACTTTCAGTCTGGGTGTATCCTTAGGTTCAAAATGGGTCTCTTGTAGACAACATATGGATGGGTCCTGTCGTTTTATCCAATCTGCAACCCTGTGTCATATTATGGTTGCATTTAGGCCATTCATGTTGACAGTGATTATTGAGAGATATGTTTTTATTGATATCATGTTACCTTTGAAGTCTTTCTTTCTGTAGATTGTCTCCATATATTTCTGTTCAATGCTATCCTTAGGATTTTTCCTCTTTTATAGAACCCCCCCCTTAATATTTCCTGCAGTCTTGGCTTGGTGGTCGCATACTCTTTTAAACCTTGCTGGTCTTGGAAACTCTTTATCTCTCCATCCGTTTTGAATGTCAGTATTGCTGGATAAAGTATTCTTGGCTGCAGTTCTTCTCATTTAGTGACCTGAATACATCTTGCCAATCTTTTCTGGCTTGCCAGATTTCTGTGGACAAGTCTGATGTTATTCTGATGGGCTTTCCTCTGTATGTAAGGAACTTCTTTGTCCTAGCTGCTTTCAAGAGGTCCTGACTACAATTATGATTCATCATTCTTACTATCAGATGTATTGAGGTCTTTCTAGATTCTATAATCTTGGGGGGAGACCGTTCTGCTCTAGTACATGAACGTTGGTTCTTTCACGAGATTGGGAAATTTTTCATGGAGAATTTGCTCAGCTATATCTCCTAGTCTTCTTTCTTTCTCCTCCCCCTCAGGGATTCCAATAATTCTGACGTTGGAACGTTTCATGGCATCATTTATTTCCCTAACTCTGTTTTCATGGCTTCTAAGCTGTTTGTTCCAGGCTTCCTCCTGATCCTTTCTCTCTATCTGTTTGTCGTCCAGATCACTAATTCTATCTTCTGTCTCAGTTACCCTAGCTTTTAGAGAATTTAGATTAGATTGGAACTCATTGAGAACACTGTGAACATGATTCCTGGTGGCTTTCACTTCCGCACTAATGAATTCCATTTTGTCATCAAAGGCTTTCTCCAACCTAGCTCTTGCCTGGATAATTGTTAGCCTGAATTCCCTTTCTGACATATTGTCTATGTCCATAGCCATTAGCTCTGTTGCAGAAGGCCCAGCCTCTGAATTTTTCTTCTGTTGGGCATTCCTCCTCCTATTCATTTTGGTGAGAGATGGCTGAACGGATGTAGTTGGATGTATTGACCACGGTGCAGGCAAGTTGCACCCTGGAATGCTTCTGAGCAATCAAGAGTCCCTACCCAAAAGAAAGAAAAAAGAAAGAAAAATAAAGAGAGAGAGACAGGAATAAAAAGAAAGATAAAATAAAAGAGAAGGCCCAGCCCAAATGGGCCCGAAGGTAAGATTTATGAAGTATACAAACAAAAACTGACAAACAAAAAGACTGATAAAAGTAGATGACAGGAGAAAAAAAATAAATATATAAAAACAAAACAAAACAAAAAAGAACCTCATCAAAAAGAACCCCAATTATAAGATTTATATGCTACCAGAACAAAAACAAATACAGAGAAACACTGGTGGAAGAAAAAGATGGGAGAGTGGTTATAAATTCTTAGTGTGGGCAAGGAAGGTTATTTTGATTCTTCCTGGATGTATCTTGATATCTTTGTTAAAAAACTCAACTTTCCTAAGCTAAAGGGGGATTAAAAACTGGTTTCCCTATGGGGGTAGCATTGATTGGGGAAAGGGGATTACCTTGAAGTTTAATTTTATATGAATATTAAAAAATTAAAATTAAAAAAGAATAAACTAAACTAAAATAAAATTTAAAAAAATTAAAAAATAGAAAAGCAGAAGAAAAACACAGGGACATGTATCAAAAAGTTCAGGTTAAAAGGTTATTATGGAATTTGATGTACTGGACATCTCACTGTGATTGTAAATAGATTAAAAATTATCTATATAAAAAAAATGAACCAGAATAGTGGGAACGAATTAAAAATAAAAGTTGTATCTATGAAGTGGTGGTGGTTCTCTTGTCTTTTTTTTTTTTTTTTTTGTCTTTCTCGGGGAGGGGCCTGCCACATGGTTTTTCAGGCAGTGATCCCTGAGTTAAGTCCTCCTGCTCCCATCAAGGGTGTGGGCTCTGAGGAAACCTGTTTTTCAGGCTTTTGTTCTCTGGAGGTTTTTTTGTTTGTTCGCTTTTGTTTTTGTTTTTTTCTTTCGCCTTGGCAGCTTTTGATGATTTTTGGAGGTTTAGAGGAAAGCAAACTGCACCCAGACCTCTCTCTCAGAGAGAAGCCTCAGTCTGTTCCCCTCTGGGAGCTCCAGAGCACATAAATTCCCCCTCTGCCACTGGCAGAGCACATTCCCAGTCATGGTCTCTGGGGTCACAGAACTCCCGCTTGTACCCAAAACCAGGATATAGCTGTGGCTGTCTGGGCAGCTCCAGACCACCAGAGAGGTTTCAAGCAGTGATAGCGCACTGAGACTTTCCCACTGGCCCGGGCTGGGAGTGCTCCGACTCTCCAGGGTCAGAGAGAGCGCCGGCTGGTGCCTGCACACACTTCTCTCAGGGTGGGTGTGGGGCGCGACTGAGACTCTGGTAGTACAGTGCGCAGAGAGTGCAAAACGCTGTGGTTCTGCCAGCTGGCAAGGCTCCCTGCCCCTCACAGGAGCTGCCACCCAGATGCTCTCAAGCATGCTGGCAGCTCAGGGACCAAGACCTGGCTTCTTCACCGCATTCTCTCTGGCCCAGCACCAGGCGGAGCTGTCCTGGGTCCGGGGACTGTAGCCCCTGTCCCTAAATGCCCTGATTCCCACACTTTCTCCCCACTATCCTTTGCTCTTTTTGAGTGCTTTCAACCAGACTCCAAGTTAATGCTGGTCCCCAAACGCAGGGCACTCTCGTATTGGGGTATTACTTTCCCATGGGTCACTTCTGGTGGCTCCCTCCCCCTTTTGTTTATCTTCTGATATTACTCTGATGTTCCCACTCTGCTTTACCTGCCCACTGGCATGTTCTGTCCCCATAGAGATCCAGAAATGTATAATTCTAATCTCAGGCTGTTTTCATGGGTGATCAGAGTTCATTAGTAGGTAATCAGCTCACTTTAGGATACATGTTGAAATGGCGCCTCCTCCTACTTCCCCGCCATCTTGTCTCCAACTGTATTTTTATTTATTTTTTTAATTTCTTTTCAGTGTTTCAGAATACATTGTTTATGAACCACACCTAATCCTCCATGCAATACATGCCCTCCATAATACCCACCACCAGTCTCACCCAAGCTCCCACTTTCCACCCCTCCAAAGCCCTCCACTTTTTTCTTAGAGTCCACAGTCTCTCATGGCTCATCACCCCCTCCAATTTCCTCCATCTCACTTCTCCTCTCCATCTCCCCATGTCTTCCATGTTATTCCTTATGCTCCACAAATTAGTGAAACCATATGATAATTGACTCTCTCTGCATGACTTATTTCACTCAGTGTAATCTCTTCCAGTCCCGTCCATGTTGATACAAAAGTTGGGTATTCATCCTTTCTGATGGAGGCATAATACTCCATAGTATATATGGACCACATCTTCCTTATCCATTCGTCCGTTGAAGGGCATCTTGGTTCTTTCCACAGTTTGGTGACCGTGGCCATTGCTGCTATGAATATTGGGTACAGATGGCCCTTCTTTTCACTACATCTGTATCTTGGGGGTAAATACCCAGTAGTGCAATTGCAGGGTCATAGGGAAGCTCTATTTTTAATTTCTTGAGGAATCTCCACACTGTTCCTCAAAGTGGCTGCACCAACTTGCATTCCCACCAACAGTTTAAGAGGATTCCCTTTTCTCCACATCCTCTCCAACTCACGTTGTTTACTGTCTTGTTAATTTTGGCCATTCTAATCAGTGTAAAGTGGTATCTCAATGTGGTTTTGATTTGAATTTCCCTGATGGCTAGTGGTGATGAACATTTTTTCATGCATCTATTAGCCATTTGTATGTCTTCATTGGAGAAGTGTCTGTTCATATCTTCTACCCATTTTTTGACATGAATATCTGTTTTGTGTGTGTTGAGTTTGACTTATTTCAATAAGCATAATACCCTTTAGTTCCATCCATGTTGTTGCAAATTACAAGATTTCAAGGTTTTTTTGATGGCTGCATAATATATAATATGTATATGCAAAATATATATGCGTAATATATAATATGTATATGCTATATATATAAGAATATATGTATGTATATATATACACACATATATATGTGTATATATATGTATGTGTGTATATATGTGCATATATATGTGTATATACATACACACGTGTATGTATATACACATATATATGCACATATATACACATATATATGTATATATATTCATATATATACATATATATGTGTATATATATATTCTTATATATATATACATATATATATATATTCTCACATATTTTTTATCCATTTATCTATTGATGGACATCTAGGCTCTTTCCATAGTTTGGCTATTGTGTACATTGCTGCTATAAATATTGGGGTGCATGTGCTACTTCAGATCACTACATTTCTATCACTAGGGTAAATCCCCAGTAGTGTGATTGCTGGGTCATAGTGTAGTTCTATTTTCAACTTTTTGAGGAACCTCCATAGTATTTTCCAGAGTGGCTAACACCAGCTTGCATTCCTACCAACAGTGTAGGAGGGTTCCCCTTTCTCTGCATCCTCGCCAACACTTGTCGTTTCCTGACTTGTAAAATTTAGCCATTCTGACTGGTATGAGGGTATCTCACTGTTGTTTTGATTTGTATTTCCCTGATGCCAAGTGATGTTGAGCGCTTTTTCATGTGTCTGTTGACCCTTTGGATATCTTCTTTGCAATAAATGTCTGTTCATATCTTCTGTCCATTTATTGATTTCATTATTTGTTCCTTGGATGTTGAGTTTGGTAAGTTCCTTATAGATTTCAGATATTAGTGCTTTATCTGATATGTTGTTTGCAAATATCTTCTCCCATTCTGTCATTTGTCTTTTAGTTTTGTTGACTCTTTCCTTTGCTATGCAAAAGATTTTTATCTTGATGAAGTCCCAAATGTTCATTTTTGCCCTTGCTTCCCTTGTCTTTGGTGATGTTTCTAGGAAGAAGTTGCTGTGGCTGAGGCTGAAGAGGTTGTTGCCTGTATTCTCCTCAAGGATTCTGATAGATTCTTGTTTTACATTTAGGTCTTTCATCCATTTTGAGTCTATTTTCGTTTTTGGTGTAAGGAAATGCTCCAGTTTCATTCTTCTGTGTGTGGCTGTCCAATTTTCTCAACACCATTTGTGGAAGATACCATCTTTTTTCCACTGGACATTTTTTCCTGCTTTGTCGATGATTAGTTGACCATAGAGGTTGAGAATCCATTACTGGGCTCTCTATTCTGGTCCATTTGTCTATGTGTCTGTTTTTGTGTGAGTACCATACTGTCTTGATGATTACAACTGTGTAATAGAGCTTGAAGTACAGAATTGTTATGCCATCAGCTTGGCTTTTCTTTTTCAACACTATGCAGACTATTCAGGGTCTCTTCCAGTTCCCTATAAATTTTAGGATTATTTGTTCCATTTCTTTGGAAAAAGTTGATGGCATTTTGATAAGGATTGCTTTAAATGTGTGGATCGCTCTAGGTAGTATAGACATTTTCACAATATTTGTTCTTCCAATCCATAAGCATGGAACATTTTTCCATTTCTTTGTGTCTTCCTCAATTTCTTTCATGAGTATTCTATAGTTTTCTGAGTACAGATTCTTTGCCTCTTTCATTAGATTTATTCCTAGGTATCTAATGGTTTTTGGTGCAATGGTAAATGGGATTGACTCCTTAATTTCTCTTTCTTCTGTCTTGTTGGTATATACAAATACAACTGATTTCCATGCGTTTATTCATATCCTAACATTTCAATGAATTACTGTATGGGTTCTAGCTCTTTTGGGGTTCGAGTATTTCAGGTTTTCCACATAAAGTATCATATCATCTGCAAAGAATGAGAGTTTGACTTCTTTACTGATTCAGATGCCCTTTATTTCTTTTTGTTCTCTGATTTCAGAGGCTAAGATTTCAAAACTATGTTGCATACCAGTGGTGATACTGGAGAGCCCTGCCATGTTCCTGACCTTAGGGGAAAAGCTTCCAGTTTTTCCCCATTGAGAATGATATTCGCCATGGGTTTTTCATAGGTGGCTTTTATGATATTGAGGTATGTATCTTCTGCCTCTACAATGCAGAGAATTTTGATCATGAAAGGATGCTGTACTTTGTCAAATGCTTTTTTTCCTGCATCTATTGAGAGTATATGGTTTTGTTCTTTCTTTTATTAATGTATTGTATCACATTGATTGATTTGCAAATATTGAAACAACCTTACATCCCAGGAATAAATCCTACTTGTTCATGGTCAACAATCCTTTTAGTGTACTGTTGGATCCTATTGGTTAGTATTTTGGCAAGAATTTTTGCATCCATGTTCATCAGGGGTATTGGTCTATAATTTCTTTGGGACCAAGGTAATGCTGGCCTCATAAAATGAGTTTGGAAGCTTTCCTTCTATTTTTTTTGGGGGGGGGAACAGTTTCAGAACAATAGGTATTAATTATTCTTTAAATGTTTGGTAGAATCCCCTGTGAAGCCATCTGACCCTGGGCTCTTGTTTGTTGGGAGATTTTTGGTTACTGCTTCAATTTCCTTGTTGGTTATGGTTCTGTTCAGATTTTTTATTTCTTCCTCGTTCACTTTTGGTAGTTTGTACATCTGTAGGAATGCACGCATTTCTTCCAGATTTTCTAATTTGCTGTACTATAGTCATTCATAATTTGTTCTTATAATTGTTTGTATTTCTTTGGTGTTGGCTCTGATTTCTCCTCTTTTGTTCATGATTTTATTAATTTTGGGTCCTTGGTCTTTCCTTTTTGATAAGGCTAGCCAGGAGTTTAGCAGTCTTATTAATTCTTTCAAAGAACCAGCTCCTAGTTTTGTTGATCTGTTCTACTGATCTTTTGATTTTTAATTCACTGATTTCAGCTCTGATCTTTAGTATTTCTCTTCTCCTCCTGAGTTTAGACCTTATTTGCTGTTATCTCTCCAGCTCCTTTAGGTGTAGGGTTAGGTTGTGTATTTGAGAACTTTCTGGTTTCATGAAAAATTCTTGTATTTCTATATACTGTCCTCTTAGGACCACCTTTGCAGCATCCCAAAGATTTTAAACAGTTGTGTTATCATTTTCATTTATTTCCATGAGTTTTTTAAAATTCTTGTTTAATTTCCTGGTTGACCCATTCATTCTTTAGTAGGATGCTCCTTAGCCTCTACATATTTGAGTTCTTTCTAGCTTTCCTTTTATGATTGGGCTTTAGTTTCAAACATTGCAGCCTGAAAATATGCAGGGAATGATCCCAAACATTTGGTACCAGTTGAGACCTGATTTGTGGCTGAGGATGTGTTCTATTCTGGAGAATGTTCCTTATGCACTGGAGACAAATATGTATTCCGTTGCTTTGGGATGAAATGTTCTGAATATATCTGTGATGTCTATCTGGCACACTGTGTCGTTTAAAGCCTTTATTTACTTGTTGATCTTTTCTTATATGATCTGTCCATTTCAGTGAGGGGGTGTTAAAGTCCCTTGTTATTATTCTATAATTGTGGATGTGTTTCTTTGATTTTTTTATTCAATGGTTTATATAATGGCTGCTCCTATGTTAGAGGCATTAGATATCTAAAATTGTTAGGTCTTCTTGTTGGACAGACCTTTTAAGTATGATATGGTGTCCTTCTCATCTTTTATTATAGTCTTTGGTTTAAAATCTAATTTGTCTGACATAAGCATTGCCACTCCAGTTTTCTTTTCATGTCCGTTAGCATGGTAAATTGTTCTCCACCCTCACTCTAAATCTGGAGGTGTCTTTGTGTCTAAAATGAGTCTCTTGCAGACAGAATATCTGTGGGTCTATTTTTTTTTAAAATACAATCTGATACCTTGGGTATTTTGATTAGGGCATTTAGCCCATTTACTTTCAGACTAAACTATTGAAAGATATGAATTTAGTACCTTTCTATTGGCTGCAAGGTGAGTGTTACTGTATACGGTCTCTGTTCCTTTCTGGTCTATGTTACTTTTAGGCTCTCTCCTTGCTTAGAGGACCCTTTTCTATATTTCCTGTAGGATTGGTTTGGTGTTTGCAAATTCTTTTAGTTTTTGTTTGTTCTGGAAGCTTTTTATCTCTTCTATTTTCAACGATAGCCTAGCTGGATATAGTATTCTTGGCCGCATGTTTTTCTCATTTAGGGCTCTAAATATATCATGCCAGTTCTTTCTGGCCTGCGAGGTCTCTGTGGATAAGTCTGCTGCCAATCTAATATTCTTTCCTCCTATTTTCAATTACAGCCTAGCTGAATATAGCATTCTTGGTTGCATACTTTTCTCATTTAGTGCTCTGGATATATCATTGCCAGTAGTTTCTGGCCTTCCAGGTCTCTGTGGATAGATCTGCTGCCAATCTAATATTTCTATTATTGTAGGTTACAAACTTCTTGTCCTGAGCTACTTTCAGGATTTTCTCTTTTTCTCTGAGGTTTATAAATTTTACTGTTAGATAATGGGGTGTTGACCTATTTTTATTGATTTGGAGGGGGTTCTCTGTGTCTGCTGGATTTTGATGCATATTTCCTTCCCCAAATTAGGAAAATTCTCTGCTTTAATTTGCTCCAATATGCCTTCTGCCCCCCTTCTTCTTCTGCTATCCCAATTATTCTAATATAATTTCATTTTATGGTATCACTTATCTCTTGAATTCTCCCCCTTGTGATCCAGTAGTTGTTTATCTCTCTTTTTCTAAGCTTCTTTATTCTCCATCATTTGGTCTTTTATATTACAAATTCTCTCTCCTGCCTCACTTATCTTAGCAGTTAGAGTCTCCATTTTTTATTGTACCTCATTAATAACCTTTTTGGTTTCAACTTGGTTAGATTTTAATTCTTTTGTATCTCCAGAAAGAGGTTCTCAAGTACATGCTATGCTTTCTTCAAGCCCAGCTAGTATCTTTATAATCATCGTTCTGAACTCTAGTCCCAATATCTTACTAATGTCTGTATTGATTAGGACCCTGGCAGTCAATACTGAGTCTTGTTCTTTTTTTTTTTTTTTGAGGTGAGTTTTTCCATTTTGTCATATTTTTTTCCAGAGAAGAGTAGATGAATGAGAGAATAAAATTCTAAAAGGGTAACAATGGTATCAGAAAAATATACACTAAGCAAATCAGAAGAGACTTGGAACTGGGGGAAAAATAAATAAAAAAAAAAGAATATGATCAGGCTAGTGAATAGAACAGAGCCACACACTAGATTTTGGGTGTATTTTAGTCTGTTAGAAGAAAAGACCTCCAAAAATTTTAAAGAAATGAAAACTTATAAATATATAAAAATACGGACAAATACAATGAAGGGATGGACTGACTCTAAAGAAGAAAAAAATCAAAAATATTTTTTTAAAGGGAGGCTTGGATGGCTATATATTATCCCCTTTGGACCACCTTTTTGGTATCCAATAGGTTTTGGACCTAAGTGTCTTCATTCTCATTGGTTTTCATGAACTGTTTAAGTTCTTCTTTGATTTCCTGGTTTATCCAAACATACTTGAACAGGATGGTCTTTAGCATCCAAGTGTTCAAATACCTTTCAAACTCTTTCTTGTGATTGATTTCCAGTTTCAAAGAATTGTGGTTTGAGAATATGCAGCGAATAATCTCAATATTTTGGTATCAGTTGAGTCCTGATTTGTGACCCAGTATGTGTTTTTTTCTGGAGAAAGTTCCATTTACACTAGAGAAGAATGAGTATTCTGTTGTTTTAGGGTGGAATGTTCTGTATATATCTATGAGGTCCATCTTGTCCAATGTGTTACTCAAAGCTCTTCTTTCTTTGTTGATCTTCTGCTTGGATCATCTGTCTGTTACTGAGAGTGGCATGTTAAGATCTCCTACTATTAATGTATTCATATCAATATGACTCTACCCTGATTAACAGTTGTCTTATGTAGTTGGCTGCTCCTGTATTGGGGGCGTAAATATTTACAATTCTTAGATCTTCTTGGTGATAGACCCTTTAAGAATGATGTTGCGTCCTTCTTTATCTCTGACTACAGTCTTTAGTTTAAAAAATCTAATTTATCTGATATGAGAATCGCTACCTCAGCTTTCTTTTGAGGCCTGTTGGCATGAAAGATGCTTCTCCATCCCTTCACTTTCAGTCTGTATGTATCCTTAGGTTCAAAATGGGTCTCTTGTATACAACATATATATGGGTTCTGTTGTTTTATCCAGTCTGCAACTTTGTGCCATTTATGGGAACTTTTGGGCCATTCACGTTGAGTGTGATAATTGAAAGATACGTTTTTATTGACATCATGTTGCCTGTGAAGTCCTTGTTTCTATAGATTGTCTCTGTAAAATTCTGTTCCATGTTACTCTTGGGTTCCTTCTTGTTTTATAGAACCCCCCTTAATATTTCTTGTAGTGGCAGCTTGGTGGTCTTATACTCTTTTAAACCTTGCTGGTTTTGGAAGATTTTTATCTTTCCATCCAATCTGAATGTCAGCCTTACTGGATAAATTATTCTTGGCTGCATTTTCTTTTCATTTAGTGTCCTGAGTACATCTTGCGAGCCCTTTCTGGCTTGCCAGGTTTCTGTGGACAGGTATGATGTTATTCTGATGGGCCTTCCTCTGTACATAAGGAATATCTTCCCCCAGCTGCTCTGAAGAGCTCCTGTCAAAAATTATCATTCATCGGTTTCACAATCAGGTGTCTGGAGGTCTTTCTAGATTACGTGATCTTAAGGGGTGACCTTTCTGCCTCTAGGACACGAACGCTGGTTCCAGCCCCAGATTGGGAAAATTTTCATGGAGAATTTCCTCAACTTTATCTCCTAGTGTTCTTTCTTTCTCCTCCCCCTCAGGGATTCCAATAATTCTGATGTTGGAACGTTTCATGGCATCATTTATTTCCCTGATTCTGTTTTCATGGCTTCTAAGCTGTTTGTTCCTGGCCTCCTCCTGATCCTTTTTCTCTATCAGTTTGTCCTCTAAATCACTAATTCTATTTTCTGCCTCAGTTACCCTACCTGTTAGAGAATTTAGATAAGATTGGAACACGTTGATAGCATTTTTAACTTCTTCCTGGGTGGCTTTCACTTCTGCTCTAATTGATTCCATGTTGTCATTGATGGTTTTCTCCATCCTAGCCATTACCTGAATAATGGTTACCCTGAAGTCCCTTTCTGACATACTGTTTAGGTTCATATCCGATAGCTCTGATGGAGAGGGCACAGTCTCTGAATTGTTCCTCCTCCTAGTCATTTTGGTGAGAGATGACTGAGGGGATGTGTAGCTGAATGTATCAACCGTGATCCAGGCAAGGTGTACCCTGCAATGCTTCTAAGCAATTGGGAGTCCCCACCAAAAAGAAAGAAAAAAAAAGAGAAAGAGAGAGACAGAAAAAAAGAGTAAAAAAGAGAAGATTTAGCTAGAATGGGCCCCAGAGGTAAGATTTATAAAATATACAAACAAAAACAGACAAACAAAGAAACCAACAAGATAAATGACAAGAAAAAAATAACCCAGCCAAAACGATCCCCAAGTATAAGATTTATATACTACCAGAACAAAAACAAATACACAGAAACACTGACAGAAGAAAAAAAATGGGAGGGTGGTTATAAATCCTCAGTGTGGGTGAGGAAAGTTATTTTGATTCTTCCTGGGTGTATCTTGATATCTTTTTAAAGGACTCAACTTTCCTGAGATAAAGGGGTTTAAAACTGGTTTATATATAGGGATAGTATTGATTGGGGAAAGAGGATTACCTTGAAGCTTATCTCTATATGTATATTAAAAAAATAGAAAAACAAAAGAAAAACACGGGTATATGTATCAAAAAAGTTCAAGTTACAAGTTTATTATAGAATTTGTTTTATCGAACCTCTCATTTTTGTTATGGTAATAGGTTAAGAAAATTTTTAAAAAATTTAAAAGAACGAGAATAGTGGGAATGAATTAAAAAAGGGATTCATAAGATAGGAAGTTGTGTAAAAAAGAAATAAAAAAGTAACAAAAAAAGGGGGGGTGCCTGGGTGGCTCAGTGGATTAAAGCCTCTGCCTTCGGCTCAGGTCATGATCCCAGGGTCCTGGGATCAAGCCTCGCATCGGGCTCTCTGCTTAGCAGGGAGCCTGCTTCCTCCTCTCTCTGCCTCTCTGCGTACTTGTGATCTGTCTGTCAAATAAATAAATAAAATCTTTAAAAAAAAGGGGGGGATATGATCAGCCAGGAGGCTAGAACAAAGCCATATACTAGATTTAGGGTATATTTTGGTCTGTTAGAAGAAACTGTATCTCAAAATTTTAAAGAAAGAAAAATTTATATATATATATATATAAATTTTTCTTTCACTATATATATTATATATAATATATATAATTTTAAATACAATGAAGGGCTAGAACATGACTAAAAATGAAAATTGAAAAAAGATCTTTTTGCTTTTATTTAGTTTTTATTATGTTATGTTAGACACTATACAGCATGTCATTAGATTTTTTTTTAATTTTTATTTATTTTTTTTAAATTTCTTTTCAGTGTTCCAGAATTCATTGTTTATGCACCACATTCAGTGCTCCATGCAATATGTGTCCTCCATAATACCCCCTCCAGGCTCACCCAACCTCCACCCTCAAAACCCTCCGTATGTTTCTCAGAGTCCACAGGCTCTCATGGCTCATCTCCCCCTCCAATTTCCTCCAACTCCCTTCTCCTCTCCATCTCCCCATGTCTTCCATATTATTCCTTATGCTCCACAAATTAGCGAGACTATATGATAATTGACTCTCTCTGCTTGACTTATTTCACTCAGCACAATCTCTTCCAGTCCCATCTATGTTGATACAAAAGTTGGGTATTCATCGTTTCTGATGGAGGCATAATACTCCATAGTATACATGGGCCATATCTTCTTTATCCATTTGTCTTTTGAAGGGCATCTTGGTTCTTTCCACAGTTTGGTGACTGTGGCCATTCCTGCTAGTTTTTGATGTAGTATTCCCTGATTCATTGTTTATGTATAACACCCAGTGCTCCATGCAATATGTGCCCTCCTTAATAAAAAAGGAATAGATAAAATAAGATGTTGGTTAAACTAAGAAAGAAGAAAAATTAAAATATATATATATGAAAAAAGTGAAGAAAATTTAAAAATTAACTTTGGAAGACTAAAGAATGATGGGGAAAAAGACATGAATTATATGTGCTGTGTTCCTCTAGCATGGAGTTTTGCTGTTCTCCTTGATCAGTAAACTTGGCTTGTTTGGGTTTTCTGGCAGATAATCTGGGGGAGGGGCCTGTTGCAGTGATTCTCAAATGTATTTGTCCAAGGTGGAATTACACCACCCCTGCTAGGGGCCAGCCTAACTAATCTGCTCAGGTTTGCTCTCAGTAGCTTTGGTTCCCTGAAAGCTTTCTGTACACCTTTGTAGAAGGAGAATGAAAATGGCAGCCTCCCAATATCTGGCCCCAGAGGAGCTGAGAACTTGAGGCCCCACTCCTCAGTGAGCCCTCAGAGAAAAGCAGTCAATCACTGCTCTCTCCCTGGTCTCTGACTGCACTCTGTGCTCACCCTTCCTGTGACCAAGTGTTTCTTTCTCTGGCACATAATCCCATTTGGAGTTTCCAAACCCAGTAGATTCCTGTGTGGACTCCTGTGCCACTCCTGGGGGGTGGAGGTGCATCTCCTCAGATCTGCCCTTATTGGGTTCCTGCTCGAAGAGTAGTGGCCTGACTGTGCCATGGATTATGGTTTATGGCAACCCTGAGCTGAGAGCTCACTCTCTGGCTCCTTTTTGCAGCCAGCTTCCCTGCTTTGACACCTGGAATCTCTGCCACACTCGGGTACCCCTCGTCTTTCTGTGTCATTGAGTGTCCTGAGACCACACTGTGTCCGTGAATGTTCCACCCCCTCTTAGCCACTGGAGTGATGTTCCTCAGTGAAGCATACTTCTAAACGTTCTGATTTTGTGCTCTGGTGCTCTATCATTTGCCAGTAGCCAGCTGACCAAGTTTTCCTCCCACCATGGTCTATCTTCCCAAATATCACCTTGGATTCACATCTTCACATGTCCTACTTTTCAGAAAGTTGTTGCTTTTCTGTTTATAGAATTGATGTTATTCTTTTCTTTGATCTCCTTTTGAGTTTGTATGTGCTCACAGTGATTTGGTATCTAGCTGAGTTCCTGGGACCAGATGACATTTAGGTCTCCAACTTCTCTGCCATCTTGTTGCTCCCTCAATCATAATATTCTCATAATTGTTTGTATTCCTTCTGTGTTGATTGTGATTTCTCCTCTTTAATTCATGATTTTATTTATTTGGGTTCCCCCCTCTCATTTTGGTAAGTCTGTTTAGAGGTGTATTAATCTTATTATTTCTTTTATAGAACCAATTACTAGTTTCATTGATCTGTTCTATTGTGTTTTTTTTTTAATTTCTATATCATTGACATTTGCTCTCAATTTTATTCTCTCTCTTATTCTGCTGGATTTAGCTTTATTTGATCTTCTTTTCCAGCTCCTTTAGGTATAAGTTTAGTTTGTGTATTTCAGACTTTTCTTGTTTCTTGAGAAAACCCTGTGTTGCTATATTCTTTCCTCTTAGGACCAACTTTGCTGCATCCCAAAGGTTCTGAACAGTGTTGATTTCATTTTCATTTGCCTCATTTATTCTTTAGTAAGATGTTCTTTAACCTCCATGTATTTGTGTTCTTTCAAAATTATTTTATTGTGGTTGACTTCATGTTTTTTTTTTTTAAGATTTTATTTATTTGACAGAGAGAGAGAGAGATAGATCACAAATAGGCAGAGAGGCGACAGGGAGAGGAGGAAGCAGGCTCCCTGCTGAGCAGAGAGCCCAATGTGGGACTCGATCCCTGGACCCTGAGATCATGACCTGAGCCGAAGGCAGAGGTTTTAAACCACTGAGCCACCCAGGCGCCCTGGCTTCATGTTTTAAAACACTGTGGTCAAAACTATGCATTGTATAATCTAAATCTTTTTGTATCATTTGAGATCTTATTTTTGACCCAGTATGTGATTTGTTCTGACAAATATTCCATGTGTACTCGAGAAAAATGTGTATTCTGTTGCTTTAAGATGAAATGTTCTTAATATATCTGTTAAGTCTATTTTATACAGTGTGTGTCAATTAAAGTCCTTGTTTCCTTATTAATCTTCTGCTGAGATGATCTGTCCATGGCTCTGAGTATGATGTTAAAATCCCCTGTATGATTGTATTATTATCAATGAGTTTCTTTAATTTTGTTATTAATTTTTTATACATCTTGCTGCTCCCAGTTTAGGGGCATATTGTACATATAAAATTAGTTTTATACTGTATGTTAACTAATAATAATTAAAAACTGTAAAAAAGAAATATAAGATGATACCTTGAGGAGTTAACATTCTATTAGTATTAAAGGATATATTCAAATAAAATGTCCAATACAGTCTGGCGCCTAAGTAATGTTTAATAAATTTTAATTGTTTTCATAATTAATATTAAAAATATACTGTACACCCACATTTAAATACCAAATCAGTGAGGAGAGGAGTTAAGATGGTAGGGGAGTAGGGATCCCTAAGTTTGTCTGATTCCTGGAATTCAGCTAGATAGTTATCAAATAATTCTGAACACCTGCAAAACCAATCAGAGATCTGAGAAAAGAAATGCTGCATTTCTAGAAATATAAAAGTGACCACTTTTTGGAAGGTAGGAAGTCTGGAGAATTGAATTTGGGGTGACATACTGAGGCTATGGGAGAGGGGAGGGAGCTGGCTTAAGGAGGCTACTGCAAAGTATTATAAACATCAGAGTACAAAACTGGAACTTTTTGAAGTGTGAAGATATTCTCCTACCTACCCTGGGAGGGACACTGTGGGTCCATGCTGCCAGAGTCCATAAAATTTGGAGACTTGAAACTCAGTTGTGTGTCTGAGATAAAAATGTTCATTCACAGGCTGTGTGAACATGACGTTATGATGGAAACCAGAGAGACAAGAGTGATTGGCTGCTTTTCTGTTAGGGCTCACTGTAGAGTAGAGGGTGTGAAATTTCAGGTCCAGGGATAGAGAGAGGGACCCTGCCATTTTCATCCTGCCAATAAGTGCTGAAAGCCTTCAAGGAGCATAACAGCACCACATTGTGAACTCCATAGCTACTATCAGTGAGCCTGGTCCCCTGGCAAAGGAGGTACACTTCCACAAGTTTGAGGGAAACTGAGAATCAGCACAACAGGCCTCTCCCCCCAGAAGACTAGATAGATAGAAGATAGATGATAGATAGATAGATAGATAGATAGATATAGATATCCATATACCAACCAGTACTCATTAGGAAAAATGCACTCCTTAATATTCACCACTTGTTTTTTTTGTTGTTGTTGTTTGTTTTTTGTTTTGTTTTGTTTTTTTTTTCCCAGAGAGGTTTATTTTATTGAAGGAACTGAAAAAGTTGGAGATAAATGGATTGTGGAGTACAAGAGAGGTTTACCTTTGGGGTGAGCATTATGCATACAAATTTGCTTCTTACTTTATAAATTTCTATTTTTATTGGTGGACGTGTTCCCATAAAAGCACAAATAATTAAGAAATTAGCTAAAATTGATCACAAAAATAATGAGATGTTTAAAATATGATACAGAAAAATAATAAAACAAAAGAGGTTGCAAACAATTAAGTTGAAGCTGAAAACAAAAGAATAACACATACTATGTATACTTCCTTCACTTTCTGAATTGGAGAGGAATACAGTGATTTTAGAAGATATTTATAATAGACTTAAATAGAAACATTAAATAAAAAATACAGTGCCCATCTTTTAAAATCATATTCTCATTCTGTAAGGACCCACAGGAATATTTGTACCAACATTGCTGTGAAACACTTAGCCGACCTTCCTTTCAATGATTCTTTTAAGATCTCACGTGTCCAGGTAGATTTCTTGAGGCAAAAGCAGGACCCAAAGGTCTATATTAGTGGTTTTTTTCCTCATTGTTTCCAGTCCAGTTTTATTTTCTGTAATCCTTTCCAAAGGGATAGATGAGTAGTTCTAAACCTTGGCTTCATGTTAGAGTCACCAGGAGAGATTTTTAAAAAATGTGATGCTCATGCCCACTTAAGGTCAATTAAATCATTATCTCTGGCATTGGGTCATCACTTGTTTAATCCATCACTCAACCCCTCCCACCTAACTCTGGTAACCATCAGTTTTTTCTCTAAAATTAAGAGTCTGTTTCTTGATTTCTTTCTCTCTTTCTTTTCCTTTGCTCAATGTTTTGTTTCTTACGTTCCCCATGAGTGATATTATATAGTAGTTGTCTCTCTTATTTTGCTTACCATAATACTCTCTAGCTGAATCCATGTTGTTGCAAATAGCAAGACTTCATTCTTTTTATGGCTGAATAATATTTCATTATATATTCTTATGTATTCAGGTCTCTTTGATCAGTTTTTTTAAAATATTTTATTTATTTAACAACTAGGCAGAGAGGCAGGCAGAGAGAGAGGAGGAAGCAGGCTCCCCGCAGAGCAGAGAGCCCGACGCGGGGCTCGATCCCAGGTTACTGGGATCATGACCTGAGCCAAAGGCAGAGGCTCCAACCCACTGAGCCACCCAGGTGCCCCTCTTTGATCAGTTTTGAGTTATTTTTGTTCATGGCCTAAGAAAGTAGTCCAGTCTCTTTCTTTTACATGTTGGTGTCCTATCTTCCCAACACTATTTTTTTCCCCAATACTATTTTTTTGAAGAAACTTTTTTCTTTTAGACATTCTTTCCTGCTTTATTAGAGATTAATTGACCATATAGTTTTGGGTTCATTTCTGGGTTTTCTATTCTGTTCCATTGACCTATGTGTCTGTTTTTGTGCCATTTCCATACTGTCTTGATCACTACAACTTTGTAATATAACTTGAAGTCCAAAATTGAGATACTTCCAGCTTTGCTTTTCGTTTTCTAGATTGCTGTGGCTATTCAGCATCTTTTGTGGTTCTATACACATTTTAAGATTATTTGTTCTAGTCTTTGAGATATGCTGTTTCTATTTTGACAGGAATGTCATTAATGTGTACATTGCTTTAGGTAGTATAGACATTTTAACAATATTTGTTCTTACAAGGGATGAACATGGAATGTCTTTCCATTTCTTTGTGTCATCTTCAATTTCTTTCATCAGTCTTTTATAGTTTTTAGTGTACTGGTCTTTCTCCTGTTTAATTAGGTTTGTTCCTATACGTCTTGTGATTTTTTTGCTGCAATTATTAATCAGATTGCTTTTTTAGTTTATCTTTCTGCTACTTCATTAATGTTATATAGAAATGCAACAGATTCTGTCCACTGATTTTTTTATTCTGTGACATTACTGAATTTATTTATCACTTCTAGCAGTATTTTAATGTGTTCTTTCAGTTTTCTATATATAGTATCATGTTATCTGCAAATAGTGGAAGATAGACTTCTTCCATACTGATTTGGATTCCTTTTATTTCTTTTTGTTGTCTTATTGCTGTGGCTAGGACTTCCAGTATTATGCTGAATAATAGTGATGAGAGTGAATATAATTGTCTTGTTCCTTACTGAGTGAAAGCTCTTATTTTTTCCCTGTTGAGGATCATATTAGTTGTGCATTTTTCATATATAGATTTTATTATATTGAGGTATGTTCCTTCTAAACCTACTTTATTGATGGTTTATATCACGAATAGATGTTGTACATTGTCAAATACTTTTTCTGCATCTATTGAAATGACCATATGATTCTTACCCTGATTTAACTGATATGATGTGTCATGTTGATTGATTTGTGAATATTGAGCCACATTTGCAACACAGGAATAAATCCCACTTGATTGTGGTGAATGATTTTATAATTTTATTATTGAATTTTTTTCCTGAGTATTTTATTGTGGATTTTGCATCTATATTCATCAAGGATATTGGCCTGCATTTCTCTTTTTTTTTTGTGGTGTTTTTATTTGCTTTTGGTATCAGGATAATACTGATCTCATAATTGACTTTAAGTCTTCCCCCCTTTTCTATCCTTTGTAATTATCTGAGAAGAATATGTATTAAATCTTCTTTAAATGTGTAGTAGAATTCCCCTAGTAGGCTATCTGGTCCCAGAGTTTCATTTGTTGGGAGGTTTTTTTTTTTTTTTTTTTGAATACTGATTTAATTTCTTTGCTCATTATTGGTCTGCCACATTTTTGTCTTTCTTCCTTTTTCAATTTGTGTAGTTTATATAATTCTAGGGATTTACTTCTTCTTGATTGTCTAATTTGTTGGCATATAGTTGTCATATTATTCTCTTCTAATTGTTTGCATTTTTGTTGTGTTGGTTGTTATTTCTCCTCTCTCAATTCTGGTTTTATTTATTTGAGGCTTTTTTCTTTTTGATAAGTCTGGCTAGAATTTTATCAATTTGATTGATCTTTTCAAAGAACCAGCCCCTGGTTTCATTGATCGGTTCTATTGTGGGGTTTTGTTGTTGTTGTTGTTGTTTTGTTGTTCTTATTTTTATTGTCTATATCATTTGCTTCTGCTCTAATCTTTATTATTTCCTTTCTTCTGCTTGTTTTAGGTTTTGTTTGTTGTTATTTTTCTAGTTCCTTTACATATTAGGGTAAGTTTTTTCTGTGAGTATTTTCTTCATTCTTGAGTCAGGCCTGTATTGCTATGAGTTTCCCTCTTAGAACTTCTTTTGTTGCATCCTAAAGGTTTTGGACTGTTCTGGTTTCATTTTCACTTGTTTCCATGTACTTTTTAAAATTTATTCTTTGATTTCCTGGTTGAGCCATTCATGGTTAATAGACTGTTATTTAACTTCAAGGTACTTCTGGACTTTCCACATATTTTCTTGTGGTGACTTCTGGTTTCACAGCATTGTGGTCAGAAAAGATGTATGGTAGGATTTTTACCCTTCTTATTTTGTTGAGGTTTGTTTTATGGGTTAACATGTGATCTATTCTGGAGAATGTTCCATGTGCACTTGAAAAAATTGTGATATCTGCTGTTATAAAGTGAAATGTTTTGGATATATCTGTCAAGACCTACTGGTGCAGTTTTTATGCAAAGCCATTGTTTGCTTGTTTATATTCTGTTTAGATGTCTTTTTATGTAAGTGGGATATTAAATTCCCCTATTATTGTATTATTATCAAGCAGTTCCTTTGTGTTTGTTATTAACCCCTTTATGTATTTGAGTGCTCCTATATTGGGTGCATTTTGCATTCTTATATCTTCTTTGTGGTTTGCCCCTTTCATTATTATATAATGCTTTTCTTCATCTCTTGTTTTAAACTCTAGTCACAGTGTTTGTTTTAAAATCTAGTTTGTCTGATACAAGTATTGTTACTCTGGCTTTATTTTGAAAGCCATTTGCATGATAATTGACTTTCTCTGCTTGATTTATTCCACTCAGCATAATCTCCTCCAGTAACATCCATGTTGAAACAAAAGTTGGGTATTCATCCTTTCTAATGGAGGTGTAATATTCCTTTGTATATATGGACTATATCTTCTTTGTCCATTCATCTCTTGAAGGGCATATTGGCTATTTCCAGTTTCCCAATTGTGAACATTGCTGCAATGAACATTGGGGTACAGATGGCCCCTCTTTTCACTACATCTGTATCTTTGGGGTAAATAACCAGTAGTGCAATTACGGGAAATTACAAGTGCAATTGCAGTGCAATAATTTCTGTAAATAAAAATTGACAGAAATTTTTAATTACTTAAGAAATCTCCACACTGTTTTCCAAAGTGGGTGCATGAACTTGCATTCCCACCAACAGTGTAAGAGGGTTTCCCTTTCTCCACATCCTCTCTAGCACTTGTTGCTTAGTTTCTTGTTAATTTTGGCCATTCTAACTGGTGTAAGGTGATATCTTGATGTGCTTTTGATTTGCATCTCCCCGATGGCTAATGATGATCTGTTAGCCATCTGTATGTCTTCTTTGGAGAAGTGTCTGTTCATACCTTCTGCCCATTTTTTGACGAGATTATCTGTTTTGTGTGTGTTGAGTTTGATGAGTTCTTTAAAGATCTTGGATATCAGCCCTTTGTCTCTAGTGTCATTTGCAAGTATCTTCTCCCATTCCGTGGGTTGCCTCCTTGTTTTCTTGACTATTTCTTTTGCTGTGCAGAAGCTTTTGATCTTGATGAAGTCCCAAAGGTTCTTTTTTGCTTTTGTTTCCTTTGCCTTTGGAGACTTGTCTTGAAAGAAGATGCAGTGGCCTATGTCAAAGAGGATACTGCCTATGTTCTCCTCTAGGATTTTGATAGATTCCTGCCTCACATTGAGGTCTTTTATCCATTTGGATTTTATCTTTGTGTATGGCATAAGAGAATGGTCAAGTTTCATTCTTCTACACAAAGCTGTCCAATTTTCCCAGAATAATTTATCGAAGAGACTGTCTTTTCCATTGGATATTTTTTCCTGCTTTGTCGAAGATTAGTTGACCATAGTTTTGCAGGTCCACATATGGATGCTCTACTCTCTTCCACTGGTCTATGTGTCTGTTTTTGTGCCAGTACCATGCTGCCTTGGTGATCATAGTTTTGTAGTAAAGCTTGAAAAAAAGGCAATGTGATGCCCCAGTTTTGTTTTGTTTTTTTTCTTTTTCAACATTTCTTTAGCAAATCAGTCTTTTCTGGTTCCATACAAATTTTAAGATTGTTTATTCAAGCTCTTTGAAAAATGTCAGTGCAATTTTGATCAGGATGGCATTGAAAGTATAGACTGATCTGGGCAGTATAGACATTTTAACAATGTTTGTCCTTCTGATCCATGAGCATGAGGTGTTTTTTTTTTCCCCTGCCTTTTTGTGTCTTCAATTTCTTTCATGAGTGTTCTGTAGTTCCTTGAGTACAAATCCTTAACCTTTTGGGTAAGATTTATTCCCAGGTATCTTATGGTTCTTAGTACTATAATAAATGGAATCAATTCTTTAATTTCCCTTTCTATATTTTCATTGCTAGTGTATAAGAAAGCAACTTATTTCTGTGCATTGATTTTGTGCCCTGCCACATTACTGAATTGTTGTATGAGTTCTAGTAGTTTGGGGGCAGAATCTTTTGGGTTTTCCATATAAAGTATCATGTCTTCTACTAAGAGAGAGAGTTTGACTTCTTCCTTGCCAATTTTAATACCTTTTATTTCATTTTGTTCTCTGATTGCTGTTGCTAGGATCTCTAGATCTATGTTGAACAAAAGTGATGAGAGTGAGCATCCTTGTAATGTTCCTTATTTCAAAGGGAAGGCTGCCACATTTTCCCCATTGAGAATGATATTCACTGTCAGCTTTTCATGGATAGGTTTTATAAAGTTGAGGAGTGTTCCCTCTATCCCTGTACTTTGAAGAATTTTAATCAGGACTGGATACAGTATGTTGTCAAGTGCTTTTTCTGAATCAATTGAGAGGACCATGTGGTTCTTCTCTCTTCTCTTATTGATTCGTTCTTTCACATTGATTGATTTGTGAATGTTGAACCACCCTTTCATCCCAGGGATAAAACTCACCTGGTCATGGTAGATAATCTTTTTAATGTACTGTTGGATCCTATTAGTTAGGACCCTTTGAAAATCTTGGCATCCACATTCATCAGGGATATTGGTATGAAATTTTATTTTTGATGGGGTCTTTCTCTAGTTTGGGGATCAGGGTAATGCTGGCCTCATAGAAAGAGGCTGGAAGTTTTCCCCATGTTTCTATTTTTTGAATAACTTTGGGACACTACGTATTATTTCTTCTTTGAATGTTTAGTAGAATTTCCCATGGAAACCATCAGCTCTTGAGCTCTTGTCTTCTGGGAGGTTTTTGATCACTGCTTCAATTTCATTACTATATATTGGTCCATTCAGGTTTTCAATTTCTTCCTGTTTCAGTCTTGGAAGTTTATAGATTTCCAGGAATGCATCCATTTCTTGTAGGTTGCTTAACTCATTGGCATATAACTGTTGATAATAATTTCTGATGATTGTTTCTATTTTCTTGGTGTTAGTCATGATCTCTACCCTTTCATTCATAATTTTATTCATTTAGGTCCTCTCCCTTTTCTTTTGGATTAGTTTGGCCAATGGTTTATTGATCTTGCTGATTCTTTTAAAAAACCAACTTCTAGTTTTATTGATGTGTTCTACTGTATCTCTAGTTTCTAACTCATTGATCTCTGCCTAATCTTGATTATCCCTTCTTGTGCATGGGGTTGGCTTAATTTGTTGTTGATTTTCCAGTTCTTTAAGGTGTAAAGAGAGTTGGTGTATTTGGGATTTTTAAATTTTTTTGAGTGAGGCTTGGATGGCTATGTCCCGTTAGGACTGCTTTTTTTTTGTCTCCCATAAGTTTGGACTGATGTGTGTTCATGTGTTCATTCTCATTGATTTCCAAGAATTGTTGAAGTTCTTCTTTGATTTTCGGTTTAACTCAAACATACTTGAACAGAATGGTCTTTAGCTTCCAGATGTTCAAATTCCTTCCAAACTCTTTCTTGTGGTTGAGTTACAGTTTCAAAGCACTGTGGTCTGAGAATATGCAGGAAATAATCACAATCTTTTGGCATTGTTTGAGCACTGCTATGCAATGCAGTATGTGGTTTATTCTGGGACAAGTTCCATGTGTGCTCAAAAAGAATGAGTATGGTGTTGTTTTAGGGTGGAATGTTCTGTATATATCCATGAGGTCCATCTGGTCCAACGAGTCATTCAAAGCTCTTCTTTCTTTGTTGATCATCTGCTTGGATCATCTGCCTGTTACTGAGAGTGGCATGTTACAATCCCCTACAATTTATGTATTCTTATAAATGTGTCTCTTTATATTGATTAACAGTTGGCTTATTTTGTTGGCTGCTCCCATGTTGATGGCATAAATATTTACAATTCTTTGATATTCTTGGTTGATAGACCCTTTAAGAATGATGTAGTTCTCCTTCTTAAACTCTGACTACAGTCTTTCATTTAAAATCTAATTTGTCTGATATGAGAATTGCTACCCCAGCTTTCTTTTGAGGCCCATTGGCATGAAAGATGGTACTCCATCCCTTCACTTTCAGTCTGGATGTATATTTAGGTTCCAAATGGGTCTTTTGTAGCATATGGACAGGTCCTGTCGGTTTGTCCAGTCTGAAACCCTGTGCTGTTTTATCAGAACATTTAGGCCCTTCATGTTGAGCGTGACTATTGAATGATAAGTTTTTATTAACATCACGTTACTTGGGAAGGCTTGTTTCTACAGATTGTCTCTGTAAATTTCTGTTCTATGTCACTCTTGGGTTCTTTCTTCTTTTATAGAACCCCTCTTAGTATTTCTTATAGAGCCAGCTTGGTGCCCTTTTATTTATTTTTTTTAATTTGATTTTATTTTTTCAGTGTTCCAAGATTCATTGTTTATGTACCACACCCAGTGTTCCATTCATTATATGCCCTCCTTAATACCCACCACCAGGCTCTCCCAACCCCCCACCCCTCTCCCCTCCAAAACCCTCCAGTTTGTTTCTCAGAGTCCTAGTCTCTCATGGTTTGTTCATACGCTTTTAAACCTTGCCAGTCTTGGAAGCTCTCTATACCTCCAACCATTCTAAATGCCAGCCTTGCTGGATAACATGTTCTTGGCTGCATGTTCTTCTCATTTAGTGCCCTGAATATGTCTTGCTAGCCCTTTTGGCTTGCCAGGATTCTGTGGACAGGTCTGATGTTATTCTGATGGTCCTTACTCTGTACGGAAGGAATGTCTTACCCCTAGCTGCCCTTAAGACCTCTTGACTGAAATTATGTTTTATGAATTTCACAATTAAGTGTCTGAATGTCTTTCTAGGCTCCTTGATCTTGGGGGGTATCGTTTCTGCCTCTAGGACACAAACACAAACACTTGTCCCATTCCCCAGATTAGGGAAATTTTCATCCAGAATTTGTTCAACTATATCTTCTAGTTTTCTGTTTTTCTCCACCGCTTCAGGGATCCCAATGATTTTGAAGTTGGAATGTTACATGTCATCATTTATTTCCCTAATTCTGTTTTCACAGCTTCTAAACTGTTTGTTCCAGGCCTACTCCTGATCCTTCTTTTCTATCAGTTTGTCTTCTGGTTACTAATTCTATCTTCTGCCTTGGTTACCCTAGCTGTTAGAATATTTAGATTAGATCATATCTCACTGATAGCATTTTTAACTCTGCCAGATTGACTCTCATTTCCGCCCTTAGAGATTCTATGTTTTCACTAATGGTCTTCTCCAACCTAGCCTTTGCTAGGATTAGCCTTTGGATAATTTTTACCCTGAATTCCCTTTCCCACATACTATTTATGTCCATATCTAATAGTTCTGTGCCAGAGGGCACAGTCTCTGAATTTTTCATCTGTTGAGTGTTCCTCCTCTTATTCATTTTGGTGAGAGGTGGTTGAGGGGATGTATAGCTGAATATATCAAACACAATCCAGGCAATGTGCACCCTGGATAGTTTCAGAGCAATCAGAAGTCACAACCAAAGTGATAGAAAAAAGAAAAAAAGAGAGGGAGAGAGAGATAGAGAGAGAGAGAGAGAAAAAGAAAGAGACAACCCAGTCAAAATGAGCCCCCAAAGTAAGATTTATAAGGTACACAAACAAGAACAAACAAAAAGACCAACAAAAGTTAATGACAAAAAAAAGAAAAATGTAGCCAAAATGAACCCCAAGAATGAGACTTATATAATACGAAGAAAAAAAACACACGCAGAAACACTGAGAGAAGAATAAGATGGGAAGGTGGTTATAAATCCTCGATGTGGGCCAGGAAAGTTATTTCAGGGTTCTTCCTGGGTGTATCTTGTTATCTTTTTTGAAGGACTCATCTTTCCATTGATCCAGGGAGATTAAAACTGGTTTATGTATAAGGGTAATATTGAATGGGGAAAAAGAATTACTTTGAAGCTTATATCGATATCTATATTTAAAAAAAAGAAAAAGAAAAAAACAGGTATACAAAAAAAGTTCAAGTTAAAATGCCATTATGGAATATGTTGTATTAAACCTCTAGTTGTAGTGGTAAGTAGTTTAAAGAAATTGAAAGAACAAGAGTTGTGAGAACGGATTTAGAAGAAAAAAAAAAAAAGGAAAGAAAGAAAAGTTGTATCTACAAAATATATAGTTTTGGGGGCAGTACTGGTGGCTTAATATATTGTTTTCCCCTGATGTTGGGATTTTGCAGTTTTATGGGGACCCAGTGGTGGTTGTCCTCTTGTTCTTTTGGCTTGTCTTCTGGGGGAGGACCCTGCCTCATTGTTTTCCTTGGGTTGAGTTGCCCTCCTGCCTATCAAGGGGCTGGGCTCTGTGGAAACTGGATTTTCAGGCTTTTGTTCTCAGGAGGTTTTTGTTCATTGGAGGCTTTTCGTGGCTTTTCAGAGGGTCAGAACAAAGAATCTGCATCCAGACCTCTGCCTCAGAGAGAAGCCTCAGTCTGCTCTCTTCTGGGTGGTCCAGAACACACAGACTCCCCCTCTGCAAACTCTGCTCTACATTGCAGCCTCCCACAGGTAGTGTGCACCCCAGCCCCTGTCCCAGTGGTCACCCAGGGCCCCCGCTTGTCTCTGCACCCTTGCGCCACTAAAACCACAAACGATATTTGTCCAGGGAGCTTGCTTCTGGTGGCTGCTTTTGCCAAGACTGCTGTCTGGCAGGCCCACACCAGGTGCACTCATACCCTGTGGCCACACAGGCCACAGAAGACTATGGCCCCGAAGGCAGCAGGACAAGGGAACCCAACTGGAGCTCATTCCAGGTTCTCTCAGGCACAGTCTTGGAGTGCTCAGAACCCGTGGTCGTATAGGTCATGGAAGGCTGCAGGGCATGGAAGGCTTCAGGCCCAGCGATCCCAACCAGAGTGCATGCCAGGCTTTCTCAGGCATGGGCAGGAGTGTGCCCAGCCTGAGTGGTGTTGCAAGCAGCAAAATGCCACAGGCTCAGGGACCGTGGACTGGACTGGACCGTGGGGAGTCCAGCCCCACTGGACTCTCTCTGGCAATGGTGATCGCCAGCGGTGACCATCCTGGGAACATGGGCTTAGGCCCATGCCCATGATCGCCCAATTCCACCAGTTTCCCCTTAAGATCTTTTGCTCTTTTTGAGTGCTTTTAACCAGACTCCAAGTTAATGTTCATCCCCACTCACAGGACACTTTTTTACAATAGGTCTGTTTTTTTTTTTTTAATTTTATTTACACAGGACACTTTTATATTGGTCATTACTTTCCAATGGGTCACTTCTGGTAGCTCCCTCCCCCTTCTGTTTATCCTCCAGTATCAGTCCCAGCACTCACACTCTGCTTTAGCTCTCCACTGATGCCCTCTGCCCCCGTAGAGATCCAGAAGTGTATAATTTTGCATCTCAGGGTGATTTCTTGGGTGTTCAGAGTGTTCTGGTAGATATTTAGCTCACTTAAGGGACGAGTTGAAACAGGGTCTCCTAAATTTTCACCATCTTGCCCCTCCTCCTATTTATTATTTTTTAAGATTTTATTTATTGGAGAGAGAGAGAGCATGCACAAGCAGACGAGGGAGGGGCAGAGGGAGAGGGAGAAGCACACTCCCCCTGAGCGTGGAGCCTGATGTGTGTTTGATCCCAGGACTATGGGATCATGACCTGAGCCTAAGGCAGATGTTTAACAGACTGACCACCCAGGTGCCACAAAGCAAATATTTTATTTATACAAATTAACTAAATATTAAAATTATCATTGGTATAACTATTATTATTAGTACATAGTCATAAACTTAGTTTATTAGCTCTATTTCTCTTTTACATCATAAGAATATTTTTTCTGAATTATATATTTTTATGTGGTCTTTATTTTTTTCATAAAATTTCATTTAATCTTCATTAAAATTCCATTTCATAATTAGTAAAGTTGAAATTTTGGCACCATTAATTGACTTCTTTGTAGGCCATAATATGTTTAAAATGAATACGTCTATAGTTATAAGGTACTTGATAAACTCAGAAGAAAAGCTTGTTGACTAAAGGACGTTTTCAATTTGACCTTTTCTTTTCATTTTCTTATTTTGAATTGTAGAAAATTTGTGTCTCAAATATTTTTACAGGTACTTTCTTAAAAACCATGTGCTTCTCTCAATCTCATTCGATCTCATTCCATTAGGCAAAAATCAAACAGAAATCTTTTCAAGATCAACCTTTCTCTATTTTGACACTCTACTCACTAAAGATCAAGGCTTTTTTTCCTGCTGTATCAGTTGAAAACTTTGATTTAATATTCCTGAATTGTTTTGAACTAAGAGCCACCGATATTTAGAAAATTAATTTACAAAAACTTATTCAACACAGCTATATGACACTTAGGGTGATTTAAAGATGGTTAAAAGTGGTTCATTGTTTGAAAATTCAGCTGCTCATGGGCAGCTCAGAATATTCATTCTGACATGTGAAAGATGAAAGAGTATTTTGCATTCAAAATCAACTTCAGCATTAAAACTATGTAGTTTTTTTAATCTATTTTGAACATATTAAAACATTGGTACATTTTGACAACTACAACCTATATTTTGATATAATGTTATAATTAGCTTGGATACGTGAATGAAGTAAGATTATATGAATATCAAATCTAAGTGTTCTACTTTTTCATAGGTGTCTTAAACAAATAAAATATTTTTACCACATGTTGTACTCCAACAAAATTTGTATTGCATTATTTCTGTGTGAGTAATATTTCCATAATTGTTGGATTTTTCAACTGATTTTCCCAACTGATATACAGTGAAACTGACACATTACAGTTTGTAATGAATGTAATTGTAATGTATATAATGTAATGAATGTAACGGTAATTTGGTTTGAATTTCTGGAATGGCTTGAGTTTTGTCTTTTTGATTTTAAATTAGATGGATCCATAAGGAAAACTAAACCAAGAAACACTGAATGGGCGAACAGCATGTAAGCAGCAGAGTAGGAGGACCCTAGGCTTGTCTTGTCCCATAAACACAACTAGATAACTATCAAATCACAATTTACAACTATCAAATCAAAATTTACATAAAGAATGATAGAACAAACACCATAAATGAAGAGTGAGAAAGGGCAACATTGAAGAAGGTAGGAAATGTGAGGACATGGTTTATGGGAGAAATGGATCATAGTTGCTGTAGAGGGGAGGGAACTATGGTCATGGAGAAGGGCAAGAGAGAGAGAGGAGCACCCAGGGGAATACATAAAGAAAATGTTTCTCCAAAGACATTGGCTTGGAAAATGAGAAGGGCTGAATTTCATGAGTTCTTGTAAACAAGTAGGGCTTGAATCCTGGTATTTTAAAGATAATCAGGCTTGGCTGGGATAGAACCTGGAGGGCACTGTGCTGCTCCCAGAGAGCAGGCAGGCCTCTCCTGGAACAAAGGAGCTTGCCATCACCATTTCCCCCCCAAACTCCTCAGCATAAACACAGAACCACCTGCAAGAAGCAGTGTAGCTTGGGCACTGGATGCTTAATGTGCTTACACTACAACCCACCCTCTGTCCTCTGGCAGGACTGCCCTTCTCAGTCAAGCTTTCCTCAGTCCCAGATCAATGGTACCCTCCCTCAAAGACCAGCACAAACCCCTGCCCACGCCATGTCCGAACCAGAGAGTTCTGCAGGGGCCCAGTTCTGATGGAGTTGGTGTCAGGTCTCATTTCACAAGCAGACCAGAGCTCACTGAGTTAAACATCACCACATTCAAGCCAATGACCAAAAAATGCCCACAGGAGGCAAGGAGAGCCTCTGAAGACAACTAGCCTGAAGGATAGATCAGCCAGAGCACAATAACAGAGTGCATGCAATACATCAGAGGCACTTTCTGAAGCACCAGGGCTTGGGCACTACATTACCTCTTCTTCATAAGTCCATTATTTTTGGGAGCAGGAGATATTACTGGCTTGTTTAATGCAGAGAAGAAGGTGGAGCCTTAGACACAGTGCTTGAGAAAAGAAGACATTAGTAAGACCCTTACCACAGAGATAAAATACTCAAAAAAAAAAAAAAAGCTTAGTCACTGATGAAGAGTGCAAAAAATGATATTGGAAACAGACCAATGCAATGAATAGGCAACCAGAGGAAGCAGAAGAAGAATTAGTGGTCTAGAGTACAAAATATTGGAAAATACTGGTGTTGAATGAAAGAAAGAAATATGCAACATAAGGATAGATTTAAGGAACTCAGTGACTCCATCAAACATAATAGAATTCATACTATAGGAGATTTGGAAGAAAGAGAGAAAAGGGAATAGAAAATATATTTGAAGAAATAATAGCTGAAAAATTCCTGAATCTGGGAAAGGAAACAGACATCCAGATGCAAAAGGCACAGAGAACTCCCATAAAAATCAAAAGCAGGCCAACACCAAGAAATATTGTAATTAAACTGGCAAAAACCCATGATAAGGAAAAAATCTTAAAAAACAGCAGAATACGGTGTAAGGGAATGGTCAAGTTTCATTCTTCTATACATAGCTGTCCAATTTTCCCAGCAACATTTATTGAAGAGAATGTCTTTTTCCACTATATATTTTTCCTGCTTTGTCGAAGATTGGATGGATCCATAGAGTTGCAGACCTCAACGTGAGGCCGGAATCTATCAAAATCCTAGAGAAAAACATAGACAGCAACCTCTTTGACATCAGTGACAGCAACTTCTCTCAAGACATGTCTCCAAAGGGAAAGGAAACAAAAGCGAAAATGAACTTTTGGGACTTCATCAAGATCAAAAGCTTCTGCACAGCAAAGGAAACAGTCAACAAAACAAAGAGGTGGGGTGCCTGGGTGGTTCAGTGGGTTAAAGCCTCTGCCTTCAGCTCAGGTCATGATCCCAGGGTCCTGGGATCAAGACCCGCGTCAGGCTCTCTGCTCTGTGGGGAGCCTGTTTCCTCCTCTCTCCCTCTCTGCCTGTCTCTCTGCCTACTTGTGATCTGTCTGGTAAAAAAAAAAAAAAAAAAAAAAAAGAAAGAAAGAAAAGAAAAAAAAAGAAAGAAAGAAAAACAAAATAAAACAAAAACAAAAACAAAGAGGCAACCCACTGGATGGGAGAAGACATTCACAAATGACACTACAGACAAAGGGCTGATATCCAAATATATAAAGAACTCCTCCAACTCAGCACACAGAAAACAGATAATCATGTCAAAAAATGGGCAGAAGACATGAACAGACAATTCTCCAAAGAAGACATACAAATGGCTAACAGACACATGAAAAAAATGTTCATCATCACTAGCCATCAGGGAGATTCAAATGAAAACCACATTGAGATACCACCTTACACCAGCTAGAGTGGCCAAAGTCAACAAAACAAGAAACAACAAATGTTGGGAAGGATGTGGAGAAAGGGGAACCCACTTACACTGTTGGTGGGAATGCAGTTTGGCGCAGCCACTTTGGAAAACAGTGTGGAGATTCCTTAAGAAACTAAATAGAGCTACCCTATGACCCTGCAATTGTACTACTGCGTATTTTCCCCAAAGATACAGACATAGTGAAAAGAAGGGCTATCTGTACCCCAATGTTCAAAGCAGCAATGGCCACAGTCACCAAACTTTGGAAAGAGCCAAGATGCTCTTCAACAGACGAATGGATAAAGAAGATATGGTCCAATATACAATGCAGTATCATGCCTCCATCAGAAAGGATGAATACCCAACTTTTGTATCAACATAGACAGAACTGGAGGAGATTATGCTGAGTGAAATAAGTCAAGCAGAGAGAGTCAATTATCATATGGTTTCACTTACTTGTGGAGCATAAGGAATGACACAGAGGATATTGGGTGAAGGAGAGGAGAAGTGATTTGGGGGAAATTGGAGGGGGAGACGAACCATGAGAAACTGTGGAATCTGAGAAACAAACTGAGGGTTCTGGAGGGGAGAGTGGGAGGTTGGGAGGGCCTGGTGGTGGGTATTAAAGAGGACATATATTGCATGGGGCACTGGGTGTGGTGCAAAAACAATGAATCTTGGAACACAGAAAATATTAAATAAATTTTAAAAAAGAAATGTAAATAATAGTAATAATAATAATAATAATTAATAATAAAGCAGAATAAAAGAAGTCCTTAACTTACAAGGGAACACCCATAAGGCTAGATGGAGGTTTCTCAACAAAACCATGGCAAATCAAAAGGGTGTGGCATGATATATACAAAGTGCTGAATTGGGCGGAGGGGAGGACTGCAGACAGAAATAATCGATCCAGCAAGGTTATCATTCAGAATAGAGAGATATAGAGTTTCCCAGACAAACAAAAACTAAAAGAGTTTATGACCACTAAAGTAGACCTGCAAGAAATATTTAAAGAGACCGACTCTTTGGGTGCTAAGGGGAGAGCAAAAGTGACAAAGACAAAAAAGGATCAGAGAAAACCTCCAGAAACAACCACAAAACAAGTAATAAAATATCAGTCAATATATTATCTATCAAAAATTAATTTGAAGGGGGCCTGGGTGGCTCAGTGGGTTAAGCCTCTGCCTTCGGCTCAGGTCATGATCTCAGGATCTGGAGATTGAGCCCCCCATTGGGCTCTTTGCTCAGCAGGGAGCCTGCTTCCCCCTCTTTCTCTGTGTGCCTCTCTGCCTACTTGTGATCTCTCTCTCTTTGTCAAATAAATAAATAAACTAAGTAAAATATTTTGAATGTAAATGATGGAACACTCAAATCAAAAGACATAGGGTATCAAAATGGATTAAAAAAAATCTATTGCTGCCTACAAGAAACTCAATTTAGATCTAAAGATACCTGCAGATTGAAAGTGAGGGTATGGAGAAACATTGGTCATGTAAATGGATGAAAAATGAAATCAGAATAGCAGTATTTATATCAGATAAAGTAGACTTTAAAACAAAGAATGTAACAAGAGACAAAGAAGTACACAATATAATAACACAGGGGACAGTTCAATAGGAAGATCAAACTATTGTAAATATTTATGCACTCAACATGGGAGGACTCAAATACATAAAAGTATTAATAACAAACATAAAGGAACTAGTTGATAACAATACAATAACAGCAGGGGACTTTAACACACCACTTACATCAAGAGACAGATTATCTAAACATAAAGTATAGAAGAAACAGTGGCTTTGAATGACACCCTGGACCAGACATATTGAACAGACATACTCAAAGAATTCCATCCTAAAACAGCAGAGTACACATTCTTTTTAAATGCACAAGGAACACTCTGCTGAATAGACCACATATTAGGTCACAAAAGAGGCCTCCACAAATATAAGAAGATTTAAATCATACAAAGAATTTTTTCTGACTATAACACTGTAAAGCTAGAAGTCACCACAAGAAAAAAATATGGAAAGACTACAAATACGTGGAAGTTAAATAACATGCTACTAAACAATGAATGGATCAACCAGAAAATCAAAGAAGAAATTTTAAAAAATACATAGAAATAAATGAAAATGAAAACAGAATAGTTTTAAATCCTTTGAGATGCAGCAGTTAAATAACATGCTACTAAACAATGAATGGATCAACCAGAAAATCAAAGAAGAAATTTTAAAAAATACATAGAAATAAATGAAAATGAAAACAGAATAGTTTTAAATCCTTTGAGATGCAGCAAAAGCACTCCTAAGAGGGTAGTACATAGCAATACATGCCTAACTGAGGAATCAAGAAAAATCTCAAAGAAACAACCCAACCTTACACCTAAAGGAGCTAGAAAAAGAACAACAAAGCCTAAAGTTATCAGAAGGAGGGACATAATAAAGATTAGAGCGGAAGCACATGATGCAGAAATTTAAAAAGAAAGAAAGAAAGAAAGAAAGAAAGAAAGAAGAAAGAAAGAAAGAAAGAAAGAAAGAAAGAAAGAAAGAAAGAAAGAAAGAAAGAAAACAACACAATAGATCAGATCCATGAAACCAGGATCTAGTTCTTTGAAAAAAAATCAATAAAATCGGCAAAACTATTGTCTGACGTAGCAAAAAGAAAAGAGAAAGGACACAAATAAATAAAATCAGAAATGAGAGAGGAGAAATAACAAGCACCACCACACAAATACAATTATAAAAATAATATTATGAAAAAATGTATGCCTATCGATTGGACAACCTAGAGGAAATGGATAAATTCCTAGAAACATGTAACCTAACAAAATTATAGCATAAAGAAATAGAAAATTGGGATAGACAATTTACCAGCAAGGATATCAAATCAGTAATCCAGAAACTCCCAGTGAACAAAACTCCAGGATCAGATGTCTACATACATGAATTCTACCAAACATTTAAAGAAGGGTTAAGATCTATTTATCTCAAACTATTCCAGAAATAGAAAAGGAAGGAAAACCTAAATTAATTCTATGAGGCCAGAATTACCCTGAAACCCAAACCAGGTAAAGACACCCAAAGAGAGAGAACTATACAAAGAGTGCAAGAAGGTTCCCCTTTTACCACGTCCTCACCAACACCTGTTGTTTCTTGTGTTGTTAATTTCAGCCATTCTAACAAGGATGAGGTGCTATGTTATCGTAGTTTTGATTTGTATTTCCCTGATCATGGGTGATACTGAGAATCTTTTCATGTGTCTGTTTGTCATCTGTATGTCTTCCTTGAAAAAAAAAAGTCTATTCATGTCTTCTGCCCATTTTTCACTTGGATCATTTACTTTTGAATGTTGAGTTTAAGAAGTTCTTTATATATTTTGAAAACTATTCCATAATCAGATATTTCATTTTCAAATATCTTCTTCCATTCCATAGATGGTGTGTGGAGATGAAGGAGTACACGTGGTGTAATGCAATCAATAAACACAAAGATTTTGTATCCTGCCAAGTTTCTGAATTGTTGTATGAGATCAATTAATTTTGGGGTGGAGTCTTTTGGGTTTTCCACATAAAGTATCACGTCATCTGTGAAGAGAGAGAGTTTGAGTTTTTCTTTGCCTGTGTGAATGCATTTTATTTCTTTTTGTTGTCTGATTGCTGAAGCTAAGACTTCTAGTACTATGTTGAACAATAGTGGTGAGAGTGGGCACCTCTGTCGTGTTCCCAACCTTAATGGAAAAGCTCTCAGTTTTTCCCCACTGAGAATGATATTCACTGTGGGATTTTTACAGATGGCTTTTACGAAATTGAGGAATGTTCCCTCTATCCCTATACTCTGAAGAGTTTTTATCAGGAAAGGATGCTGTATTTTGTCAAATGCTTTTTCTGCATCAGTTGAGAGGATCATATGGTTCTTGTCTCTTCTTTTGTTAATGTGCTCTATCATACTGATTGATTTGTGAATGTTGAACCACCCTTGCATCCCAGGAATAAGCCCACCTGTTCGTGGTGAATAATCGTTTTAATGTCTGATGGATCCTATTGTCCTGGACTTTGTGGAGTATTTTGGCATCCATGTTCATCAGAGATATTGCTGTGTAATTCTCCTTTTTAATGGGGTCTTGGTCTTGTTTGGGCCAGTAATGCTGGCCTCATAGAATGAGTTTCAGCATTTTCCTTCCATTTCTATTTTTTGAAACAGCTCCAGTAGAATAGGTATTATTTCTTCTTTAAATGTTTGATAGAATTCTCCTGGGAAGCCATCTGGCCTAGACCCTTGTTTTTTGGGAGTTTTTGATGACTGTTTAAATCTCGTTACTTGTTATTGGTCTATTCAGATTGTCTATTTCTTCCTGTTTCAATCTTGGTAGTTTATAAGTTTCCAGGAATGCGTCCATTTCTTCTAGATTGCTTAATTTGTTGTCATACAGTTGCAGTAACAATTTCTAATGATTGTTTCTATTTCCTTGGTGGTAGTCATGATCTATCCCCTTTCATTCATGATTTTATTAATTGGGGTCCTTTTTTTCTTTTGGATAAGTCTGGCCAGTGGTTTACCAATATTATTGATGCTTTCAGAGAATCAACTGCTGGTTGGATTGATCTGTTCTACTGTTCTTCTAGTTTCTATTTCATTGATTTCTGCACAGAAATCAGTTGCATTTCTATACACTAACAATGTGAATGAAGAAAGAGAAATTAAGGAATCTATTCTATTTACAATAGCACCAAAGACCATAAGATACTGAAGAATAAGCCTAACCAAAGAGGTAAAGGATCCATATTCTAGAAACTACAAAACACTTATGAAAGAAATTGAAGAAAACACAAAGAGATGGAAAAACATTCCATGGTCATGGTTTGGAAGAGTAAATATTGTTAAAATGTCTATGCTGCCCTGAGCAATCTACACATTCAATGACATTTCTATCAAAACACCATTGACATTTTTCACAGATCTGGAACAAACAATCCTAAAATTTGTAGAGAATCTAAAAACAAACAAACAAACAAAGCAAAACAAAACAAAACAGAAAAAAAACCCACACTGAATTGCCATGGGAGTGTTGAAAAAGAAAACCAAAGATGGGGGCATCACATTGCCTGACTTCAAGCTATATTACAAAGATGTTATCATGAAGACAGCATGGTTTTGGCACAAAAACAGACACGTAGATCAATGGAACAGAATGGAGAATAGACCCCAGGAAAGGACCCTCAACTCTATGGTCAACTAATCTTTGACAAAGCAGGAATGACTATCCGATGGGAAAAAAAGACAGTTCTTTGATAAATGGTGCTGGGAAAATTGGACAACTACATATAGAAAAATGAAACTGGACCATTCGCTTATACCATACATGACGATAAACTCAAAATGGATGAAAGACCTCAATGTGAGACAGGAATCCGTCAAAATCCTGGAGAAGAACATAGGCAGTAACCTCTTCGACAGTGGCCACAACAAGTTCCTTTAAGACCTGTCTCTCATGACAAGTAAAACAAAAGCAAAAATGAACTTTTGAGACTTCATCAAGATCAAACGCTTCTGCACAGCAAAGGAAACAGTCAACAAAACTAAAAGGCAACCCACAGGATGGGAGAAGATATTTGCCAGTGACACTACAGACAAATGGCCGATACCCAAGATCTATAAAGAACTTCTCAAACTCAACACCCAAAAAAACTAATAATTTAGTCCCTGCTCAGTGTGGGTCTGCTTCTCCCTCTCCCTCTGTGCTGCCTCTCTTTCTCAAGTAAATAAATAAAATCTTTTTAAAAAAGAATAAAATTAGATCCACTTTTCACAACATACACAAGAATAAATTCCAGATGGGCTGGGCACGTAAATGTAGGGAACAAGACAATAAAATTTCTAGAAAAAGAGACATATTTTCCTCTGTGTAATGAGCGTAGGAAGTCTTTCCTAATGAAAGTCAGAATGTAGATGGGTGGTTGGAATAATTTCAGCCCCTATGGCCTTTGTTCTGTGGTGCTATGCCTGTGATTATGTTAGGATACATGGCAGAAAGTAGTTTGCAGTTATAAAATTGTGAGATTAATTTGAATTATTTCAGTGGAGCCTAAATAATCAAATGAGCCTTTAAATTTGGAAGAGGAAGTCAGAAAAATGTTTTAAAAAGTGATAGCAGAGAAATTCAAAGTGCGAGCTCATTTTGAAAGTGGAATGGAACACTAGCTAATGCAGCCTCTAGAATATAAGATGATCCCGGGTGGCAGACAGCGCGAAAACAGGGACTTCAGCTACAACCCTACAACCCCAAGAAACTGAATGATACTTACAACTTATGATACAAGTGGAATTTCCCCCAGATCCTCCAGATAAGAACCCAGCTAGCAAAGACCTTGATATTATTCTTGAGAAACCCCAAGTAGAGGAATTATTTGAGCCTATTATGGATTTTTGATCTATAAGACTATTATATAAGAAAGGGGTTTTGTTTTATGCAGCTAAATTTGTTATCGTAGAAATAGGAAACTAATTCAAGATGTAATAAAATAATAGTCAGATTTTACTCCATCAAAATAAGAAAAGAAATCCACCATAGGTAATTAAAAAAAATGATATCCTGGTCAGTGGTTTATTGATCTTATTAATTCTTTCAAAGAACCAACTTCTAGTTTTGTTGATGTGTTTTACTGTATCTCTGGTTTCTAATTCATTGATTTGTGCTCTAATCTTAATTATTTCCCCTCTCGTGCGTGGGTTAGCCTTAATTTATTGTTGATTTTCCAGTTACTTAAGGTGTAAGGAGAGATTGTGTATTAGGGATTTTTTAAGTTTTTTTGAGTTGAGGCTTGGATGGCTATTTGTTTTTTCCCCCTTAAGACCGCCTTTGCAGTATCCCATAGGTTTTGGACAATTGTGTTATTGTTCTCATTGGTTTCCATGGATTGTTTAAGTTCCTTGATTTCCTCATTGACCCAAACATTCTTGAGCAGGGTGGTCCTTAGCTTCCAAGTGTTTGAATTCCTTCCAAACTTTCTCTTGTGATTGACTTCCAGTCTCAAAGCATTGTGGTCTGAGAATATACAGGGAATAATCTCAGTCTTTTGGTATCGGTTGAGACCTGATTTGTGACCCAGTATGTGGCCTATTCTGGAGAAAGTTCCATGTGCACCCAAGAAGAATGAGTATTCTCTTGTTTTAGGGTTTTCTGTATATATCTATGAGGTCCATCTGGTCCAATATGTCATTCAAAGCTCTTGTTTGTTGATTTTCTGATTAGACAATCTGTCCATTGCTGAGAGTGGAGTGTTAAGGTCCCCTACAATTAATGCATTCTTATCAATGTATCTCTTTATTTTGATTAACATTCAGCTTATGTAGTTGGCTGCTCCCATGTTGGTGGCATAGATATTTACAATTGTTAGATCTTCTTGTCGGATAGACCTGAGACAAATGATGTAGTGTCCTTCTGTATCACTGACTACAGTCTTTATCTTAACAACCAATTTGCCTGATATGAGAATTGCTACCCCAGCTTTCTTTTGTAGTCCCTTGGCATGAGAGATGGTTCTCCATCCCTTCACTTTCAGTCTGCATGTATCTTTAGGTTTAAAATGAGTCTCTTGTAGAGAGCATATGGATGGGCCCTGTCTTTTTATCCAATCTACAGCCCTGTGCCATTTCATGGGAGCATTTAGGCCATTCACGTTGAGAGTGATTATTGAAAGATATGATTTTATTGTCATCATGTTGCCTGTGAGGTCCTTGTTTCTATAGTTTGTCTCTGTAAATTACTGTTCTATATCACTTTGGGGCCCTTTCTCCTTTTATAGAATCCCCCTTAATATTTCTTGCAGGGTTGGCCTAGTGGTCACATACTCAGTTTTTGCCGGTCTTGGAAGCTCTTTATCTCTCCATCCATTCTAAATGACAGCCTTGCCAGATAAAGTATTCTTGGCTGCATGTTCTTCTCATTTACTGCCCTGAATATGTCTTGCCAGCCCTTTCTGGCATGCCAGGTTTCTGTGGACAGGTTTGATGTTATTACAATGTTGCTCCCTCTGTAGGTAAGGAATCTCTTCCCCCCAAGCTGTCCTTGAGATGGTTTCCCTGGTTTTAAGATTCTTGAGTTTCACTCTTGCATGCCTGGAGGTAGGTCTTCTCTCCTTGATCTCGGGGAGTTGTTTTCTCTGCCTCTAGCCCATGAGTACATGTTTCATTCCCCAGATTAGGGAAGTTCTCAGCTGGGATTTGATCAAATATATCTTCTAGTCCCCCCTCTCTCTCCACCCCCTCAGGGATCCCAATAATTCTGACACTGGAACATTTCATGGCATCATTTATTTCTCTAAGTCTGTTTTCATGGATTCTAAGTTGTTTGTTTCAGGCCTCCTCCTGATCCTTCTTTTCTGTCAGTTTGTCTTTTAGATTACTAATTCGTTCTTCTGCCTCATCTACTTTAGCTGTCAGAGTATCTAGATTAGTTTGGATCTCATTGATAGCATTTTTAAGTTCTGCCATATAGCTCTCACTTCTTCCCTTAGAGAATCTATGTTGTCATTAATGGTTTTCTCCAACCTAGCTATTGTCTTCATAACTGTTACTCTGAAGTCTATTTACAACACCTTGCTAATATCCATATCCATTAGTTCTGAGGCAGAGGTCACAGTCTCTGAGTTTTTCCTCTGTTGGGGGTTCCTCCTCTTCGTCATTCTGGTGAGGGGTGGTTGAGGGGTGGTGTCCAAACTACTGACCACAACTTAGGCAGGATGCACCTGTTTTATAGGGACCTTAGGGTTCTTGGCCTCTTGTTCTGTCAGCCTGTCCTCTTGGGGATGGGCCTGTTGTACTGTTACTCAGGCAACCCTGCATGGGCCGAGTTGCCCTTCCCCTTGTCAGAGGGATAGACTTGGTGAAAACCGGCTTTTTGAGGGGCTTTTTCTCACTGAAAGCTTTCCCTGGTGGCTTTCTGCATCTTTTCCAAGAGTTAGAGCAAAAACGACCATATCCAAACTTCTATATCAGGACAGAGATCACAGTCTGTTCTCCAGAAAGCCCTCCAGGCCACACTGACTGTTTTTATCTGTGTTGTTAAAAAACACAGTGTCCTGGGTGGTGTGCCACACAGCAGCACTACCTGCTCTTGTCTAAAGGTCCAGGCACATCTCTGCTCTTAGTGCTTCTAAAATAGCCAGTCACTCCCAGTTCACATGCATACCCCTGCGGCTACAGGTTTCAGTCTGGGGGCTGCCCTAAAGTCTTTTCCTATTGCTACAGGTTTGTGAATCTGTGTCCTGTTCCCACCATGGGACACTTTTGTGCTCCTGTGTTATTTAGCTTTTTCTCATGCTAGTGCTTATGGTGGCTCCCTTCCTCTTCCGTTTATCTTCTGATATCTGCCCACAGAATCACGGTTCCCCACTTCATACTTCAAGACCAGCTGCCAGAGATAATCTATTGATATAGATCCTGATATATCTTCTTACGTCTCAGACTGATTTCTTGGGTGTTCAGAGTGGTCTGCTTTATGTCCAGCTCAGTTCAGAGATCCAGTTGAAATAGGGCCCCTACTTTGTCATCTTTACCCCCTTCCTCAAGCCACTTTAAATATTTTCTTTTAATCTTTGGTGTTTAGCAAAATTTCTGTATGATACATTAACATATGTACAATTTCTCTCCTTCTTTTATATCTGCTAAGTGGTATATGCATATGTGTATGTGTATTTACCAATCTGGATAACTTAGGATTTTTTTTTCATTTGGTTTTATCAGTTCAGGATTGTTTCCAGCTAGTTAATTACTGAAAATTATATCTGTCCTTAGTCTGTTATTTCTGGGAGAGTCTATGTCAAAGTAATTGAGGCTATGAACTCTGAAGCAATACTTCCTTAGTTCAAATTCTGGTTTTAGCACTTACTAGCAATATTATTTGGGGCCTTTTGCTCTATGTTCTTCTTTCATTGCATTTTATAAAATCAGGATAAGAATAACAGGCAGTACTTCCTATCTTATGGGCATTGTTGAAAATATTTACAAATAATTATTCATTTAATACTCACTACAACTCTCTAAAGTAGGTACTGATGTCCCACTGTGCAAACAAGAAAATGAAGACAAATATAACTTAACAAATTCGCTTATGACAACATAGCTAATAGTGAGAATGGGTGAGCTCAAATGAAAGCTGTAAGGTTTTAGAGTTCGAGAAATATATATATAAAACATCTGGCAATCTAAAAACATCTAGCAATTTTTCTAAGATGATATATGATGGCATATATTTATGTATATATGCATATATACATATATAATGAATATATGTATTTATAAATATATATAATATATAATTATATATAATTTATAATTTATATATATTTATAAAATATATAAAATTTACAAATATATAAATATATAATTTATATATATAAATTATATATAATAAACATCTAGCAATTTTTCTTAGGTGATATATGATGACATATATATAAGTATATATACATATATGGGATATATGTGTATATATACATATGTGTACATGTATATGTATATATATGTGTACATATATATGATGGCATATATATGTATATAAAAATATCTAGCAAATTTTCTTAGATTATATATGATGGCATATATTTATGCCATATATATATTATGCATATATTTATGCCATCATATATCATCTAAGAAAATTTGCTAGATGTTTTTACTCTATTTTCCACGCATTTTAGCCTCTCTCATATTTTCAATCTCTATATTTCTCTGTAGCCTTTGTCTCTTCCTTCTATTTCAATATATATTTGTTCATGTATATCTTGTTGAACTCATTCACTGAGTTATAGTTTCAATTATTGTTTTCTATTTCTAGAAACTGTATTTGTTTTGTTTCTAAATATACCTGGTTAATTAAAATAGTTCATGTTAGTTCATATTCATATTAGTTCATACTAGAAATTCTCTAATTCCATTAAACCTATTAAATATTGCAGTTCAAGATCTGCAATTTCTGAGTGTGCTTTCTCTTGTTTTACTTTATTGAGCTATAATTTACATTATTTATGAGTTATAATTACAATTTTAAGTGTGAAATATAAGGATTTTAAGCATATTAAAAAGTTGAGCAACCATCAACAGAATCTTGTTTAGAACATTTTTTTTAATAAACATATAATATATTTTTAGCCCCAGGGGTACAGGTCTGTGAATCACCAGTTTACACACTTCACAGCACTCACCATAGCACATACCCTCCCCAATGTCCATAACCCCATCACCCAATCCCTACCCCCCTCCCCCTGGCAACCCTCAGTTTGCTTTGTGAGATTAAGAGTCTCTTATGGTTTGTCTCCCTCATGATCCCATCTTGTTCCATTTATTCTTTTCCTACCCCCCAAACCCCCCACGTTGCATCTCCACTTCCCCATATCAGGGAGATCATATGATAGTTGTCTTTCTCCAATTGACTTATTACGCTAAGCATAATACCCTCTAGTTCCAGCCATGTCATTGCAAATGGCAAGATTTCATTTCTTTTGATGGCTGCATAATATTCCATTGTATATATATACCACTTCTTCTTTATCCATTCATCTGTTGATGGACATCTAGGTTCTTTCCACAGTTTGGTTATTGTGGACATTGCTGCTATAGACATTCAGGTGCATGTGCCCCTTCGGATCACTACGTTTGTATCTTTAGGGTAAATACCCAGTAGTGAAATTGCTGGGTCATAGGGTAGCTCTATTTTCAACTTTTTGAGGAACCTCCATGCTGTTTTCCAGAGTGGCTGCACCAGCTTGCATTCCCACCATTAGTGTAGGAGGGGTCCCCTTTCTCCGCATCCTCGCCAGCATCTCTCATTTCCTGACTTGTTCATTTTAGCCATTCTGACTGGTGTGAGGTGATATCTCATTGTGGTTTTGATTTGTATTTGTCTGATGCTGAGTGATGTGGAGCATTTTTTTCATGTGTCTGTTGGCCATTTGGATGTCTTCTTTGCAGAAACGTCTGTTCATGTCCTCTGCCCATTTCTTGATGGGATTATTTGTTCTTTGGGTGTTGAGTTTGATAAGCTCTTTATAGATTTTGGATATTAGTCCTTTATCTGATATGTCTTTGTAAATATCTTCTCCCATTCTGTCCGTTTTCTTTTGGTTTTGTTAACTGTTTCCTTTGCTGAGCAAAAGCTTTTGATCTTGATGAAATCCCAACAGTTCCTTTTTGCCCTTGCTTCCCTTGCCTTTGGCGATGTTCCTAGGAAGAAGTTGCTGCGGCTGAGGTCGAAGAGGTTGCTGTCTGTGTTCTCCTCAAGGATTTTGAGGGATTCCTTTCTCATATTGAGGTCCTTCAATTTCATTTTCTTCATGTGCCTGTCCAATTTTCCCAACACCATCTATTGAAGAGGCTGTCTTTTTTCCATTGGACATTCTTTCCTGCTTTGTTGAAGATTAGTTAACCATAGAGTTGAGGGGCTATTTATGTGCTCTCTATTCTGTTCCATTGATCTATGTGTCTGTTTTTGTGCCGGTACCATACTGTCTTGACGATGACCGCTTTGTAATAGAGTTTGAAGTCCGGAATTGTGATGCCAGCAACTTTGGTTTTCTTTTTCAATATTCCTTTGGCTATTCGAGGTCTTTTCTGGTTCCATATAAATTTTAGGGTTATTTGTTCCATTCCTTTGAAAAAGGTGGATGGGGATTTGATAGAGATTGCATTAAATGTGTAGATTGCTTTAGGTAGCATAGACATTTTCACAGTATTTGTTCTTTCAATCCAGGAGTGTGGAACATTTTTCCATTTCCTTGTGTCTTCCTCAATTTCTTTCATGAGTACTTTACAGTTTTCTGAGAATAGATTCTTTGCCTCTTTGGTTAGGTTTATTCCTAGGTATCTTATGGTTTTGGGTGCAATTGTAAATGGGATTGACTCCTTAATTTCTCTTTCTTCTGTCTTGTTGTTGGTGTAAAGAAATGCAACTGATTTCTGTGCTTTGATTTTATATCCTGACACTTCACTGAATTCCTGTATAAGTTCTATCAGTTTGGGAGTGGAGTCTTTTGAGTTTTCCACATATAGTATCATATCATTTGCAAAAAGCAATAGTTTGACTTCTTCTTTGCCGATTTGGATGCCTTTAATTTCTTTTTGTTGTCTGATTGCTGAGGCTAGGTCTTCTAGTACTATGTTGAATAGCTGTGGTGATAATGGACATCCTGCTGTGTTCCTGACATTAGCGGAAAAGCTTTCAGTTTTTCTCCATTGAGAATTATATTCACGGTGGATTTTTCATAGATGGCTTTGATAATATTGAGGTATGTGCCCTCTATCCCCACACTTTGAAGAGTTTTGATCAGGAAGGGATGCTTTACTTTGTCAAATGCTTTTTCAGAATCTATTGAGAGTATCATATGGTTCTTGTTCTTTCTTTTATTAATGTATTGTATCACATTGATTGATTTGCAGATGTTGAACCAACCTAGCAACCCTGGAATAAATCCCACTTGGTTGTGGTGAATAATCCTTTTAATATATTGTTGGATCCTACTGGCTAGTATTTTGGTGAGAATTTTTGCATCTGTGTTCATCAAGGATATTGGTCTGTAATTCTCTTTTTTGATGGGATCCTTGTCTGGTTTTGGGATCAAGGTGATGCTGGCCTCATAAAATGAGTTTGGATGTTTTCCTGCCATTTCTATTTTTTGCAACAGTTTCAGGAAAATAGGAATCAATTCTTTAAATGTTTGGTAAGATTCCCCTAGGAAGCCATCTGGCCCTGGGCTTCTGTTTGTTTGGAAATTTTTGAGCACTGTTTCAATCTCCCTACTGGTTATCAGTCTGTTCAGATTTTCTATTTATTCCTGGTTCAGTTGTGGTAGTTTATAAGTCTCTAGGAATGCATCCATTTCTTCCAGATTGTCAAATTTGTTGGCATTGAGTTGCTCATAGTATGTTCTTATAATTGTTTGTATTTCTTTGGTGTTGGTTGTGATCTCTCCTCTTTCATTCATGATTTTATTTATTTGGGTCCTTTCTCTTTTCTTTTTGATAAGTCTGGCCAGGGGTTTAATCAATCTTGTAATTCTTTTAATGAACCAGCTCCTAGTTTCATTGATTTGTTCTATTGTTTTTGTTTGTTTGTTTGTTTGTTTCTATTTCATTGATTTCTGCTCTGATCTTTATTATTTCTCTTCTACTGCTGGGTGTAGGCTTTCTTTGCTGTTCTTTCTACAGCTCCTTTAGGTGTAGGGTTAGGTTGTGTATTTGAGACCTTTCTTGTTTCTTGATAAAGGCTTGTATCACTATATATTTTCCTCTCAGGACTGCCTTTGCTGTGTCCCACAGATTTTGAATTGTTGTGTTTTCATTATCTTATTTTCCATGAATTCTTTCAATTCTTCTTTAATTTCCTGGTTGACCTATTCATTTTTTAGAAGGATGCTGTTTAGTCTCCGTGTATTTGTGTTCTTTCCAAATTTCCTCTTGTGATTGAGTTCTAGCTTCAGAGCATTGTGGTCTGAAAATATGCAGGGAATGATCCCAATCTTTTGATACTGATTGAGACCTGATTTATGAGCTGGGATGTGATCTATTCTGGAGAATGTTCTATGTGCACTAGAGAAGAATGTCTATTCTGTTGCTTTGGGATGGAATGTTATGAATATATTTGTGATGTCCATCCGGTCCAGTGTGTCATTTAAAGCCTTTATTTCCTTGTTGATCTATTGCTTGGATTATCTGTCCATTTCAGTGAGGGGATTGTTAAAGTCCCCTACTATTACTGTATTATTGTCGATGTGTTTCTTTGATTTTGTTATTAATTGGTTTATATAGTTGGCTGCTCCCATGTTAGGGGCATATATGTTTAAAATGTTAGAGCTTCTTGTTGGACAGACCTTTTGAGTATGATATAGTGTCCTTCCTCATTTCTTATTATAGTCCTTGCTTTAAAATCTAATTGTTCTGATATTAGGATTGCCACCCCAGCTTTCTTCTGATGTCCATTAGCATGGTACATTGTTTTCCACCCCCTCACTTTAAATCTGGATGTGTCTTTGGGTCTAAAATGAGTTTCTTGTAGGCAGCATATTGATGGGTTTTGTTTTTTTTATCCTTTCTGATACCCTGTGTCTTTTGATTGGGGTATTTAGCCCATTTACATTCAGGGTAACTTTTGAGAGATATGAATTGAGTGCCATTGTATTGCCTGTAAGTTGACTGTTATAAGGTGACTGTTATTGTATATTGTCTCTTTTCCTTTCTGATCTACTACTTTTATGGTAGTAGATATTTGCTTAGAGGCCCTCTTTCAATATTTCCTGTAGAGCTGGTTTGGTGTTTGCAAATTCTTTCAGCTTTTGTTTGTCCTGGAAGCATTTTATCTCTCCTTCTATTTTCAATGATAACCTAGCTGGATATAGTATTCTTGGCTGCATGTTTTTCTCATTTAGTGCTCTGAATATATCATGCCAGTTCTTTCTGGCCTGCCAGGTCTCTGCGGATAAGTCTGCTGCCATTCTAATATTTTTACCATTGTATGTTACAGACTTCTTTTCCTTGGCTGCTTTCAGGACTTTCTCTTTGTCACTAGGACTTGAAAATTTTACTATTAGGTGACGGGGTGTGGACCTTTTCTCACTGATTTTGAGGGGGGTTCTCTGCACCTCCTGGATTTTGATGTTTGGTCCCTTTGCCATATTAGGGAAACTCTCTACAATAATTCTCTCCGATATACCTTCTGTTCCCCTTTCTATTTTTCTTCTTCTGGAATCCCAATTATTCTAATGTTGTTTCGTCTTATGGTGTCACTTATCTCTTGAATTCTCCCCTCGTAGTCCAGTATTTGTTTGTGTCTCTTTTGCTCAGCTTCTTTATTCTCCGTCTTTTTGGTCTTCTATGTCACTAATTCTTTCTTCTGCCTCATTTATCCTAGCAGTAAGAGCCTCCATTTTTTATTGCACATCATTAATAGCTTTTTTTATTTCATCTTGGTTAGATTTTAGTTCTTTTATTTCTCCAGAAATGGCTTTGATCTCTCTGGAGAGGGTTTCTCTAATATCTTCCATGCCTTTTTTGAGCCTGGCTAGAACCTTGAGAATCGTCATTCTGAACTCTGGATCTGACACAGTACCGATGTCCATATTGATTAGGTCCCTAGCCTTCGGTACTGCCTCTTGTTCTTTCTTTTTTTTTTTTTTTTTTGTGGTGAGTTTTTCCACCTTGTCGTTTTGTCCAGATAAGAATATATGAAGGAGCAAATAAAATACTAAAAGGGTGGCAAAGACCCCAGGAAAATGTGATTTTACCAAATCAGAAGAGACCCCAAATCGTGGGAGGGAGAAAGGGGATTAAATAAGTTCAGAAAAAAAGAAAAAAATAAAAAAGGAAAAGAAATAAAGAAAAAATAAAAAAAAGAAAATGTGTGTGTGTGTGTGTGTATATATATACACACACATATATACATATATATGTATATATACACACATATATATATACACACACATATATATACACACACACACACATATATAAAACATATATATATACACACACACACATATATATACACACACATATATATACACACACACATATATATATATACACACACACATATATATATATATATATACACACACACACATATATATAATAGACTGTGTATATATATAATAGACTGGTGAGTAGAACAGCATCACCCACTTAATTTTGGGAGTATTTTGGTCTCTTAGAAGAAACTACCTCCCAAAATTTTAAAGAATGAAAAACATATATAAGGGCAAACACAATGAAGAGATGGAATATGTGTACAAAGATGAAAAAATTTTGGGAGTATTTTGGTCTCTTAGAAGAAACTACCTCCCAAAATTTTAAAGAATGAAAAACATATATAAGGGTAAACACAATGAAGTGATGGAATATGTGTACAAAGATGAAAAAAAATTAAATTTCTAAAAAAGGTGTTGATAAACTATGTTCGTTGGGAGAATAAAGAAAAAGTAAGTGGAGAGAATTTGCTCAGGATGGAGACTAGAACAAGCCCAGAGCTAGATTTAGGGCACATTTTGATCTATTAGAAGAAGTTGTACCCCAAATTTTTTAGAAGAAAAAACCCTATGTGAATACAAAAAATAAAGTTAGATACAATGAAGGATAAAATATGACTATAAGAATGAAGGTTTAAAAAAGATCTTTTTTTTATGAAAGGTATTGTTAAGATAAACTAGTTAAAAAACGTTAAAAGAGGAAAGGGTAAAAGTTAAAAAAATTAGCAGAAGATAAAAAATAAAAGTAAAAAAAAATAACTTCAAGACTAAAGAATCATGGAGAGAAAGCCATGAATTCCATTCTTTGCTTTCTCCTCCTCTGGAATTCTGCTGTTCTCCTTGCTAAGTGAACTTGGTCTTGGCTGGATTTCTTGTTGATCTTCTGGGGGAGGGGCCTGTTGTAGTGATTCTCAAGTGTCTTCGCCCAAGGCAGAATTGCACCGCCCTTACCTGGGACCAGGCTAAGTAATTTGCTCAGGTTCGCTTTCTGCAACTTTTGTTCCCTGAACGCTTTCCGTAGAGTTCCGGAGGATGGGAATGAAAATGGCGGCCTCCCAACCTCCGGCCCAGAGGAGCTAAGAGTTAGGGGCCCCACTCCTCAGTGAGCCCTCAGAGAAAAGCCCTCAATCACTCCCGTCTCCCTGGCCTCCGGCTGTGCTCCAAGCTCACCCAGCCTTTGACCAGCTCAAGGTAACCCTGAGTTGAGAGCTAACTCCTCACCTCTGTCTCTGTAGCCGGCTTCCCTGCTCCAATACCTGTGAGCTTTGTGACACTTGGATGCCCCGATCCTTCTGTGACCCCATGGGACCTGGGGCCACGCTGACCCCATGTGGGCTTCACCTTGGTTTAGCCTCTGGAGCGATGTCCCTCAGTGGACCAGACTTTTAAAAGTCCTGATTTTGTGCTCCATTGTTCCACCGCTTGCCAGGAGCCAGCCCCTCCCCCCGCGGTCTATCTTCCCTTCGCTTTGGATTCACTTCTCTGCAGGTCCTACCTTTCAGAAAGTGGTTTTTTTTTTTCTGTTTTTAGAATTGTTGCTCTTCTTCTCTTCGATATCCTGTTGGATTTGTAGGTGTTCGGAATGGTTTGCTAAGCTATCTAGCTGATCTCCTGCTACCTGATGTTGTCTCAGCCTGCTACTTCTCTGTCGTCTTGACTCCTCCCCCCCTAGAGCATTTCTATTGTCCCTAAAAGATCTCTTGTGCTCATTTAGACTTACTCTTCATTCCCACTTCCTGCCACTAGCAACCAGTATCTGTTTTCTTCTCTACAGATTCATCTCTTCTAAGTATTTCATATAAATATAATCACATAATATATGCTCTTTTGCATCTGTCATTTTTTCACTTAACATAATGTTTTAGAAGTTCATCTACATTATAGCATATATCAGTATTTTACTATTTTTATTTTTGAGTAGTATCCCATTATATGGATATAGCACATTTTATTTAGTTGTATACCACCTGATGGTTATTTGGAACTTCTGCCAGTTTTTGGCTATCATGAATGATGTTACTAAAATCATCTGTGTTGTACTCTTTGCACTGACATATCCTTTAGTTTATTTGGAGATGATAACAAGGAGTTCTTTTTGTCATACCATGAATTTCTCAGTTGTATAGACAGTTTCTTCTTGTCTCTTACAAAATGGCCATATTGCTTTCCAACATGGTTGCATCACTTTTCTTTCAAGAGAAATATATGAGGGTAACTATTTTCATTTTTGCTAATACTTGGTATGGTCAATGTTTTGATTGTAGTTATTTTAGTGCATGTTACTGGTATCACATTGTGGTCTTATTTTATTCTTTTCTTTTCTTTTAATTTTTTTGAATTTTTTATATTTAAATTCCACTGATTAACATATAATGTATTATTGGTTTCAGGGAGAGAGTTCAGTGATTCATAAGTCTTAAATAACACCCAATGCTCATTACATTATGTGTCCTTCTTAATGTACATCCCTCAGTTACCCCATCCCCCAACTCACTTCCCCTCCAGCAATTCTCAATGTGTTTCATATGATAAAGAGTCTCTTATGGATTGTCCCCTCTCTGATTTCATCTTATTTTGTTTCCTCTCTTCTCCCGTGATCCTCTGTTTCCTTTCTTAAATCCCTCATATGAGTGAGATCATATGATAGTTGTCTTTCACTAATTGACTTATTTCGCTTAGCACAATACCCTCTAGTTACATCAACATCATTTCAAATGGCAAGATTTCTTTTTTTTTTTTTGATGGCTCAGTACTATTCTATTGTGTGTATGTATGTATGTATTCCACTGTGTGTATGTATGTATATGTGTGTGTGTACAACTTCTTCATCCATTCATCTGTCGATGGACATTGGGCTCTTTCTATAGATTGGCTATTGTGGACATTGCTGTTATGAATATTGGCGTGCATGTGCCCCTTTTTTTCACCACATATGTACCTTTGTGGTAAATACCCAGTTGTGCAATGGCTGGGTCTTAGGGTAGTTCTATTTTTAACTTCTTGAGGAACGCCCATACTGTTTTCCAAAGTGTCTATACCAGCTTGCATTCCCACCAACAATGTAAGAGGGTTCCCCTTTTTCTGTATCCTCACCATCTGTCATTTCCTTACTTCTTAATTTCAGCTATTCTCACTGGTGTGAGATGGCATCTCACTGTAGTTCTGATATGTATTTCTCTGATGCCGAGTGATGTGGAGCATTTTTTCTTGCATCTGTTGGTCATTTGTAGGCTTTTGTTGGAGAAATGTTTGCTCATGCCTTCTGCTCATTTCTTGATTTGATTATTTGTTCTTTGGGTGTTGAGTTTGATAAGTTCCTTATGGATTTGGGATACTAGCCCTTTATCTGAAATGTCATTTGCAAATAACTTCTCCCATTCTGTCAGGTGTCTTTTGGTTTCATCGACTGTTTCCTTTGCTGTGCAAGAGCTTTTTATCTTGATGAAGTCCCAATAGCTCATTTTTCCCTTTGTTTTCCTTGCTTTGGAGATGTGTCTAACAAGAAGTTTCTGTGGCCAGGGTCACAGAGGTTGCTGCCTGTGTTCTCCTCTGGGAATTTGATGGATTCCTGTCTCACATTTAGGTCTTTCATCCATTTTGAGTCTATTTTTGTGTATGGTGTAAGAAAGTGGTCCAGTTTCATTCCTCTGCATGTTGCTGTCCAAATTTCTCAACACCATTTGTTGAACAAACTGCCTTTTTTCATTTGCATATTCTTTGCTGCTTTGTCAAAGACTAGTTGACCATGGAATTGAGGGTCCATTCCTGTGGTTTCTCTTCTGTCTTATCGATCTATGTGTCTGTTTTGTGCCAGTACCATCTTGTTTTGATGATTACAGCTTTGTAATACACCTTGAAGTCTGGAATTGTGACGCCACCAGCTTTGGTTTTCCTTTCCAACATTCTTTTGGCTACTCAGGGTCTTTTCTGGTTCCATATAAACTTTAAGATGGTTTGTTCAAGCTCTGTGAAAAAAGTTTATGGTATTTTGATAGGGATCAAATTAAATGTATAGATTGCTCTACATATCATAGACATTTTTTATTATATTGAGTTAGACAATGTATGAGTACATCATTATTTTTTAATGTAGTGTTTAATGATTCATTAGTTATGTATAACACCCAGTCTGCATCACAGCACATGCTCTACTTGATACCCATCACCCTGTTACCCCTCCCCTCTGAAACCCTCAGTTTTTTTCCTGGGGTCCATAGTCTCTCATGGTTTATCTCCCTCTTTGATTTCTCCCACTTCAGATTTCCCTCCCATCCTCTATGGCCTTCCATGCTATTGTTTATGTTACACATGTGAATAAGTCCACATGATAAATATCTTTTTCTGTTTGACTTACTTTACTTAGCATAATCCCTGCCAGGTCCATCCATGTCAGTGCAAATAGTGGGTGTTCATTGTTTCCGATGGCTGAATTATATTTCATTATATATATGTACCACATCTTCTTTATCCATTCATCAGTTGAAGGGCCTCTTGGTTCCTTCCACAGTTTGGCTATTGTGGACATTTGCTGTTATGAATACTGGAGTGCATGTTCCCCTTCTTTTCACTACATATGCATCATTGGGGTAAATACCCAGTAGTGCAATTGCTGGATCATAAGGCAGTTGTATTCTTAACATTGTTAGGAACCTCCATATTGTTTTCCAGAGTGGCCATAGCAGCTTGCATTACCACCAACAATGCAAAGGTTTCCCCTTCTCCATAACCTTGCCAAAATGTCTTGTTTCCTGTTGTGCTAATTTTGGCCATTCTGGCCTGTGTGAGGTGGTATCTCATTGTGGTTTTGATTTGTATTTCCCTGATGGCTAATGATGTTGAACATTTTTCCATGTGTCTGTTAGCCATTTGTATGTCTTCTTTGGAGAAGTGTCTGTTCATGTCTTCTGCCCATTTCTCGACTGGATTATTTGTTTTTTCAGTGTTGAGGATGAGATCTTCTTTACAGATCTTGGATATCAATCCATTATATGTAAAGTCATTTGTAAATATTTTCTCCCATTCCATGGGGTGCCCCTTGTTTTGTTGACAGTTTCCTTTGTTGTGTAGAAGTTTTTACCTTTATGGAGTCCCAAAAGTTCATTTTTGCTTTTGTTTCCTTTGCCTTTGGAGATGTGTCTTGAAAGAGTTACTCCTGCCAATGTTGAAGAAGTTACTATTTATGTTCTCTTCTAGGATTTTGACGGATTCCTGTATCACATTGACATCTTTCTTCCATTTTGAGTTTATCTTTGTATATGATGTAAGGGAATGGTCAAGTTTCATTCTTCTACATGTAGCTGTCCAATTTTCCCAGCACCACTTATTGAAAATATTGTCTTTTTTCCATTGGATGTTTTTTCCTGATTTGTCAAGGATTAATTGACCATCAACTTGAGGGTTCATTTCTGAAGGCTCAATTCTGTTCCACTGGTCTATGTGTCTGGTTTTGTGACAAAATCATGCTGTCTTGGTGATCATAGCTTTATAATATAGCTTGAAGTCAGGCCAAGTGATTCCCCTAGCTATGTTTTTCTTTTTCATCATTCCCTTGGCGATTCAGTATCTTTTCAGATTCCATACAAATTTTAGGATTGATTGTTCCAGCACTTTGAAAAATGCCAATGGCATTTTAATAGAGAGGGCATTGAAACTGTAAATTGCTCTGGGAAGCATAGATATTTTAGCAATTGTAATTCTTGCAATCCATGAGCATGGAATGTTTTTACATCTTTTTGTGTCTTCCTCAATTTCTTTCATAAGTGTTCTGTGTTTTCTAGAGTATAGAGACATATCTTTAGTTAGGTTGATTCCTAGGTATCTTTGGTTTTTGTTGTGAATTGAATTGATTCCTTAATTTCTCTTTCTACAGTTACATTGATAGCATATAGAAAAACAACTAATTTCTGTGCATTGATTTTACATCTTACGACATAGTTGAATTGTTGTATGAGTTCTAGTAATTTGGGGGTGGAGTCTTTTGTTTTTCCACATGAAGTATCATATCATCTGTGAAGAAGGAGAGTTAGACTTCTTCTTTGCCAATTAGAATGCTTTTATTTCCTTTTGTTGTCTGATTGCTGAGGCTAGGACTTCTAGCACAATGTTGAACAATAGTGATGAGAGTGGGCATCCTTGTCATATTCCTGATCTTAAAGGAAAAGCTCTAAAATTTTCCCCATTGAGAGAGAGTTGCTGTGGGCTTTTCATAGATGGTTTTTATGATATTGAAGAATGTTCCTTCTATGTCTATTCTCTGAAGAGTTTTCATCAGTTATAGATGTATTTTGTCAAACGATTTTTCTGCATCAATTAAGAGGACCAAATGTTTCTTGTGTTTCCTTTTATTGGTATGATGTATTACATTATTTGATTGCAAATGTTGCACCACCCTCGCATCCCAGATATAAAACCTGCTTGGTAATTGTGTATAATCCTTTTAATGTACTGTTGGATCCTATTAGCTAGAATCATGTTGAGTATTTTGACATCCCTATTCATTGAGGATATTGCTCTTTAATTCTCCTTTTTGATGGGATCTTTGGTTTTGGGATTAGGGTAATACTGGCCTCATAGAAGGAATTTGGAAGTTTTCCTTCTTTTTTCTATTTTTTGGAACAGCATTAATAATAGTATTAGTCATGATCTGTCCCCCTTTCATTCATGATTTTATTAATTTGGATCCTTTCTCTTTTCTTTTTGATAATTTTGGCCAGTGGTTTATTGATCTTATTAATTCTTTCAAAGAACCACTGTCTCATTTTATTGATCTGCTCTACTGTTTTTCTGGTTTCTATTTCAGTGATCTCTGCTCCAATCTTTATTATTTCTCTTCTGCTTGGTTTAGGTTTTATTTGCTGGTCTTTCTCCAGCTCCTTTAGGTGTAGGGTTAACTTGTGCATGAGGAATTTTTCAGATTTTTTGAGAGAGGCTTGGATGGCTATGTATTTCCCTCATAGGACTGCCTTTGCAGTATCCCATAGGTTTTGGATTGATGTGTTTATATTCTCATTGGTATCTATGAATATTTTAAGTTCAAATTTGATTTCTTTGTTGATCCATTCATTCTTGAGTAGGATGCTCTTTAACTTCCAACTATTTGAATTCCTTTCAATTTTTTTTTCTTGTGATTGAGTTCCAGTTTCAAGACATTGTGGTCTGATAACATGCAGGGAGTAATCTCAATCTTTTGATATCAGCTAAGACCTGATTTGTGACCCATTATTTGGTTTATTTTGGTGAAAGTTCCGTGTGCAGTCGAAAAGAATGAGTGTTCATTGTTTTAGGATGGAATGTTCTGTATATATTTACGAAGTCCATCTGGTCCAATGTGTCACTCAAAGTTCTTGTTTCTTTGTTGATCTTGTTTAGATGACCTGTCCAATGCTGAGCGTGGAATGTTAAAATATCCTACTATTGATATGTTATTGTCAATCTGATTCTTTATTTTGGCTAAAAGCCAGGTTATGTAGCTGGTTGCTCCCATGTTGGGGCATAAATATTTACGATAGTGAGTTTTTTGTTGTTGTTGTTGTTGTTGTTGTTGGATAGACCCTTTAAGAATGATATAGTGTCCCACTGGATCTCTTTTACAGTCTGGTTTAATTCTAATTTGTCTGATATAAAAATTGCTACCCCAGCTTTCTTTTGAGGTCCGTTGGCATGATTAATTGTTTTCCATCCCTTCGCTTTCAGTCTGAAGGTATCTTTAGGTTCAAAATGAGTCTATTGTGGACAGCATATGAATGCGTCCTGTCTTTGTATTCAGTCTCCAACCCTGTGCCATTTTATGCACATATGGGAGCATTTAGGTCACTCATTTTGAGGCTTATTACAGAAAGATATATATTTATTGCCATTCAATTGTCTGTACATTCTCTGTTTCTATGGATTGTCTCTGTAAATTTCTGGTGTATATTACTCTTGGGGTCTTTCTTCTTTTTTAGAATCTCCCTTAGAATTTCTTGCAGGGCTGGCTTGGTGGTCACATATTCTTTCAATTTCTGCCATTCTGGAAGCTCTTTATCTCTTCATTCATTCTGAATAACAGACTTTCTGGATAAAGTATTCTCCACTTCATCTTTCCTCTTGTGGTTGAGTTCTAGTTTTAAGGCATTGTGGTCTGAAAATATGCATGGAATGATCCCAATATTTTGGTGCCAGTTGAGACCTGATTTATGACCCAGGATGCGATCTATTCTGGAAAATTTTCCATTTTCACTTGAGAAGAATGTGTATTCTGTTGCTTTAGAATGGAGTGCTCTGAATACATCTGTGAAGTCCATCTGGTCCAGTGTGTCTTTCAAAGCCCTTATTTCCTTGTTGATCTTCTGCTTAGATAATCTGTCTATTTTAGTGTGTGGTGTGTTAAGGTCCCCTACTATTATTGTATGATTATCAATGTGTTTCTTTAATTTTGTTACTAATTGGTTAGCTCCCAAATTAGGGGCATAAATATTTACAATTGTTAGATCCTCTTGTTGGGTAGAACCTTTAATTATATTATAGTGTCCTTCCTCATCTCTTATCACAGTCTTTGGTTTAAACTCTAATTTATTTGATATGAGGATTGGCATGTCTGCTTTCTTTTGATGTCCATTAGCATGATAAATGGTTTTCCACCTATTCAGTTTCAATCTAGATGTGTCTTTGGGTCTAAAATGAGAATCTTGCTGGAAGCATATCTATGGGTCTTGCTTTTTTACCCAATCTGTACCCTGTGTCTTTTGATTGGGGCATTTAGCCCATTTACATTCATAGTAACTATTGTAAGTTATGCATTTTGTGCCATTGTATTACCTGTATAGTCACTGTTTCTGTGTATTGTCTCTGTTCCTTTCTGGTCTATGTTAATTTGGGCTCTCTCTTTGCTTTTAGGATCCCTTTTAATATTTCTTGCAGGGCATTTTTAGTGATCACAAATTCTTTTAGTTTATGTTTTTCCTGGAAGCCTCTTAACTCGCCTTCTATTTTGAATGACATCCTCACTGGGTAAAGTATTCTTAGCTATATATTTTTCTCATTAAGTACCCTGAATACATCATAGCAGTCCTTTCTGGCTGGCCAGGTCTCTGTAAATAGATCTGCTGCCAGTCTACTGATTCTACCCTTGTAGGTTATTGTCCTCTTATCCTCGAGCTACTTTCAGGATTTTCTATCTGTCTCTGAGATTTCCAAATTTCACTATTATATATCAGACTATTGATCTGTTTTTATTGATTTTGAGGGATTTTTCCGTGCCTTCTGTATTTAAAGACCCATTTCCTTCCCCAGATCTGGGAAGTTTTCCACTATAATTTGCTCCAATATACCTTCAGCGCCCTTTCCTCTTCTTCTGTGATTCCATTTATTCTAATATTGTTTTGCTTTATGGTATAACATCTTTTTTTTTAATTAAAATTTTTATTTATTTTCAGCGTAACAGTATTCATTGTTTTTTCACCACACCCAGTACTCCATGCAATAAGTGCCCTCCCTAATACCCACCACCTGGTTCCCCCAACCTCCCGCCCCCCGCCCCTTCAAAACCCTCAGGTTGTTTTTCAGAGTCCATAGTCTTTCATGGTTCACCTCCCCTTCCAATTTGCCTCAATTCCCTTCTCCTCTCCATCTACCCTTGTCCTCTATATTATTTGTTATGCTCCACCAATAAGTGAAACCATATGATACTTGACTTTCTCTGTTTGACTTATTTCACTCAGCATAATCTCTTCCAGTCCTGTCCATGTTGCTACAAAAGTTGGGTATTCGTCCTTTCTGATGGAGGCATAATACTCCATAGTGTATATGGACCACATCTTCCTTATCCATTCATCCGTCGAAGGGCATCTTGGTTCTTTCCACAGTTTGGCGACCGTGGCCATTGCTGCTATAAACATTGGGGTACAGATGGCCCTTCTTTTCACTACATCTGTATCTTTGGGGTAAATACCCAGCAGTGCAATTGCAGGGTCATAGGGAAGATCTATTTTTAATTTCCTGAGGAATCTCCACACTGTTCTCCAAAGTGGCTGCACCAGTTTGCATTCCCACCAACAGTGTAAGAGGGTTCCCCTTTCTCCAAATCCTCTCCAACACACGTTGTTTCCCGTCTTGCTCATTTTGGCCATTCTAACTGGTGTAAGGTGGTATCTCAATGTGGTTTTGATTTGAATCTCCCCGACGGCTAGTGATGATGAACATTTTTTCATGTGTCTGGTAGCCATTTGTATGCCTTCATTGGAGAAGTGTCTGTTCATATCTTCTGCCCATTTTTTGATATGATTGTCTGTTTTGTGTGTGTTGAGTTTGAGGAGTTCTTTATAGATCCTGGATATCAACCTTTTGTCTGTACTGTCATTTGCAAATATCTTCTCCCATTCCGTGGGTTGCCTCTTTGTTTTGTTGACTGTTTCTTTTGCTGTGCAGAAGCTTTTGATCTTGATGAAGTCCCAAAAGTTCATTTTCGCTTTTGTTTCTTTCGCCTTTGGAGACATATCTTGAAAGAAGTTGCTGTGGCTGATATCAAAGAGGTTATTGCCTATGTTCTCCTCTAGGATTCTGATGGATTCCTGTCTCACGTTGAGGTCTTTTATCCATTTCGAGTTTATCTTTGTGTATGGTGTAAGAGAATGGTCGAGTTTCATTCTTCTATATATGGCTGTCCAGTTTTCCCAGCACCATTTATTGAAGAGACTGTCCTTTTTCCACTGTATATTTTTCCCTGTTTTGTCGAAGATTATTTGACCATAGAGTTGAGGGTCCATATCTGGGCTCTCTACTCTGTTCCACTGGTCCATGTGTCTGTTTTTATGCCAGTACCATGCTGTCTTGGTGATCACAGCTTTGTAGTAAAGCTTGAAATCAGGTAACGTGATGCCACCAGTTTTATTTTTGTTTTTCAACATTTCTTTAGCAATTCGGGGTCTCTTCTGCTTCCACACAAATTTTAGGATTATTTGCTCCAGCTCTTTGAAAAATACTGCTGGAATTTTGATCGGAATGGCATTAAAAGTATAGATTGCTCTGGGCAGTATAGACATTTTAACGATGTTTATTCTTCCCATCCAAGAGCATGGAATGGTCTTCCATCTTTTTGTGTCTTCTTCAATTTCTTTTAGGAGTGTTCTGTAGTTCCTCGAGTACAGATCTTTAACCTCTTTGGTTAAGTTTATTCCGAGGTATCTTATGGTTCTTTGTGCTATAGTAATTGGAATCAATTCTCTAATTTGCCTTTCTGTATTTTCATTATTATTGTATAAGAAAGCCACTGATTTCTGGACATTGACTTTGTATCCTGCCACATTACTGAATTGCTGTATGAGTTCTAGTAGTTTGGGGGTGGAGTCTTTTGGGTTTTCCCTATAAAGAACCATGTCCTCTGCAAAGAGAGAGAGTTTGACTTCTTCATTGCCAGTTTGGATACCTTTTATTTCTCTTGGTTGTCTGATTGCTGTTGCTAGGACTTCTAATACTATGTTGAACAAGAGTGGTGAGAGTGGACATCTTTGTCGTGTTCCTGATCTCAACGGGAAGTCTGTGAGCTTTTTCCCATTGAGGATGATATTTGCTGTGGGTCTTTCATAGATAGATTTGATGAAGTTTAGGAATGTTCCCTCTATCCCTGTACTTTGAAGCATTTTAATCAGGAACAGATGTTGGATTTTGTCAAATGCTTTTTCTGCATCAATTGAGAGGACGATGTGGTTCTTCTCTCTTCTCTTATTGATTTGTTCTATCACATTGATTCATTTGCGAATGCTGAACCATCCTTGTAACCCAGGGATGAATCCCACCTGGTCATGGTGGATGATATTTTTAATGTGCTGTTGGATCCTGTTTGCTAGGATCTTGTTGAGAATCTTAGCATCCATATTCATCAGGGATATCGGTCTGAAATTCTCCTTTTTGGTAGGGTCTTTGCCTGGTTTGGGGATAAGGGCAATGCTGGCTTCATAAAAAGAGTCTGGAAGTTTTCCTTCTGCTTCAATTGTTTGAAACAGCTTCAGGAGAATAGGTGTTATTTCTTCTTTGAAAGTTTGATAGAATTCCCCAGGGAATCCGTCGGGTCCTGCGCTCTTGTTTTTTGGGAGGTTTTTAATCACTGCTTCAATCTCGTTACTAGATATTGGTCTATTCAGGTTGTCAATTTCTTCCTGGTTCAATTTTGGGAGTTTATAGTTTTCCAGGAATGCATCCATTTCATCTAGGTTGCTTAGCTTATTGACATATAACTGTCGATAATAACTTCTGATGATTGTTTCTACTTCCTTGGTGTTAGTTGTGATCTCTCCCTTTTCATTCATAATTTTATTAATTTGGGCTTTCTCTCTTTTCTTTTGGATTCGTGTGGCCAATGGTTTATCGATCTTATTGATTCTTTCAAAAAAACAGCTTCTAGTTTCATTGATACTTTCTGCTGTATCTCTATTTTCTACCTCATTGATCTCTGCTCTAATCTTGATTATTTCCCTTCTTACGTGTGGAGTTGGTTTGATTTGTTGTTGATTCTCCAGTTCTTTAAGGTGTAGAGACAGCTGGTGTATTCTAGATTTTTCAATTTTTTTGAGGGAGGCTTGGATGGCTATGTATTTCCCCCTTAGAGCCACCTTTGCTGTATCCCATAGGTTTTGGAGTGAAGTGTCTTCATTCTCATGGTTTCCATGAATTGTTTAAGTTCTTCTTTGATCTCCTGGTTGATCCAAGCATTCTTAAGCAAGGTGGTCTTTAGTTTCCAGGTGTTTGAGTTCCTTCTGAACTTTTCCTTGTGATTGAGCTCCAGTTTCAAAGCATTGTGATCTGAGAATATGCAGGGAATAATCTCAGTCTTTTGGTATCGGTTGAGCCCTGATTTGTGACCCAGTATGTGGTCTATTCTGGAGACGGTTTCATGTGCACTTGAGAGGAATGAGTATTCTGTTGTTTTAGGGTGGAATATTCTGTATATATCTATGAGTTCCATCTGGCCCAATGTGTCATTCAATGCTCTTGTTTCTTTATTGATTTTCTGCTTTGATGATCTGTCTATTTCTGAGATAGGTGTGTTAAGATCTCCTACTATTAATGTATTCATATCAATATGACTCTTTATCTTGATTAATAGTGTTCTTATGTAATTGGCTGCTTCCATATTGGGGGCGTAGATATTTACAATTATTAGATCATCTTGGTGGATAGTCCCTTTAAGAATGATGTAGTGTCCTTCTGTATCTCTGACTACTATCTTTAGTTTAAAATCTAATTTATCTGATATGAGAATCGCTACGCTGGCCTTCTTTTGAGGCCCATTGGCATGAAAGATGCTTCTCCATCCCTTCACTTTCAGTCTGGGTGTATCTTTAGGTTCAAAATGGGTCTCTTGTAGACAACATATGGATGAGTCCTGTCGTTTTATCCAATCTGCAACCCCATGTCATTTTATGGGCGCATTTAGGCCATTCACATTGAGAGTGGTTATTGAGAGATACGTTTTTATTGACATTGTGTTATCTTTGAAGTCTTTCTTTCTGTTGATTGTCTCTATATTTCTGTACAATGCTATTCTTAGGATTTTTCCTCTTTTATAGAACCGCCCTTAATATTTCCTGCAGTGTCGACTTGGTGGTTACATAGTCTTTTAAGCCTTGCCGGTCTTGGAAACTCTTTATCTCTCCATCCATTTTGAATGTCAGTCATGCTGGATAAAGTATTCTTGGCTGCATGTTCTTCTCATTTAGTGCCCTGAATATATCTTGCCAGCCCTTTCTGGCTTGCCATGTCTCTGTGGACAGGTCTGATGTTATTCTGATGGGCTTTCCTCTGTATGTAAGGAGCTTCTTTGTCCTAGCAGCTTTCAAGAGATTGTATCTACAATTCTGATTCCTCAATTTTACTATGAGGTGCCTGGATGTTTTTTTGTAATTTATAATCTTGGGGGGAGACCGTTCTGCCTCTAGTACATGAACGCTTGTTCCATTTGCGAGATTGGGAAAATTTTCATGAAGAACTTGTTCCACTATATCTTCTAGACTTCTTTCTTTCTCCTCCCCTTCAGGGATTCCAATAATTCTGACACTGGAATGTTTCATGGCATCATTTATTTCCCTGATTCTGTTTTCGTGGCTTCTAAGCTGTTTGTTCCAGGCTTCCTCCTGATCCTTTCTCTCTATCTGTTTGTCGTCCAGATCACTAATTCTATCTTCTGTCTCAGTTACCCTAGCTTTTAGAGAATTTAGTTTAGATTGGAACTCATTGAGAGTATTGTGAACCTCATCCCTGGTGGCCTTCACCTCTGCCCTAACATTATGAACATCATCCCTAGTGGCTTTCAATTTTGCCTTAATCAATTCCATTTGGTCATCCATGGCTTTCTGCAACCTAGCTATTGCCTGGATAATTGTTAGCCTGAATTCTCTTTCTGACATATTGTCTATCTTGATAGCCATTAGCTCTGTTGCCTAAGGCCCATCCTCTGTATTTTTCTTCTGTTGGGGATTCCTCCTCCTAATCATTTCGGTGAGAGATGACTGGACAGATGTAGCTTGATGTATCAACCGTGGTGCAGTCAAGGTGCACCCTGGAACGCTTCTGAGCACTCAGGATTCCCCACCCAAACGAGAGAAAAAAGAAAAGAAAACGAAAAAAGAGGGAGAGAGACAGGAAAAAAAGGGAAGATAAAAGAGAAAGTCAGTCCAAATGGGCCCGAGGGTAAGATTTATGACGTATACAAACAAAAACAGACAAACAAAAAGACTGATAAAAGTATATGATGAGAGAAAAAAAACATATATATATATAAGCAAAAAAAGTAAGAGCCTCGTCAAAAAGAACCCCAAGTATAAGATTTATATACTATCAGGAGAAACATAAATACACAGAGACACTGGCAGAAGAAAAAGATGGGAGCATGGTTATAGATTCTCAGTGTGGGCGAGGAAGGTTATTTTGATTCTTCCTGGATGTATCTTGATATTTTTGTTAAAGGACTCAACTTTCCTAAGATAAAGGGGGATTAAAAATTGGTTTACCTATAGGGGTAGCCTTGATTGGAGAAAGGGGGTTACCTTGAAGTTTAACTCTATATGAATATTAGAAAATAAAAATAAAAAAGGAATAAACTGGACTAAACTAGACTAAAATTTAAAAAAAATTTTAAAAGAAAAGCAAAAGAAAAACACAGGTGTATGTATCAAAAAGTTAAGGTTAGAAGTTTATCATGGAATTTGATGTACTGGACATCTCACTGTGATGGTAAAAAGGTTAAAAAATTATCTATATAACAAAAAGGAAAAAAAATGAACCAGAATAGTGGGAATGAGTTAAAAATAAAAGTTGTATCTATGAAGTACTGGTGGTTGTTCTCTTGTAGTCTTTTTTTTTTTCCTTTCCTGGTTTGTCTTTTGTGGGAGGGGGCTGCCACGTGGGTTTTCAGTCAATGATGTTCCCTGCGTTAAGTCCTCCAGCCCCCCTCAAGGGGGTGGGCTCTGGGGAAACCGGTTTTTTCAAGTTTTTGTTCTCTGGAGGTTTTTATTTTTGTTCACTTCTTTTCTCTTGCCTTGACAGCTTTTGATGGTTTTTGGAGGTTTAGAGGAAAGCAAACTGCACCCCGACCTCCCTCTCAGAGAGAAGCCTCAGTCTGCTCCCCTGTGGGTGCTGCAGAGCCCATATAAATTCCCCCTTGGTCACTGGCAGAGCAGGTTCCTAGTTGCTGTCCCTGAGGACGCAGGATCTCCTGCTTGTACCCAAAACCATGACAGTGGCATCTGTCTGGGCAGCTCCAGACTGCCAGAGAGGTTCCAAGCAGCGATCGCACACTGAGTTTTTCCCGCTGGCCAGGGCTGGGGCTGCCTGGTCTTTCCAGGTCTAAGAGCACCGGACTTGTGCGTACCTCTCCTGGGGGAGTGTGTGGGGCTAGCGTGTCTCAGGCTCGCGTGTGTCTCATGCTCTAGCACCATGCAGGTCCCGGAGCACCAGGCTGGGCCTTTGTGCACCTCTCTCAGGGGAAGGTGTGTGGCGCGCGCATCTGAGGCTGGTAGTTTGTGCGCGTTCTGCCGTCTGGCATCTGGCTTGGCTCCCAGCCCCTCACAGGAGCCGGACTCCATGCGTTCTCGGGCACGCTGGCGGCTCAGGGACCAAGACCTGGTTTCTCCGCCGCACTCTCTCTGGCTCAGCACCAGGGGAGGCTGTCCTGGGTCTGGTTACTTAAGCCCCTGTCCCTACCACCCCAATTCCCGCAATTTCCCCCCACGACCCTTTGCTCTTTTTGAGTGCTTTCAACCAGACTCCAAGTAAATGCCAGTCCCCAGATGCAGGGCACTCTTGTACTGGGGTATTACTCTCCAATCGGTCGCCTCTGGTGGCTTCCTCCCCCTTTTGTTTCTCTTCCGATATCAGTCCAAATTTCCCACTCTGCTTTACCTTCCCACTGGCGTCTTCTGCCCCTGTAGAGATCCAGACGTGTATAATTCTGATCTCAGGCTGATTTCATGGGTGATCGGAGTTCTTTGGTAGGTAATCAGTTCACTTTAGGGTACAGGTTGAAACGGCGCCTCCTCCTACTTCCCCGCCATCTTGTCCCCCTGCTCGACTTATTTCCTGCATAGTAGTTTTAAATTGGGAACCTTCCATATTCCGTTTTTTTAGGTCACATCAACTGAATTATTTTATATACATGGAGTGGAATACTTTATAGACATAAATATGTTATCTCACTATATATGGAAATAGGTTTTAATCAACAACTGTTGAAAGAATAGAAGCTAAACACTGGGCATTTTATCTGGAATAATTCAATTTAGGTAAAATTGTATATACGAATACATCAAAGACAAGTTTTATTCAAATAAAAGTATTAGTGAACGTTACTACATGGACATTGTTAATATCATGTGACTATTCCTTACTCTGAAAAAATGAGGATTTCAAAGTTATATTATTATTATAAGCATTGTTCATTGGAACATGCTGAAATGCCAGCAATAATAGAAGAGCATAAAACACATTATAGACAAAAGGTTGCATTTAAATCATTAAATATAAACTGTGGTTATAGCAAAAATATTAATTTGTTATTTTGACTTTATCCAAAACTGTAAAGAAAGCCAGTAAATATTCTAAGTAGGATGCCAATTAGGGAAGAATTAATTTCATAAATACATATGTATATGTAAGTATCATGTATCAGTTTTTCCATGTGTAAAGTGAGGATCAAAATAGTTCCTACCTCACAGGATTCTTGTAAGCAATAATTTGTTTAATATCAATTTTATACTTAAAATATCACTCAGTTAATGTGTTCTGTGAAAGTGTTAGTATGATATTGATAATAGTAATTATTACTGTCATTCACAAATATTACATATGTAATGTGTATATAATAAATAAATAATATATAATAAAGAAAAAGAGACATAAAGAAAAATGTGAAACAAAAAGCTAAATACTGAGGATAGTGGAATGGTAAGTAAAATTATATGGTTTCATCCCCGAAAAGACCTTCCAGTCAAGGTAAAGAAGATTTGGAGGGGGAGCAAACTAAGCCAAATAATGTGAATAAGCAAAAACAAAAACAAAAGCATAAGATGAAAGTGGTGGTGGAGGGATTGAAAGTGGAGTTTGGTATAATTTTGCTGAGTATTATATTCAAATATTGGTATTATACTGTGTTGTTTTTAGTCATTCATTAATAGTATATTTACTACTAGTTTTAACTGTGCAGGGGAGAAAATGAGTCAGTAGGAAGAGTCTCTCATGTTCTGTAGGAGGTTGATGAATTTTAGTGGCCCTAGGCAACTACTATGTTGTAGGTAAAAAAAAGAGGGACTACTCAAAGAATGACTTAATACATTAAGCTGATTGGAAAACAACCTCCTAGTTCCTAGAATGGAAGAAGAGGGGATGGAGTAGGCAACTTGTGTATATAATATGGATGAATTTGTTAGTCAGTTATCTTACAATGAGATTTGTAGGATTATGCCTACATTATATAATGACACAAGACTACCAGACTTTCTAAGACATTGTGAGGGTTTCTGAATGAAATTTCTAAAATATATAACAGGCAACAAAAACCATGAGGATTTTAGTTGTGATATACATATACTTTAAAAAGTATTTTTAATTTCTTGGATTCTTGTGGCTAAAATGAGAAGTGGGATTTTCTATTCTCAAATACAAAGATACAGAGGAAGAAGCTTTATTTCAGCATTTTAATAGCAAATAATAAAGTAACCCACAGGATTTTTTTCTTGACTTACATTTTCTTCTTTCATTTTCAACAAACAAAATCTATGAATGATTACCTCAGTACTATTTATTACATAAACTGATAAATATGGAAAATGAATATTTTTGTTGATTACTAAATTTGCATGCAAAACAAAACAACAAACACCCACTGTTCCTATGATTTATGTCAGATGTTTAGAGGAAGTTTTTCCTTAAGAGCAACAAAAGTCAAGGACAGCTTTCTCATTGGCAAAATTGTGTTTAAATCTTCTTTTAAAATTTTATTTATTTGACAGACTGAGATCACAAGTAGACAGAGAGGCAGGCAGAGAGAGGAAGGAAAGCAGGCTCCCTGCTGAGCAGAAAGCCCGATGTGGGGCTCCATCCCAGGACCCTGGAATCATGACCTGAGCTGAAGGCAGTGGCTTAACCCACTGAGCCACCCAGGTGCCCCCAAAATTGTGTTTAAAAAGAAAATAAATACACTCTTTTCTTTTTCACATTTGAGTGTTTTTCCTTCATTTTTACTACCTAATGACTGCACATAGTAGACAGAGACATTTTACAAATACACAGATAAGTAGTTGATATTCCTAGGATAAATCTTTCATTCTCTTTTATCAATATGAATAATTTCTTGACTGGATTACTTGTTTTTTGGGTGTTGAGTTTGTTAAGTTCTTTATAGATCTTGGATACCAACCCTTTATCTGTTATGTCATTTGCAAACATCTTCTCCCATGGGCAGAAGACATTAACAGACACATCTCCAAAGAAAACATACAAATGGCCAACAAACACATGAAAAAATGCTCCACATAACTTGCCATCAGAGAAGTACAAATCAAAACCACAATGAGATACCACCTTACACCAGTTAGAATGGCTAAAATTAAAAGACAGGGGACAAGAAATGTTGGTGAGGATGTGGGGAAAGGGAAGCCCTCTTACACTGTTGGTGGGAATGCAAGCTTATACAGCCACTCTGGAAAACATTTTGGAGGTTCCTCAAGACCTTAAAAATAGAGCTAACTTACAAACCAGCAATTGCACTACTGTGTATTTACCCCAAAGATAAAGATGTAGTGAAAAGAAGGGGCACATGCACCCCAGTGTTCATAGCAGCAATGTCCACAATAGCCAAACCATAAGGACTTGAGATGTCCTTCAAAGGATGAATGGATAAAGAAGATGTCATTCATATATGCAATGGAATATTACTCAGCCATCAGAAAGGATGAATGACTATCATTTGCATCAATATGGATGGAATTGGAGGATGTTATGCTAAGTAAAATAAGTCAAGCAAAGAAAGACAATTTTATTGGTTCATCACATGTGTAATATAAGGAATAACACAGAGAACCACAGGGGAAGGGAGGGAAACTGAATGGGAAGAAATAAGAGAGGAAGACAAACCATGAGAAACTTTTGATTCTGTGAAACAAACTGAGGTTTACAGAAGGGAGAGGGTGGGGGAATGAGATAACTGGGTGATGGATATTAAGAAGGGCACGTGTTGTGATGAGCACTGCATGTTATACACAACTAATGAATCATTGAACACTACATCAAAAATTAACAATGTTCTATATATTGATTATTTGAATTTAAATAAGAAAAATATGTGTATCAATCAATGTTTGCAGCTACTATAATTTTTCCATGGGAAAAGTTGGACTAAAACATTTCTATGAATTTATTATCCTTCAGACTTATAATGTGGGGCACCGGGGTGGCTCAGTTGGTTTAGCATCTACCTTTGGCTTAGGTCATATTCCTGGAGTCCCAGGATCCAGGCCCACATCAGCGTCCCTGCTCAGCAGGGACCTCTGCCTCTCACCCCATTCATGCTCTCTCTCCCTTGCTTTCTCTCTCAAATAAATAAAATCTTTAAAAAAGAGAAATTTATAATGTAAACAGGTAAAGCATGCTTTCCAAATGCGTGTCTGTCTATTCAAAAGTGTTGAATTAACTGGATTATAGAATATAGTATTTGGTTTTTATGATCTTTTGATATTCTCTTTGAGCAATGAAACAGCACATTAGGAACCATGCTTTACTTTTTTTCTGTAATTCATGTTATACGTGACTTCCTTGAAAGGTCAGAACATCCCCAGATACTGCTCACTATGGAGTGACAGGGATTACAGCTAACCTCAGAGAATGTCTTAACTGGTCATTTTGGCATTAGTCTTGTTTCCTCATTTTGAGTATATTCACTGGTCATTTTTAGGATTCACATTTTTATTTATTTTATTTAATTTAATTTTTTCAGTGTTCCAATATTGTTTGTGCACTACACTCAGTGCTCCATGCAATACATGCCCTCCTTAATACCCATGACCAGGCCCTCCCAGGGCCTCCCCTCCAAAACCCTCAGTTTGTTTCTCAGAGTCCACAGTCTCTCCTGGTTCGTCTCCCCATCCGATTTCCCCCAACTCACTTCTCCTCTCCTTCACCCAATGTTCTCTGTGTTATTCCTTATGCCCCTAGAATTCACATTTTTGAAAGAAGGGGCAGAAATATCAAATGAGTCAAATAATCAAAATGAAAAAAAATAGAAAGCTTGGAAAAATGTTTTTCTTCTACATAGTATTTTATTTTTTAAAAAGCTCCATTAAATGAGCTCATTAATGCTAAGTGTGCTTCCTCCAGACCTGACTGAGAAAGTTTCAGTGGGCATGTTCAGACACTCAGATTTAGTGTTCAAAATTCAGGACCCTGTTCATGTGTCCCAAACTTCCCTCTACACAGAACCGTTTTCTTCCTCCTAGAAGAGTTCAACCTGAATAAAATTAATCAGACTTTAAGAAATCTGTCAAAAAGTTTAAACTAACAATTCAGATTAATAGGAGTCAGATCACATAAAAGTGAGGAAGTCAGAATGATTTGGCTTTGTTATTAGTGCTGAAACATGGAGGTATCCAAGCAAGATCACAGTGCAGCTAGAAGAGGGTGTGAGATAAAGAAAGGGAATTAGATATATGTCTGGTCTTTAGCCCTGTCATGAATCTTGAAATGTGCTGTGTTTAGCACAGTATCATTTTCTTTATAGAAAAACCACTAGTAAAAACATAGTTATTTTTAAATTTTAGTGAGTTATTCTTCATGCCATACAATAAAAGTTAAAGAGGAGAACAAAAACAACTTTTGATTTGAAGGAAGTTAATGACATTTCATTAACTAACTGTAAATAGTAACAGCATAAGCTGGATGGGAAGTTGCTTTCACAGGCCATAAATGCTTAATGTTTATTACCAATAAAAGTCAAAGGAGCATTTAGTAAAGCAGTTTACCAAACAAACATTAAATACTTTAATGCATTAACTTCAGTGGACAGAATCAGGCTATTTAATTAGCAATGACTAATCTGTTAAGCTTTGATTCACCACAAATGATCTGCAGCTTAATACAGGATGATAGCCTTTGAAAGGCAGTAATGAAGGTAAACATCAGCTGGGGAGTAAGAGGTTGATATCCTTGAAAGCAAGAGAAAATTAGGACCAGTTTGGGTGTAGTTTAATCTCACACAAAACTAAAAGAAGAAAAATACTCACTTATACTGCATGATATGGTGGAAAGAAAATGACTCCCCACTTCTGAGCTGTATGTGAAGATAGTTTACTACTTAAGCTACAGCTTTTTCACTTACAAAATGAATCCTATCTCACAGGGTGGCTTTGAAGATTAAGGATAGCATGAGTTGTTCTGGGATATAAAGAGTACTCATATGTAATTTTACTTCACATTATTTAGATTCTTCTGTCTCCATTGTTTCTGCTATATACTTATACCTGCCACTACTACTACTACTACTACTACTACTACTACTACTACTACTATATTTGTGACATTTAATGAGAACAAATGGGTCAAGCTATAAAATTTTTGAGTTTCAAGGAAAATAAAATCACAGATTACCTTTAGTGATAGACATTTATTACAAGGGAATAGAAGAAATAATCTCACTTGTCACATTGTCAACATAGATCTAGGAATTTTAAAATTAATATATAATGTATTATGTGCCCCAGGGGTACAGATCTGTTAATCATCAGGCTTACACATTTCACAGCACTCACCATAGCACATACCTTCCCCAATGTCCATAATTCAGCCACCCTATCCCTACTCCCCCACCCTCCAGGAACCCTCAATTTGTTTTGTGAGATTAAGAGTTTCTTATGGTTTATCTCCTTTCAAATCCCATCTTGTTTCATTTTTCCCTCCTTACCCCCCATGACACCCCACCCTGCCTCAAATTCCTCATATCAGAGAGATCGTATGATAATTGTCTCTCTCTGATTGACTTATTTTGCTTACCATGATACCCTCTAGTTCCATCCACATCAGTGCAAATGGCAAGATTTCATTTCTTTTGAGGACTGCATAGTATCCCATTATATATATAATGGAATATTATAATATATATGTATATTTTATGTATTATATATATTATATATTATATTATATATGTATATGTTATATATATATGTATATATATATAAAAAACATCTTTATCCAGTCATCTGTTGATGGACATCTAGTTTCTTTGCATAGTTTGGCTATTGTGGATATTGCTGCTAAAACACTTGGGTGCATGTGCCCCTTCAGATCACTACATTTGAATCTTTAAGGTAAATACCCAGTAATGTCATTGCTGGGTCATAGGATAGCTATATTTTCACTTTTTTTATTTTTTATTTTAATAAACACATAATGTATTTTTATCCCCAGGGGTACAGGTCTGTGAATCGCCAGGTTTACACATTTCACAGCACTCATCATAGCACATACCCTCCCCAATGTCCATTTCCCCACCACCCTCTTCCGTCCCCCCTTCCCCCAGCAACCCTCAGTCTGTTTTTTGAGATTGAGTCTTTTATGGTTTGTCTCCCTACCAATCCAATCTTTTCATTTTTTCTTTTCCTACCTCCCCCCAGGCCCCTGGCATTGCATCTCCACTTCCTCATATCAAAGAGATCATATGATAGTTGTCTTTCTCTGATTGACTTATTTTGCTAAGCATGATACCCTCTAGTTCCATCCATGTCGTCACAAATGGCAAGATTTCATGGCTTTTGATGGTTGCATAGTATTCCATTGTGTATATATACCACTTCTTCTTTATCCATTCATCTGTTGATGGACATCTAGGCTCTTTCCACAGTTTGGCTATTGTGGACATTGCTGCTATAAACATTCGGGTGCACGTGCCCCTTCGGAGCACCATGTTTGTATCTTTAGGATATATACCCAGTAGTGCAATTGCTGGGTCATAGGGTAGCTCTATTTTCAGTTTTTTGAGGAACCTCCACACTGTTTTCCAGAGTGGTTAGACCAGCTTGTATTCCCACCAGCAGTGTAGGAGGGTTCCCCTCTCTCTGCATCCTCGCCAGCATCTGTCATTTCTTGACTTGTTAATTTTAGCCATTCTGACTGGTGTGAGGTGGTATCTCATTGTGGTTTTGATTTGTATTTCCCTGATGCCGAGTGATGTGGAGCATTTTTTCATGTGTCTGTTGGCCGTCTGGATGTCTTCTTTGCAGAAACGTCTGTTCATGTCCTCTGCCCATTTCTTGACTGGATTATTTGTTTTTTGGGTAATGAGTTTGATAAGCTCTTAATAGATTTTGGATACTAGCCCTTTATCTGGTATCTCGTTTGCAAATATCTTCTCCCATTCTGTCAGTTGTCTTTTGGTTTTGTTAACTGTTTCCTTTGCTGTGCAAAAGCTTTTGATATTGATTAAATCCAAACAGTTCCTTTTTGCCCTTGCTTCTGTTGCCTTTGGCGATGTTCCTAGGAGGAAGTTGCTGCGGTTGAGGTCAAAGAGGTTGCTGTCTGCATTCTCCTCAAGCATTTTGATAGATTCCTTTCTCATATTGAGGTCCTTCATCCATTTTGAGTCTATTTTCGTGTGTGGTGTAAGGAAATAGTCCAATTTCATTTTTCTGCATGTGGCTGTCCAATTTTCCCAGCACCATTTGTTGAAGAGGCTGTCTTTTTTCCATTGGATATTCTTTCCTGCATTGTCAAAGATTAGTTGACCATAGAGTTGAGGGTCTATTTCTGGGATCTCTATTCTGTTCCATTGATCTATATGTCTGCTTTTGTGCAAGTACCATACTGTCTTGATGATGATAGCTTTGTAATAGAGCTTGAAGTCTGGAATTGTGATGCCACCGACTTTGGCTTTCTTTTTCAATATTCCTTTGGCTATTCGAGGTCTTTTCTGGCTCCATATAAATTTTAGGATTATTTGTTCTATTTCTTTAAAAAAATGGATGGTATTTTGATAGGGATTGAATTAAATGTGTAGACTGCTTTAGGTAGAATAGACATTTTCACAATATTTGTTCTTCCAACCCATGAGAATGGAATATTTTTCCATTTCTTTGTGTCTTCCTCAATTTCTTTCATGAGTACTTTATAGTTTTCTGAGTATAGATTCTTTGCCTCTTTGGTTAGATTTATTCCTAGGTATCTTATTGTTTTGGGTGCAATTGTAAATGGGACTGACTCCTCAATTTCTCTTTCTTCTGTCTTGTTGTTAGTGTAAAGAAATACGACTGATTTCTGTGCATTGACTTTATATCCTGACACTTTACTGAATTCCTGTATAAGTTCTAGCCGTTTTGGAGTGGAGCCTTTTGGGTTTTCCACATATAGTATCATATCATCTGGAAAGAGTGATAGTTTGACTTCTTCTTTGCCAATTTGGATGACTTTAATTTCTTTTTGTTTTCTGATTGCTGAGGCTAGGACTTCTAGTACTATGTTGAAGAGCAGTGGTGATAACGGACATCCTTGCCGTGATCCTGACCTTAGCGGAAAAGCTTTCAGTTTTTCTCCATTGAGAATGGTATTTGTGGTGGGTTTTTCATAATGGCTTTGATAATATTGAGGTATGTGCCTTCTATCCCTACACTTTGAAGACTTTTAATCAGGAAGGGATGCTGCACTTTGTCAAATGCTTTTTCAGCAATCTATTGAGAGTATCATATGGTTCTTACTCTTTCTTTTATTAATGTATTGTATCACACTGATGGATTTGCGGATGCTGAACCACCCTTGCAGCCCTGGAATAAATCCCACTTGGTCGTGGTGAATAGTCCTTTAATGTACTGTTGGATCCTATTGGCCAGTATTTTGGTGAGAATTTTCGCATCTGTGTTCATCAAGGATATTGGTCTGTAATTCTCTTTTTTGGTGAGATCCTTGTCTGGTTTTGGGTTCAAGGTGATGCTGGCCTCATAAAATGAGTTTGGAAGTTTTCCTTCCATTTCTATTTTTTGGAACAGTTTCAGGAGAATAGGAATTATTTCTTCTTTAAATGTTTGGTAGAATTCCCCTGGGAAGCCATCTGGTCCTGGACTTTTGTTTGTTTGGAGATTTTTGATGACTGTTTCAATCTCCTTACTGGTTATGGGTCTTTTCAGGTTATCTATTTCTTCCTGGTTCAGTTGTGGTAGTTTATATGTATCTACAAATGTATCCATTTCTTCCAGGTTGTCAAATTTGTTGGCGTAGAGTTGCTCGTAGTATGTTCTTATAATTGTTTGTATTTCTTTAGTGTTGGTTGTGATCTCTCCTCTTTCATTCATGATTTTATTTATTTGGGTCCTTTCTCTTTTCTTTTTGATAAGTCTGGCCAGGGGTTTATCAATCTTATTCATTCTTTCAAAGAACCAACTCCTACTTTCGTTGATTTATTCTATTGTTTTTTTAGTTTCTATTTCATTAATTTCTGCTCTGTTCTTTATGATTTCTCTTCTCCTGCTGGGTTTAGGCTTTCTTTCTTGTTCTTTCTCCAGCTCCTTTAGGTGTAGGGTTAGGTTGTGTATTTGAGACCTTTTTTGTTTCTTGAGAAAGGCTTGTACTGCTATATATTTTCCTCTCAGGACTGCCTTTGTTGTGTCCCACAGATTTTGAACCATTGTGTTCTCATTATCATTTGTTCCCATGAATTTTTTCAATTCTTCTTTAATTTCCTGGTTGACCCATTCATTTTTTAGAAGGATGCTGTTTATTCTCCATGTATTTGCTTTCTTTCCAAATTTCCTCTTGTGATTGAGTTGGAGCTTCAGAGCATTGTGGTCTGAAAATATGCAGGGAATGATCCCAATCTTTTGATACTGATTGAGACCTGATTTATGAGCTGGGATGTGATCTATTCTGGAGAATGTTCCATGTGCACTAGAGAAGAATATATATTCTGTTGCTTTGGGATGGAATGTTCTGAATATATCTGTGATGTCCATCTGGTCCAGTGTGTCATTTAAGGCCTTTATTTCCTTGCGATTTTTTGCGTAGATGATCTGTCCATTTCAGTGAGGGGAGTGTTAAAGTCCCCTGCTATTATTGTATTACTGTCGATGTATTTCTTTGATTTTGTTATTAATTGGTTTATATAGTTGGCTGCTCCCATGTTAGGGGCATAGATATTTAAGATTGTTAGGTCTTATTGTTGGACAGACCGTTTGAGGATGATGTAGTGTCCTTCCTCATCCCTTATTATAGTCTTTGTCTTAAAATCTAATTGATCTGATATATGTATTGCCACCCCAGCTTTCTTCTGATGTCCATTAGCATGGTACACTGTTTTCCACCCCCTCACTTTAAATCTGGAGGTGTCTTCGGATCTAATATGAGTTTCTTGTAGGCAGCATATTGATGGGTTTTGTTTTTTTATCCATTCTGACACCCTGTGTCTTTTGATTGGGGCATTTAGCCCATTAACATTCAGGGTAACTATGGAGAGATATGAATTTATTGCCACTGTAATGCCTGTAAAGTGACTGTTACTGTATGTTGTCTCTGTTTCTTTTTGATCTACTACTATTAGGGTCTCTATTTGCTTAGAGGACCCCTTTCCTTATTTCCTGTAGAGCTGGTTTGGTGTTTGCAAATTCTTTCAGCTTTTGTTTGTCCTGGAAGCTCTTTATCTCTCCTTCTATTTTCAATGATAGCCTAGCCGGATATAGTATTCTTGGCTGCATGTTTTTCTCGTTTAGTGCTCTGAATATATCATGCCAGTTCTTTCTGGCCTGCCAGGTCTCTGTGGATAGGTCCGCTGCCAATCTAATGTTTTTACCCTTGTATGTTACAGACTTCTATTCTTGGGATGCTGTCAGGATTTTCTCTTTGTCGCTAAGACTTGTAAATTTTACTATCAGGTGAAGAGGTGTGGACCTATTTTTATTGATTTTGAGGGGCGTGCTTAGCATCTCCGGGATTTTGATGTTTGTTCCCTTTGCCATATTAGGGAAATTCTCTCCAACAATTGTCTCCAATATACCTTGCGCTCCCCTCTCTCTTTCTTCTTCTTCTGGAATCCCAATTATTCTAATGTTGTGTCGTCTTATGGTGTCCCTTATCTCTCGAATTCTCTCCTCGTCGTCCAGTATTTGTTTGTGTCTCTTTTGCTCAGCTTCTTTATTCTCTGTCATTTGGTGTTCTATGTCACTAATTCTTTCTTCTGCCTCATTTATCCTAGCAGTAAGAGTGTCCATTTTTTATTGCACCTCATGAATAGCTCTTTTATTTCAACTTGGTTAGATTTTAGTTCTTTTATTTCTCCAGAAAGGGCTTTTATCTCTCCGGAGAGGGTTTCTCTAATATCTTCTATGCCTTTTTTGAGCCCGGCTAGAACCTTGAGAATCATCATTCTGAACTCTAGATCTGTCATGTTACCAATGTCCGTATTGATTAGGTCCCCAGCCTTCGGTACGGCCTCTTGTTCTTTTTTTTGTGGTGAGTTTTTCCACCTTGTCATTTTGTCCAGATAAGATTTGCTTTCTCCTCCTCTAGAATTCCACAGTTCTTGGTGAGTGAAGTTGGTCTTGGCTGGGTTTCTTGTTGATCTGCGGGAGGGGCCTGTTGTAGTGATTCTCAAGTGTCTTTGCCACAGGTGGAATTGCACTGCCCTTGCCAGGGGCTGGGATAAGTAATCCGCTCCAGTTTGCTTTCAGGAGCTTTTGTTCCCTGAGCACTTTCCGTAGAGTTCCGGAGGACGGGAATGAAGATGGCGGCCTCCCAATCTCCAGCCCGGAGGAGCCGAGAGCTTGAAGTCCTGCTCCTCAGTGCTCCCTCAGAGAAAAGCACCCAACCACCCCGCCTCCCTGGCCTGCATTTGCGCCTTGAGGAAAGCAGTCAATTGCTGGCACTTGGAGAAAATTGCCCGGTCGCTTCCATCTCTGTGGCCTCCGGCCGCGCTCTGAGCCCACGCAGCCTGCAACCAACCCAAGGTAACCCCAGGCGGAGAGCTCACTCCTCGGCTTTGTCACTGTAGCTGGCCTCCCCGCTCTAATACCTGTGAAGTCTGTGGCACTCAGACACCCCCAGTCCTTCTGTGACCCCACGGGACCTGGGGTTATGCTGACCCCGCCTGGGCTTCCCTCCGGTTTAGCCTCTGGAGCGATGTCCCTCTGTGGAGCAGACTTTTAAATGTCCCGATTTTGTGCTCCGTTGCTCCGCCGCTTGCCGGAAGCTGGCCCCTCCCCCTGCTGTCTGTCTTCCTGTCGCTTTGGATTCACTTCTCCGCAGGTCCTACCTTTCAGAACGTGATTGATTTTCTGTTTCTAGAATTGTTGCTCTTCTTCTCTTAGATTTCCCGTTGGATTTGTAGGTGTTCACAATGGTTAGATAAGCTATCTAACTGATCTCCTGCTACCCGATGTCATCTCAGCCTGCTACTTCTCCACCATCTTGACTCCTCCCTCAAAAATCTATTTTTTCTGATATAAGGATCACTATGCCAGCTCTCTTTTGATATCCATTAGCATGGTAAATTGTCTCCCACTCCCTCACTTTAAATTTGGAGGTGTCTTTAGGTGTAAAATGAATTTCGTGCAGACATCATATCATAGGTCTGGTTTTTGTTTTTGTTTTTGTTTTTGTTTTTGTTTTTTCCATTCTGTTACCCTGTGTCCTTTGACTGGGGCATTTAGCCCATTTACATTCAGGATAACTATTTAAAGATATGAATTGATGCCATTATAGTGCCTGTAAGGTGACTGTTACTGTATATTGTCTCTGTTCCTTTCTGGTCTGTTACTTTTATGCTCTCTCTTTGCTTAGAGGACCTCTTTCAATATTTTCTGTAGTGCTGGTTTGGTGTTTGGAAATTCTTTTAGTTTTTGTTTGTCCTGGAAGCTTTTTACCTCTCCTTCTACTTTCAATTGAAGCCTAGCTTAATATAGTACTTGGCTACATTTTTTTCTCATTTAGTGCTCTGAATACATCATGCCAGTCTTTTCTGGCCTGCCAGTTCTCTGTAGATAGGTCTGCTGCCAGTCTAATATTTCTACTGTTGCATGTTACAGACCTCCTGTCCTGAGATGCTTTCAGGTTGTTCTCTTTGTCTCTGAGCCTTGTAATCATTCCTATTAGATGACAGAGTGTTGACCTATTTTTGTTGATTTTTGAGGGGGATTCTCTGTGCCTTCTGGATTTTGATGCTTGGTTCCTTCCCCACATTAGGGAAGTTTTCTGCTATAATTTACGCCAATTTACCTTCCTCCCCCCTCTCTCTTCTCCTTCTGGGATCCCAATTATCCTAATATTGTTTCATCTTATGGTATCACTTATCTCTCAAAATTTCCCCTCGTGATCCAGTAGTTGTTTATCTCTCTTTTTCTCAGCTTCTGTATTCTCCATCATTTGGTATTCTATATCACTATTTCTCTCTACTGCCTCATTTAGCCTAGTGATAAGAGCCTCATTTTTTAAAATTCTATTTTTTTTAATTTTTGTAATTTATTTTCAGTGTAACAGAATTCATTGTTTATGCACCACACCCAGTGGTCCATGCAATACGTGCCCTCCATAATACCCACCACCAGGCTCACCCAACTCCCCCCCCTGCCCCTTCAAAACCCTCAGATTGTTTTTCAGAGTCCATAGTCTCTCATGGTTCATCTCCCTCTCCAATTTCCCCCAACTCCCTTCTCCTCTCCATCTCCCTATGTCCTCCATGTTATTTCTTATGCTCCACAAATAAGTAAAACCATATGATATTTGACTCTGCTTGACTTATTTCACTCAGCAGAGATTATGCTGAGCCTCTGTTTTTTATTACACCTCACTGATAGAATTTTTTATTTCAAATTGATTAAATTTTAGTCCTTATATTTCTCCAGAAAGGGGTTCTCTAGTATCTTCTATGCTTTTTTCAAGCCCTGCTAGCATCTTTATAATCGTCATTCTGAACTCTAGTTCTGACATCTTACTAATGTCTGTATTGATTAGGTCCCCAGAGGCCAGTACTGCATTTTTTTTTATGAGTTTTTCTGCCTTGTCATTTTGTCCAGAGAATAGGTGAATAAGATAACAAAATGCTAAAGTGGTAACAACGACCCCTGAAAAATATACACTAACAGAACCAGAAGAGACCTGTGACCAGGGGGAGAAAAAAGGAAAAAAAAAATATGATTAGGCTGTTGAATAGAGCAGAGCTACGCACTTGATTTTGGGTGTATTTTGGTCTGTTAGAAGAAACTGCCTCCTAAAATTTTAAAGAAAGAAATTTTAAAGAAAGAAATATATATATATATATATATATACTCAATATATATACAATATACAGTACTATATATATACACACAATATATACAATATACAGTACTATATATAGTATATATATAGTATATGTATATATACAGTATATATATATTTCTTACTATATATTATACTGTATATATACATATATATGTATATATACAGTATATATACTGTATATATTTCTTACTATATATTATACTGTATATATACATATATATGTATATATACAGTATATATACTGTATATATTATACTGTATATATACAGTATATATACTGTATATATACATATATATACTGTATATATACATATACTATATATACTATATATAGTACTGTATATTGTATATATTGTGTGTATATATATAGTACTGTATATTGTATATATATTGAGTATATATATATATATATATATTTCTTTCTTTAAAATTTCTTTCTTTAAAATTTTAGGAGGCAGTTTCTTCTAACAGACCAAAAAATATATATATATAAAAAATATATATAAAAGAAAGAAAAATTGTATATATATATATACACACACACACAATCACAGTATACAATATGCAATACACAATATACAATATACAGTACTATATATTATACTGTATAGTACTATATATAGTACTGTATATTGTATATTGTGTATTGCATATTGTATACTGTGATTGTGTGTGTGTGTATATATATATATACAATTTTTCTTTCTTTTATATATATTTTTTATATATATATATTTTTTTCTTTTATATATATAGAATTTTTCTTTCTTTTACACACACACACATATATATATAGTACTGTATATTGTATATTGTGTATTGTATATTGTGTATTGCATATTGTATATTTTATATTGTGATTGTGTGTGTGTATATATATATATACAATTTTTCTTTCTTTTACACACAGACACATATATATATATATGTGTATGTATATATATATGTAAACACAGTGAAGAGATGTAATATGATTGTAAGGATGAATTCTAAAAAATATTTTAAGACAGGAATTGATAAGAAATTGGTTGGGAAAAAAGAAGAGAGAGAATGTGATTAGGCTGGAGACTAGAATAAAGCCATATGCTAGATTTAGGTTATATTTTGATCTGTTAGAAAAAACTGTATCCTAAAATTTTAAAGAAATAAAACTTCTTTAAAATTTTAAAGAAATAAAACCTTTATGTATACAAAAAATAAGGTTAAATACAATGAAGGGATAGAATATGACTATAAAAATGAAAATTAAAAAAGATTTGTAAAAAGGTATTGATAAGATATAATAGTTAAAATAAGTTAAAATAGGAAGGAGGAAAGTTAAAAAAAGAAAAATGGAAATAAAAAAATTAATAAATGAAAACAAAAAAGTTATCTTTGAAAAAATAAAGAATCATGGGAAAAAATCCATGAATTCTATGTGCTGTATTACCCTAGCACTGGTGTCTTGCAGTTGTCATTGATCAGTAAACTTGGTCTTAGCTGGATATTCTTACTGATCTTCTGGGGGAGGGGTCTGTTGCAGTGATTCAAAAATGTCTTTTCCTGAGTCTGAGTTGTGCCACCCTTGCCAGGGGTCAGGTAAGCAAACTGCTTAGGTTTGCTCTTGGTAGCTTTTGTTCCCTGAAAACTTTCTATACAGCTTTGGATGACAAGAATGAAAAATGTGGCCTCCCAATATCCTGGAGGTGCTGGAGGAGCCAAGAGCTTGAGGCCCCCCTCTTTAGTGAGCCATCAGAGAACAGCAATCAATCACTCCCATACCTGGTCTCCACCTGCACTCCATGCTCTCCCAGCCTGTGACAAAGGATTTCTATCTCTGTCACATGGCCCCATTTGGAGTATCCAAACATAGAAGATTCCTGCAGTGCACTCCCATGCCACTCTTCCTGGTGGAGGAAGTGGGATGCTCTCTGGATCTGCAACTTGTGGGGTCCCTGCTCAAAGTGTAGTGGTCTGACCATGCCTCAGATCATGGTTTATGGCAACCATAAACCTCATCCTCATCTCTGTCTTTGCAGGCAACTTCTCCATTCCAATACCTGGGAGCTCCACACTCAGAAACCCCCAGTCTTTCTGTGACCCCAAGGGTCCTTAGAGCACACTGTCCCAGTGAGAGCTCCACCTCCCCGTTTAGCCTCTGGAGCAATATCCCTCAGTGGAGCAGACTTCTAAAAGTTCTGATTTTGTGCTCTGCTCCTCTATCATTTGCCAGGAACCAGCCCCTCCCCCTGCAGTCTATCTTCCCATATGTTACCTTAGATTCACTTCCTTGTGTATCCTGCCTTCCAGAAAGTTGTCCCTTCTCTGTTCATAAAATTGCTGCTATTCTTCTCTTTGATCTCTTATTGAGTTTGTAGGTGTTCAGAATGTTTTGATAACTATCAAGCTGAATTCCTGGGACCAGATGAAATTTAAGTCTCCTACTCCTCTACAACTCTACCATCTTGCTCCACCTCTGTTGGGAAATTGCATTTAAGGATCATAATTTTTTGTGAGCCAGGGATGCTTATTTTGAGTTTGTACAAAGTAAATATTATATATGCATTATGACATATATAGATATAGTATTATGTAATAGAGTAATATTTATAACTAACATAATTATACAGCTATAGTTTTGTTATGGTTATAATTACATAGTTATAATTACTGAGTTACATTATTACAAGTATAGTTGGAATTACAGTTACATTTAAAGTACTATGGTAATAATTCTATAGTTACAGTGTTAGACTAATAATTATACATCTGTTGCTATAGTGTTATAATTTATTTACAGTTTTGCAGTTTAGTTTAGTGTTATAATTGTAGAGTTATCATTATTAATTTGTAATGAAAGCCATTTAATTATATGGGTGATCATAAACAGTTTTATAGTTATAAAATTATAACACTATTATAGAACTAAAATTGCAGTATAGTGCTATGATTGCATTTGTAGTGATAATTATGGTTACAGTATTACTTTTATAGGTAGAGTGATAAGTAATAGTGTTATAGAGTTGTAATTAAGGTTTCAATGATATAGTGTTAGCACTGTTGTTATAGTGTTAGTATTATAATTATTATGGGCATGTTATAGTGGTGATATTACAGTTATAACTACAGTGTTATAATGCTGTAGTTACAGTATTATGGTCAGAATTAAATTGTTATAGTTATATTGTTATAACTATTGTGATATAGCTATAGAATTTAGTTATAGCTGGATAGTAAGTTATAGAAACATAGTTACTATTAAAAGTTTAGAGTATTAGTTTTATAATCATAGTTATTAATAGTTTAAGATTTGTCGTTACTCTTACAAAGTTATAATGTTATGTTAGGGAGATGTTTATAGTCATAGTTATCATCCTATAATTATAAGTATAGTGGTAGAGTTATAGATATAGTGTTATAGATATAGTTATAGTGTTATTAAAATAGTTACAGTGTTAGTGTTATAGTGGTAGTATTATAGTATTATAGTTGAGACTATAATGGTACAGTTGTACGGCTATAGTTATGATTACAGTTTTATGGTTATAATGATTGATGATGTTAATGATGGTGATTTGATGATAGTTACAATGTTATGGTTATAGTTAAATTGTTACAGTCTTTGTTAGTGGTATATAGTTTAGTATTATAGTTATGGGGTTATGGTTATAATGTAATAGTTATAGAGTTTAATTATAGAGTTATGTTTTTATTTATAATTTTTAGTTATAATGATGCATCTTTATAATTATAATTTAGTTGTACTACCATAATATTGTTATATTTATACTGTTATACAGTTATATTATTGTTTCAGTCTTATTATAGTGATTATAGTTTTGTTATACCTATAATGTTATGGTTATAGTTATATTGTTATACCATTACTGTTGTTTTAATATTATAGTGCTATAGTGAGAATGTTATAAAATTGTAGTTATAAAATTATGGTGTTAGTTCTGTTATAAAGTTATAGGTATAAAGCTATAGTTATATTAGGGTACTAAATCAGAGCTATGTTGCTGTCACATATTTATCATGCTGTAGTTTTAGATATAGTACTGTTGTACTTACAATGCTACAATTTGATGTTATAATCATAATAGTGCTATTATTATAATTACAGTGCTATAATTACTTTTACAATGCTAGAACTATAGTGGTTACTGTTATAGTTATAGAGCTAATGTAATAGTTATAGAGCTATTGTTATAATTATCATACTGTGATTATAGTGGTAGTATTAATAGTTGCAGTTATAATAACTTTAATTACACCACTATTATATAACTTTAACCTTGTGAGTATAGAACTGTAAGTATTACTCTACACTAAAACTATGTACTACTGTTATATGTGCTATGTTACAGATTATTGAAAAATTGATAGTGTTATACTGATTTTTTTGTTTTGGTCTGAGGTCTAATTATAGAGCTATAGTTTTGGTCTGAGTTATAGGTATATTTACAGAGTTATAGGTATATTTTATAATAGCAATGATAATTCCATAATAATAGTTATAGAAATAAGGTAATAGTCATACAGATATAATTATGGATATGGTGCTATTGATATATAATGTTAATGTATTAAAGGTTGGGGTTACAGCAAATTATGGTACTATACTAATAATCACACATATTGTATTATAGTTTTAGTGTTATAGGAGGCATAATATTTATAGTATTATAGTTTTGGTGTTAACAATGTTATGAGAGTGATAGTAAAACATTAGTGGTAGTGTTATACAATGGTGATAGAGATAAGGGTGTAACTTTAGTCTTTTGTTCATAGCAATAGATTGACTATAGTTATAGAGTAATAGTTATTTATAGAACCAAAGTTATAGTGTCATAATTTCAGCTCTAAGTCATAATTTTAGTTATAGTGCTATATATCACTATAAGTTATTGCTTATATTATTGTATTATTAACTTATAATAACTATAAGTTATTGCTATAGAGCTATATTTGTTCTTATCAAGTTATAGAGCTATATTTATTGTATTCTTCTAGTGCTATTGCCACAATGTGGTGTTGTGTATGAAATATATATATATATTTGTAAAACTTTAATTTTATTTATAGTGCTAATGTAATAATAGTAGAGTTACAGTTATCACTATCAATACAGTGTTAGTATTATAATGTTTTTATTATACCTATGGTTATAGTGTTATATTTAGAAAGTATTATTCTTTTATATTTAAGTTATAGAATACTTACAGATATTTTTATAGTTACAGGGTTAATGATATGGTGTTGTAAAGTTTCAGTTGTAGAAGTATGGTTAAAGTGTTAGAAATTAAAGTTATAATTATATGACATTCATCATAATTATAGTAATAGCACTATATTTGTAGCAATAGAGTTATAGTGTTATATTGCTAAGGTATAGTTCTAGTTCTAGAGTTGTAGTTAAAGTGTTATTATTATAGTGTTAACAATATAGTTACAGTGTTAGTGTTATAGTTTAGTATTATATTGCAATACTAATAGATTTAAAAAAGTCAGTGATACAGTTTCACTGATAGTGTTCTAGTGTTATAGTTATGATAACATAATAGTCACAGTGATATAATAACAGTATTGTGATTATGTTATAGTCATCATTGTAGTGTTATAAGGTTGTTAGTTTAAATTATGCTTATTGTTATAGAATCATAGGTCTAATTATAGTACACTTGATTTAAGTATTTAGTTTCCATTCTAGTATGGAATGATAGGTGTAGTTATACTTTTATGGTTAATATTATTGTTGCAGTCATTTTAACATTATAGTTTTAATAATAGGGATATAGATATAGTTGTTATTGTTCTATAGTTATAGTGTAATATCTATGGTATTTGTGATATAGTTAGTATTATAGCTATAGTTTTATGGTTATAGTAATAGTGGTTTGATTTTTTTTACATAATGTTAGGGCCATAAATACGTATTTACAATTATAAAGTCAAAGTTTTAGATTCACAATTCTAATTATGTATTCACATTGTAATTATAGAGTTATTCTAATTACATTATATTTATATATTATTTTACATACATAATTATAATTACAATTATATAATTATATTTTGTTGTAATGTTATAGCTATACAGTTATTATTCTGCTAATACTAACACTGCATTGTTATTATTATACTGTTATAATTATTGTCATAGTGTTATAGTTATACAGTTATTTTAGAGTTTTATCATTTCCTCATGATTTCACACACACACATGTACATACATATATTACAACTTGAAAATTGCAAAACTCAAAATAAGAACTTATTTTACTCCTTTAAAAAATGTGACTTTGGGGGCACCTGGGTGGCTCAATTGGTTAAGTGACTACTCAGGTCATGATCCCAGTGTCCTTAGATTGAGTTCAAAGCTGGGCCCCCGTTCTGCAGGGAGTCTGCTTCTCCCTCTGACCCTCCCTCCTCTCATGCTCTCTCTCTCTGTCTCAAATAAATAAATAAATACAAATAAATAAATAAATAAAGTGTCTTTTAAGCCTTATGACTTGAGTGGTGGTGGGGAGACCAGGAAAAGAGCTTGGCTGAGCTCCAGAAACAATATTGGATAAATCCCCCACTTCATGGTGGAAAAATATTAGGGTGGGCTTCTTTAGTTCCCTCAGAGCCTTCCCCCAACACACACAGTTAACATTATTTTTAAATCCAAGGTCATAAGAGATAAGACCAAAAAGTAGTATTTTTCTTCACATGTCAAAAATGAGATAGAGAGAAGGAGTGGCATGAGAAGGCCCCTCCGATTATCCCTTGGCAATTAACTTCCAGCCCACCTCAGTAATGGGACTGCATAGTGGAGTTCCTGGTTTCTAACCTATTTAGATAGGGGATACACCAGCCTCTAGACAGAGGCCCTTTTTTATTTTTTATTCTGATTAGCCATTTTAAACTAAAAAGGAATAAAAAGAAATCCTGATCTAACTAGTGAACTAACTAAATAAGTAAACAAACACCAAAAATGTGACTTTTATTGCAAGAATCTCTCTCTCTTCTATCCCATAGTATGAATCCAGATCATAAAATATGTTATGCCATGTTATGGACCTATGGATTCAGGAGGTAATCAAAAGTATACAATGGGGAACCTGGGTGGCTCAGTGGGTTAAAGCCTCTGCTTTCAGCTCAGGTCATGATCTCAGGTCCGGGGATCGAGTCCCGCATTGGGCTCTCTGCTCAACAGGGAGCCCACTTCCTCCTCTCTCTCTGCCTGCCTCTCTGCCTACTTGTGATCTCTGTCTGTCAAATAAATAAATAAAAAATCTTAAAAAAAGTATACAATGGAAAATTATTCATGTTTGTCCAACATATACACAGCAGTCCTAGAAAAAGTTATGCTACTGTCAATACAATTAAGAATAGTTTCTTTAAATTAAGTTTTTATTAAATTCTAACTCATTAACAAACACTGTAATATTACTTTCGGGTGTATATTTTAGTGATTCAACATATACAATACCTAGTGTTCATTATAAGTACATTTCTTAATCCCCATCAACCATTTAACCCATCCCACCCCCAAATTCCCCACTGGTAATCATCAATTTGCTCTCTATTGTTAAGAGCCAGTTTCCTGGTCTGCCTCTTTTTTTTCCCCACAATCATTTATTTTCTTTCTTAAACTCCATATATAAATGAAATCATACCGTAGTTGTCTTTCTCTGACTGACTTATTTCACTTAGCATAACACTCTCTAGCTCCCTACAAGTTGTTGCAAATGGCTAGATGTCATTCATTTTTGTGGCTGAGTAATGTATATATACACAGAGATACAGATATAGATATAGATATACCACATCATCTTTATCTATTCATCAGTCAGTGACCACTTGTGTTGTTTCCATAATTTGGCTATTGTAGTAATGTTACTATAAGCATTGGGGTGCAAGTATCTCATTGAATTAGTATTTTTTGTATTCTTTGGGTAAAAAACTAGTAGTGCAATGACTGGATGATAGGGTAGTTCTATTTCTATCTTTTTGAAGAACCTCTGTACTGTTTTCCAGAGTGGCTGCACCAATTTAATTCCCACCAACAGTGTAAGAAGTTTCCCCTTTATCCACATCCTTGCCAACACTTGTTGTTAATTTTAGACATTCTGACTGGTGTGAAGTGATATCTCTATATAGTTTTTTTTAAATTATTATTATGTTATGTTAGTTACCATACAGTACATCATTAGTTTTTGATGTAGTGTTCCAAGATTCATTATTTATGTATAACTTCTAGTGTATGATACACTATGTGCCCTCCTTAATACCCACGACCAGGGTCACCCATCCCTCCACCCTATCCCCTCCAAAACCCTCAGTTCATTTCTCAGAGTCCACAGTCTCTCATGGTTCATCTTCCCCTCCAATTTCACCCCCTTCAATTTTCCCTTCCTTCTCCTAATGTTCTCCATGTTATTCTTTATGTTCCTCAAGTAAGTGAAACCATATAACTGACTTTTTCTGCTTGACTTATTTCACTCGGCATAATCTCATCCAGTCCTATCCAAAGTGATGCAGAAATTGGGTATTCATTCTTTCTGATTGCTGAGTAATATTCCATTGTATATAGATGGACCACATCTTCTTTATCCATTCATCTGCTGAAGGGCATCTCAGCTCTTTCCACAGTTTGGCAATTGTGGACATTGCTGTTATGAACATTGGGGTACAGATGGCCCATCTTTTCACTACATTTGTATCTTTGGGGTAAATACCTAGTAGTGCAATTATAGGGTCATAGGGTAGATCTATTTTTAATTTCTTGAGGAATCTCCACACTGTTTTCCAAAGTGGATGCACCAACTTGCATTCCCACCAACAGTGTAAGAAGGTTCCCTTTCTCCACATCCTTTCCAACATTTGTTGTTTTCTGCCTTGTTAATTTTTGCCATTCTAACTGATGTAAGGTTGTATCCCAACGTGATCTTGATTTGAATTTCTCTGATGGTTAATGATGATGAACATGTTTTCTACTGTCTGTTAGCCATTGTATGTCTTCATTGGAGAACTGTCTATTCATGTCTTCTGCCCATTTTTTTGATGTGATTATCTGTTTTCTGTGTGTTGAGTTCAAGAAGTTTTTTATAGATCTTGGATATCAGCCCTTTGTCTGTAAAGACACTTGCAAATATCTTCTCCCATTCTGTGGGTTGCCCCTTTGTTTTGTTAACTGTTTCTTTTGTTGTGCAGTAGCTTTTTATCTTGGTGAAATCCCAAAAGGTCATTTTCACTTTTGTTTCCCTTTACTTTGGAGACGTGTCTTGATAGAAGATGCTGTGGCTAGTGTCAGAGAGGTTACTGCCTAAGTTTTCCTCTAGAATTTGGATGGATTCCTGTCTCACATTGAGGTCTTTCATCTATTTTGAGCTTATCTTTGTGTATGGTGTAAGAGAATGGTCAAGTTTAATTCTTGTATGTATAGCTGTCCAATTTTCCTGCACCATTTTTTGAAAAGACTCTTCCCCCCACTCACTGGATACTTTTTCCTGCTTTGTCGAAGATTATTTGACCACAGAGTTGAAGGTCCAGATCTGGGCTCTCTATTCTATTCCATTGATTGATGTGTCTGTTTTTGTGCCAGTACCATACTGTCTTGATGATGACAGATTTGTAATAGAGCTTGAAGTCTGAAATTGTGATGCCACCAGCTTTAGCTTTCTTTTCAACATTCCTCTGGCTATTCGAGGTCTTTTCTTATTCCATATAAATTTTAGGATTATTTGTTCCATTTCTTTGAAAAAAATGGATGGGATTTTGATAGGGAATGCATTAAATGTATAGATTATTTTAGGTAGCATAGACATTTTTACAATATTTGTTCTTCCAATCCATGAGCATGGAACATTTTTCCATTTCTTTGTGTCTTCCTCAATTTCTGCAATTGCACTACTGGGTATTTACCCCAAAGATACAGATGTAGTGAAAAGAAGGGCCATCTGTACCCCAATGTTCATAGCAGCAATGGCCACAGTCGCCAAACTGTGGAAAGAGTCAAGATGCCCTTCAATGGATGAATGGATAAAGAGGCTATGATCCATATATACAATGGAGTATTATGCCTCCTTCAGAAAAATATGAATACCCAACTTTTGTATCAACATAGATGGGATTGGGAGAGATTATGCTGAGTGAAATACGTCAAGCAGAGAGAGTCAATTATCATATGGTTTCACTTATTTGTGGAGCATAACAAATAACATGGAGGATATAGGGAGATAGAGAGAAGGGAGTTGAGGGAAATTGGAAGGGGAGGTGAACCATGAGAGATATGTATTCTGAAAGACAACCTGAGGGTTTTGAAGGGGCAGGGGGTGGGAGGTTGGGGGAGCCAGGTGGCGGGTATTAGGGAGGGCACGTATTGCATGGAGCACTGGGTGTGGTGGAAAAACAATGAATACTGTTACGCTGAAAAGAAATAAAATAAAAATAAAAAAATAAAGTAGAATAGTGATTGCTAAGGACTGGACAAGGAGGCAAATCGAAATTTGTTTTTCAAAATGTTGAAAGTTTCAGGATTTTCAATGTGCTTTACCTATACATCCCTGCTTCCACCCTCCCCCACACATTCATCTACCCCTGATCTTTTAATTATGTTTTAATTGTTTCCATGGTTGAGTCATTTCCAGGATGTTATCTAGTTGGGATCATACATTATGTGACCCATTTAGATTAGATTCCTTCACCTAGTAATGTCTTCTTAAGTTTTCTCTGTGTCGTTTCATGGCTTGATAATTCATTACTTTTGGCATTGAATAATACTCCATTGATTAGATGTAATTAATGTATTCATCCACTCACCCACTGAAGAACAACTTGGTTGCTTCCACATTTTGGCAGTTATGAATAAAACTTCTATAAACATGCATGTACAGGTTTTTGTGTGGGCATAAATTTTCTTCTCCCTTTGGTAAATACCTAGATGCATGATTGTTGGATTTTATAGTAAGGACATGTTTAGTTTTGTGAGAAACTACCAAATTGCCAAACTTTCTACACAATTCTGAACAACAATGAATGAGAGTTCCTGTTGGTCCACATTCTCACCAACATTTTTGTTGTCAGTGTTCTGCATTTTGGTCATTCTAATAGGTGTATGCATACCTCATTATTGTTTTAATTTGCATATTCCTGATATATGATGTGTGGCATTTTTTCATATGCTTATTTGCTACCTGAATATACCTATATAAATTGCAAAATGCTCAGAGACAAAAGAAAAAGGAAACATATTACCAAACAAAGAAATAAAGAACGTATTTACTAGTAGTGACATGATGGTGTAAGATTTGATTGTTTGATGGATTTACAGCATAACACAGTAAGGAGCATTTCAGACAAACTTTAAGTAAAACTGGTAAAAATCATATTAAAACAAACCATTTAAAGACTATAAAATATCCTAAGAACATACAACAAATGTAGAAACATTTATTTAAGAAAATATACTGTAATTTGCTAATAACAATGAGTCTGTGGTATTTGAACTGAGACTTGGTTCTTTTCTTCCCTTTCCTAACTCAGCAAGAATTTTCAGACATGTTTATTCAAGAACACAGAGTTCTCTGTTCCTAGAGCTTTCATCTGGAGACTGTCTCCCAGAGAGGTACAACATTCTCCATTCTGTCCCCAGCTACCTGTTGCTAAGGCTGTAACAAGTAGATGTGAATAAGAAGTATAAATTCCCTTTTCTTTCTCAGCCCATCCAACGATAACAGAGGCTCAACAATGGCACAGAAACATTAAGAATGCTGGGATCCCAACCATCCTTGCCATAGTTCATATAGTAGTAGTTCCATACCAGGAGAGGCAAGCCAAGAACACCTGAGGTTACTTCCCCCACCACTGAATGATCATATCCTATAAAATTAAAGTCGCTCAGAGAGAAATATGCTTTTGTGTTCACCCCCAACTCCAGAGCCTTTTCTCAGTGATTATATCAGAAGGAAGAATCAGATTGGAAAATAAATATAGTTCCTAATTACTTCACAAATGAACCAACTTCATTTAGAACAGTGTGGAGAAATTTAAGCCTATGGCACTCTTAAAGAACACTGGAGGTGTTTGAGAAAATATTGGAAAATTCATGAATATATAGGTTAAACAGTATGTTGGGTAGTCTGCTGGAGAAACCTGAAAAGAAAAAAAGTGGAGGAAACATCCTTGGGTTATTAAAAAAATAACAACACCAAAAACAAAACAAAACAAAACAAAACAAAACAAACAACAACAACAAAAAACCCTCAAATAGTGACCTTAGGAACTGTCACTTCAAGAGTCTGAATCTGATTAGTTTAGAATGTGGGGAATTGTGCCTAAAGGCATTTTTGAAACCAATAGAGTAATCATCCCACAATTAGTGGACTTAGTAGATGGATATGGTTAGGGGAAAATAGAATCAAAGACAGTCCTGCCAAAACCACTATCATCATCTCAAGGGGACTGTAGGCATATGCAAGGCTTCCCCGAAGCACAATGTCAGATGATTGACACTGCAGATTATAACTAGACTCTATTAAAATAATCCTGCTCGTCATTAAACTAATAATCATATAGTAACAAGTCCAAGAGATGGGGAAGTACCCAGATTTGCTACATTATCGAAATTATCCAGTTTCCAGCAACATCAACCAAAAAGTATTACAAGACATAAAATGAAACAAGTATGACTTTTATAGACAGGAGAAAACAGGCAAGAGAAAATATCCGTGAGAGTGACCAGATGTTGGATTTTGCAAAGTCTTCCAATAAGCCATTATAAAAATGGCCAAAAAGCTAGAGAAAACCATGACCAAAGAAATAAGGAAGGTTTGATAACAATGTTGCATTGAATGGAGAATATCAATAGTTAGAAATTATAAAACAGAACCAAAGAGAAATGCTGAAATTGAAAATACCAATAACTGGAATGAGAAGTTCACTAAAGGGGTTCAAAAACAGATTGAAACTGGTAGAAGAAAAAATTGAATCAAACTTAAATTTTGATCAATTGAGATTATGCAATCTGAAGAAGAGAAATAAAAAGGAATGAACAAAAATGAACAGAGCCCCAGAAGAGTGCAGGAAGCCATTAATTACACCAACATATGCATAATAACTGTATCGGAAAGAGGAGAGAAAGAAGGGAACAGAGAAGAATTTCAAGAAATAATGGCTGACATTTTCCCCAATTTTTAAAACCTTAATTTACACATCCAGGAATCTCAACAGCTTCAAGTAAAATAAACACAAAGAGATCCAGAAAGAGATAGATCACAAAGAAAATGCAGAAAGATCAAGACAAGAAGAAATGTCTGTTCTGCAAAGAAGACATCCAGATAGCCAACAGACACATGAAAAAGTGCTCCACATCACTCAGCATCAGGGAAATACAAATCAAAACCACAGTGAGATACCACTTCACA